>NW_022882949.1:1200000-1800000 GCF_011952255.1 Bombus vosnesenskii
ACCAAATAGTGAGCTTTTTACAAATATAGCGGCTCTATTAACATATTGGCTCGATGATAAATCGAATTATTGGTAAATGGAAGATATTGGTTTGGCAACTAAGTGATTGCGGATTTGTCAATACCGCTTAATGACAAAATCCGCAATCACTTAGTTGCCAACCCAATATATAAGAACTTTGATATTAAGTTTATATGTTGTTTTCTATGAACTAAAGATATAATAGAGATCTACATATACAAAACGTTTGAAACGAGAATGATAATAAAAAGACAGAAGAAGATGAAACGAGTTAAATGAGATTCAAATGACTTTTTAGTTTTATAAAATTCCGAGTCGTTTCGTAAACAATAAAATGATCTTTAAACAACGCACGCAGATTTGTAAAAAGCAATAGCATTATTTGATTATTTATGCTGATTAATTATTAATATTTATTTATCTGTTACCATAATTATAACGATAATTATCACAAGTGTCGTGTCCAACCGATGTATGAGATAATCTATGCGAGCAGAAGTCGTTGTTGCATGTAAAGTAACTTTGAGGCTTTTATAAAAAGAAATAGTTCGTAGTCCATAAATACCGAGAATTCCGTGTTTTATCTACAGATGAAAATGTATTAGTGCTACGTGTTGTAAATCCTTTTTTACCTACGGCGACAAGCTGGTAGTATAATTTTTATATTTACTTACTATTGCAGAATAGAAAAAACCTTGTGTAGTGAACCTTCATAGTCCATTCCATTCGATAACCTAATTGAATTCTATAAAACATTGATATCAATATTCAACAAAATGTAGCTCTGCACTGCATTGCCTAAAAAATTCTGCAAAACATAATACCAGATGATAACCTTTTCGCAATAAAATATCTTTTTGAAGAATCGCGATTTATTACCTTGATAGCAGGGACGATGTTTCAAGATATCCTCGCGGTATTCTACTCGATACCGCGATGACCATATTACCATTTTACCATATTACCATTGGCGAGAAGCGTCGATTGAGACCGCCATTTTTAAACGAGCGAGGAAAAGCGCGGGCTTTTATGATAACGCGCCGGCCGACAGGCGCAGGCGATCTTGGGAGGGAAAAACGAACAAACCACCAGCGGAAAGATAACGCTCGGCCACACGCATACGTTCACCATAACCACTTTTACAATGCGGCCAGCGCAATTTATTGGTTACTTAGAATCAATTAGCGAGCTCACATTTATTAACCATGGACAAGCCTGCTGTCATTGTCCGCGTGCTTTCTATTTCCATTCCTGGCTAGCCGAAGATTTCTTTATCGCGGCCGTACAAGATCCTTCATATCGCCATTTTCTTTTTATCATTTATTTTCCCCATAATCAAATTCCTTCGTATTTTTGTCATATTAATCTCCTATCGTGATCTTATGAATGAGTATGTTACCTTATGTTGTACGTAGCGTGAGCTTGCGCAGTGGCGCTAGTTTCGCAGGTGCCTCTAGAAGAAAGGTAGAACCACGTAAAATTTACAATTAGGTGGAATTAACAGTGTATCGATGAGATCGTTACTGTTTGTTTACCATACATAACGAGCCTAGTGTTCGCATACTGCTTTTTGTCATTCAAAACACTATGTTATTCAGAGAACGATTCGCTACGTGACCGATCTTTCCGCATTTCTTGTTTCCTTGAACTTATCTTGACTAGACATCTACGATACTTACGGTCGAATATTTCAATAATTGAGGATACAAACGTCAGAGTGGCGCCGTCTCGTTCGCAACGTGAATATGTCGATATTCTTAATAATAAGTCCAGTAATGAATACGCGCGCTATGTTTTTATATTCTTGCACTAGTAAGTTCAATTGTTCCACTGCTTAATCACCATTAACAAACTTACGATGCTATTGTTATATTTTATACCTAATGTTACATTTTTACAACAAATAAAGGGCCAGATAGGCGGCAAGTAGCCTCTCCTCTTGAGATAATATCACATCAGAGCCAGGAGGAGGGGCGTTTCCTTCCATATCAAGAGAAATTAAAGAGGGAAGTTTTTAACCGGTAGCCCAGTTATCCAGCACCTTGATTATTCCAACATAACCGAAGATACGATTCTCCTTGTTACGATTCCACCGTCGCGCAAAAAAAGGAAAAAAACGTCTCAAATGCCAACTACGAAAAAATTATGTCAAATAATGTCAATTGGAAGAAGATGGCGGGTCGGATTTCTGTTGAGCGCAAATAGTGCCACCCCGTGGCCGTTCCGTGGGACACAGCCGCGTGTGGCAGATAAGCGAAATAACAACCCGTGAGAGAGATCGAATTAAGCGTAACCGACGCGGCGGGAAGGACGGTCGGTAAAGAAAAAAGCAGCGCGGAAAAAAGGTCGATGATAAAGAAACGGCAGGAGAGACAGTGTAGGCAAAAAAGAAGAGAATGGAGAACGACGAGAGGAAGAGGAGTAGAAGAGATGTGGTCGTCGGTAGGCAGAAAGAGAAAGAAGAGATAGGTCGGGCGCCACGGTTTAGCGCCATGGCGCCGGCTATATTACCGCATGGCGTCACTTCGATTAAGCCGTGCAATCTAAATGTAAATATTAGCATACGTAATGATCGGGCATAACGCGCGCGGGAATGAGAATAGACGAGGAGACGTGGCTTGGTGGGAAGGTTGGAAGGTCGCGGGGGAAGCAGTGTGGGAGGAGCAGGGGGGTAGGGGCATCATTGCAAACCATTCCTCTTTCAATGAGGCTGACCAATCGTCTCGTCGCTGCTGCTGCCTCTTCGTGTTCACCTCTTATCGTCTTTCCTTGTATTGCTCTTTATCCTCCCGACATGCTTTATCGTCGTTAATTTCGTGTCTGCCTCCACTCCCTCAAGCCCCTTTTTCTTATTATCTTTGTCAACCACTCCCTCGTTGCTTGCTATCACGCATACTTTAAATTGCCTCCATAGGGGGAGAGGGAGGACTGGTGTGTTTTTCAAAAATGTCGGTGGTTGAACCGTTTTTTTAATTTGTTTATTAGTCGATATTTTTAAGAGCAGGAAATAGACATATACGTATTCGAAAGCGATTAAAACACGGACGTAATTGTACCAGATTCCAGGCAGGTCAACCTCAGCGGATAAAAATCCCTAAAACATTTTTACGTCTACCTGTAATTTACGAGTAAAATCATATCTATATTCGTTAAGGTTGTAACTACTGTAGCTGCGAACGATTTATTATACAATGTACCTTTATTCACAAAACGAATAGTAATTCCTCTTTTTTTCCTAATTAACGTACGGCGGAACATGGGCAGTGAAAATGGGCACGGCATCGTGTTGCACTGACCAATAATAAACATATGCTGTGAGAGCATACCCGTATAGAGAAATTTGTCTATGTTAGGCGCGACACATATTTGTCTCGAATAACTTATCGCGTTCAACAATTTAGTCGCAAGTTGCATTAAGTTTCTCATTCACAGGTTCCTTAGATATCTATGTATCATTTCCACGCATCTGACATGGCTGGTACCCGGAAAAACCAGATTCGAAAAGGTCATCTCGATATGGTGCTGCAAAGCCCCAAGAACCAGCCCGTTATAGCAATATTTCCGCTCACCTTTAAAAAAGTCATAGTATCCATTTCTAGGAACAGAAAGATAGTTGCTCCTGAAAACATATGAAACAATAATCAATAAGTCATAACAGGTTATATAGCGATAACAAAATTTCATAGTTGTCTAGTGTACATCCATTTCGATTGGTACCTCTTAGATCAGATAAATAACAATTCAAAAGTTTGCAATGAAAATAGCACTGAAGTACAGATTATACAATCTTCTACAGCAAGCAAATAAAAAATTCCCTGCGTATCTGATAGAATCAATTCTTCCCCGTTTCAAGATGTATCGCTTATCGTTATTTACGAGTATAAAGTTTCAACGCGCAGAAATTTGTTTTCCCCCTACATTCTTCAGCCGTTGTCATCGTGGTCGTGTTCGCGTCGTCGTCTGGCAGGCTTGTTGCCCCCTGCTGATGGAAGGTGAAGTCGCTTACGATTACCAATACGCGGCCGTCTCCCTTTTATGTCCCGCGAGAAGAAACTGTGACCCGTGAGCCCGTCGATTGGACTGTCACATCGATTCTCATCGGCTCGGACAACGGACGACAACGTGTCCAGGATGTTGGCAGAAGACGCGAAAGGAGTTCCATTCATTGGATAATGACGAAACTTGTTGAATGTCCCGCGTTCTCTCGGGAAGAGCAACGAAGGGTCGAGACATCGAAAGATGCATGAGCATCGCGTAATTAGCGTTGGGTTAATATACGGCCCTGTCCAGAGTATTATGGTAGATCGTTTAAAAGTGTATTCATTACAGCAACTTTGTTGAAGCTTTTTTTTTTAAATCCTCTGTCGACGTGATTACCATCATACAGTTATCCCTTTTAAGATAGAATTCTTTTTTAGCCTGTAAGAAAAATTATTTCTCTACTGATTATTAGTAATACTAATACACTAAGTAATACAGTAATACTGATACACTAAGTAATAGTAATACACTAAGAAAAGGTTGGTAACTGATTGAACAGCATCACGAACGATCATCTTAAGAATTGTTCGTGATTGGTATGCTACTAGTAAGATTGAAATTGGAAACTAGTCTTGTTACTTAATATATTTTTCTGTAGTTTTATTGTCACCTGCCTCATTACAGAGCTTCAGGTAAACATTTCGAAGGTTGTAAATTAATGAAAGAAAGACGTTGTTATAAGATTCTGTGTTTCAGAGAATGTGAATGGTGGTCAGTTAGGCGGGCCCAGTGATTTTGGCGCCGTTTTCATGCGCAACTTAATCCTGAATAACGACCGACCTTCGGTCAAACGTACCGCGTAGTGTCGATTCTCGCGTGAAAGCTATTAAATTAGCCGTAACGCTCCTTCTAGTCACGTTCAGCTGCCGTAAAATCCAAAATCTACGTTCCTCGATTTTAGGAAATGGTAGCCTATTATTTTTTGCAATGGGACTTGTGAAAGTAACATTTACTGCATTCTAAAATAAAAGAAAGTTTATCTTTATCAAAGTATAGAAATGAAATACGCACGTGCTAATAACATTTATAAAAATCTGCCGCACTTAAAAATAAATAGAAAGTATCTGAAATTGATGCCAGTAGCGCCATTTATTAAATAAATTTATAGCGCTGTCTAACGTGCGCCATTCCTGGCGTCATCTTTCATGATGATTTACAAACAATGTTGGATGCATCAGCGTATCAAGCTTGACGTAATTGTTAGAAACGTGTAGCCTTTTTGGCATCTTGTTGGACTCTTAATGCGAGGGAGATGAGAAGAAACGAGGCGCCATGAGCCACATGGCTTTCCGACGGCACAGTGTACGGAATCTTCAACAACTTCAGAGCTCGATAACATCTTTCCCATTTACTTTTTAATTCAACAGCAATCTAAAAATAATAATTCATTATAATTTTTCACTGATATGTTTTTCTATAACACATGCGATTGGAATTTGAATTTAAATTCAAATCTCAAAATACGAACAAAGATTAAGTACCGTTTTTATATGTGTTGCGTGATAACCGATTTTCATAAAGAACTTTGTACTTGAAAATGCTGCAAAAGAAAAAGAAGATGGCCGCTTCGTACAATTGCGAAGAGAGTAAGATAGAAACAAATTAGTAAGGAAACGTGCTGGTATAAAATCCTGTGGAACGAATATCCATAAATCGAGAGGTTAAGAGGTATAGAAACGACGGGTAGAAAGGTGAAACGGCACGGCGTGTCGCGATACTCCATGGCTATTGGTGGCTGTCACTGGCACGCACTGTACACTGTACGTATACCAATTAATGTATCCGCGCGGCTGGATCGGCGCGGTATGCGCCATAAAAGCAACATTCAAAGTAGCGGTGGTTGGCGCCAGCCTCCTCTTTTCTTACCCCACGGGCATTCTTTATGGTTCATACACACATCTTGGCTGAATGAGGATTCACTCTTTTTTTTTTCTTTTCCCTTTCTTTCTCTCCTTTCCTCTCCCCTTTAGGTTCTCCTTCTTTCTATTTGTAGTTAATTTCTTCTTTTCTACTTTTCTTTCATCTTCTTTACCCACCTTCTCCGTCGATTATTTTTGTTCTACGTTGCGACTTCAATGTGTCTGCCGCCTTGTAATCGATACGCCACCATACGAGATCTCTTGACTTTACAATCGAAGATGTGATACGCTGCTTTAACGTGCATACCACGCGTCTATTATCCTTACGAGGAAGAATACGAAAATGGGAGAAGTGCGTACATCTTCTCTCGAAGCGACGTACAGTGGTTCGCGTATTTGAACACTTGTAGAAATCCTTTATGATTGTATTATGTGTGTTATACGATACAAACCTGACACACGTATTCACACAGAATATATACATCAAATTTTTCCGTGGTAAGTGTTTAAATACTTTCGTATGTGCGATTTTAGAGATTCGATATGGGCATTACGCCGACCGGTATAAAGCCTCGACATATATCATTGCTCCATACAAAATGAGCTTTAACGAGAAGTTTCTCGCCAGAAGGAAGGAGTTTGGGCGACGGTGGCGCGCGCGTGATCGTTTTACGAGGCAATAAAGTAAGTTTTTTTGCGGGCCACGATCTTACCGGTATTCATCGCTAGTTTAGCGACTTTTGACGTTATGGGAAATTGAAAATCCGTTATGGCGCTGATACTTCAAATTTTTTTGGAAGGTTAGCTCTCCATTAGCAAACATATTTTCGCACTTTCCATGAGCAAGTTGGATCTTTATATCCACGCCTAACTTTTTTACGGGAACTTTTCTTACAAACAATAAAAATTTGCTCCTAAGATCACGGGTAAAATTTCGACAGGAAAATAAACAAACCAAGTTGCCTACGAGAAGTTAGAAGGGGAAATATTGTTAGATAGACGTTCAACAGTAAAAAATAATCGTAGCGAAAAAACGTTTGTTATATAAACTGTTGAGTGAAATTTGATCGTTTACCATGTTACAGGTAGCGACATAGTGCAGGATTTGCCAGCGCAATTGACCTCCGAGGAAGAGGAACGAAGTCTAAAACGTAATTGTCCCTATCAATTTGCAATTCGGTGCATCCGAAGATTTATCCAAACCTAACCCAATGTATTCTCACGTTTTTCCAGATTTTGGGACACTTTTAACTGGTAAAACATCTCAGGTACTACGTCGCGATGAACCCAGCCCGACATCAATGTACAACAGTGCTTATAACTATCTGGCCACAGGTCGTTTCACATTTCACCGCAAAAATCTGTACTATTCCTTTTATTTGTCAACGTCCACTCCTCGTCCAAGAAACATACAATTTATCGATGGATCGGGAAGTATTCTAGAGGAACAGACGATCGACCCTATTGGTGGAGTGTACCAAAATGCTACAGGTAAACTTTGTGGAGTATGGAGGAGGGTCCCTCGAGATTACAGGAAACTGCTGCGTGAGGAACGCCTGCACGTGTCCTTTATATGGGAACCGTCGGCTACCTTGACTGGACAGTTGTCCCGTTATCGCGCCTTGTCCACGGAACAGTATTCTTCCTTGTTGGAGCCCACAATGGGAGTGGATCGCTCGCTGATGTCAGGTGCAGGAGCTACCGCCATAGTTTCAGCGTCCTCGGCATCAGCGCCATCTATCCACGTATCTTTGGTATTCAATGGCGTCTTTCTACCTAACGATGTCTCCGAAGTACCACTAATCGTCCAATTGGAACACATGGAGAAGGATTATGTAGTTTTACGGGAGGAAATAATAGTGAAGAAGCCGTCGAACGAATTAAACTTTGGGGAAGTTCGGAGCGCCTTATCTGGAGCGGACCTTCGTTTATTAACAAGAGGCAAGCTCTCTATTAGCATAATGTCAAGAAAAGATCCTCAGGCACTTCGATTAGCCGGGGTAGTGGGTCCACGTGCCAACTGCGAGATGTATCAAACTTTGCTGATCTCAGAAACACCTTCAGCAGCTTCTGGATTGGCCTGGGCGTTTTTAGATCGCGCTGGTTCGTTGCGTTATGGCGTTCAGTTGATAGGACTGGAAGAAGAGAGTCCTTTGGTAACATTAGTAGATGAAGGAGGTAAACGTCGCACCGAATTGGAAGATCTGACGCCTTCTCTTGTTGATGGTTTAGCTAATGGATCCTTAGAGCGTCCAGGACCACGATTCCTTGAACCCTTGTTTAATGGAGAACTTGCAGTTGTTGCTGCCTCGCACGTTGGATCTATGTTGCGTGGCCGATTACTACAGAGACCTGTAGCTGATGCTAAAGATACTGCTGCACCTGTTTTGCTCAGAAGACTGTCCCAGGAACCTTTAAATCCTGGTCCAGTTGGTCTGGTCTGGACAGCTGTTGATCTAGACTGCTCTTTACATTATGAGCTTGAAATTGCTGGCTTCCCTCAAACGTCTTCCACAAACAGCCACGAGCCACGCACCCTCCGACTTTATCTAGAAACCATGCCCTTAGTAGTTCAAGGAGCACCTGTAGCTAGGAGATTATTGGAAGAGTTCACTGGATACGTGTTGGAAGGTTCTGTCACTGGACTCTCACCAGTGGAATTATACAGAATTGAATCTGGTATTGGTTTCCTTGAAGTAACTGATAAACAGGCTGAAAGGATTTTGAAGGCTCCGTTCAAAGCCAGGGCGCCGCTCAGCTGTCTTCCTCATTATGCGGATAACGATGTTGCCTCGGTGGTCGCGTATAATCTTTACCCACCCAGGTCGGATATTGAAACTGGCGCGTGCTTCCATGAGACTAGATTTTACGAAGAGGGTACTCAGTGGACCTCCAGCACAGATCCGTGCTACATGTGCCACTGTCACCGTGGACTACCACAGTGCGATCCAATGCCTTGTCCAGTTCTTACCTGCGCTGAGGGCAAGCAGTTGAGGCCTGCTTCTGGTCACTGTTGTCCTATTTGTTCAAGTAAGTTATTTTTATTTTCACTGTTTTTTTATTTCTCATTTATATGGGAAGATATGTATATAATAGAAAAACAAGATTTTTTATGTTGATTTATTAAGAAGAAAGCTTGTTCTTGGAACTCCATGCAGGGCTCATATGTCTTATACTGTGTAGAACTGGAAAAAGGCCTCCAAAACAAAGGCAGACCTAATTGATTATTTTTAATAAATTCAAGCGTTTAGTTCATAATCGTATTTTAAGCAGTATAACATGTAACGTGGCTAGACTGTGAGCTAAAGTGGACAGTATTCTTCTCTCTCTTGTACCGTCTTCAGGGACCTCTTTTTATCTCATCATCATAATATACGTTGAATTTCTTTTATTCACTTTAATATTTAAACGCTTCTGCAAATTGATGTCGCTTAAAACTATAATCAAGTCTTCATCTTCTTCTATATTTATCGACCAGATCTTTTAATTCTCATCATCATAAGGAATTATGTTTATATCAGAAACACGACTAGAATCCTCGTAATCTAGAATAAACCGTAGAAAACGCCGGATTAATTATCCTTCAATTTCGTATCCCGTCGTTTCAACAAACACCATAGAGTCGTAGGGAATTAAGAGAATGACCGTGGCCAATATTCAATCCGATTACCGTGACACGTTCGATGAAAGTAATCGCGCGGAATTAGTTACAGCTACTTACGATCCTGTTTAGATTACACGATCGCTTATCGATCGTGAAATAAGGCAAATTTATTTCGCAACTTGTCCGATTCCACTTGTCACCCTCGTTTTTTGCAAAGAAACATTAAGAGCTGTTCAAACGTTGAAATCTTTGCCTCGAGGAAACATGGTTTCATCGTGGACGATATAATTTACTTAATTCAGATATACATATATACTGTTATTTTAATATTTATTTTAATCAATGTTAATTGGATTTGTGTCTATCACTGATACGACGACGAACACGTTATTCTACAAGCTGAGTCAAGCTTATTTAATCATTAATTTTGTCATTGACCGATTAATCGGTCGAATAAATCGGAAGTTACTAACCATTTGTCGTGTGCGATAGAGACGTATCAGTCCGGTTGCTGCTGGTCGAGAAAAAGCCCTCTAGTAGAATCAAATTAAAGCAATGCGTCATTTTCTTCGATACATCGCCGGTACATTGATGTCCTACTGTATCTAATTAAATTGATTACGATGTTCTGTTCATCCGGTTTCATTATTTGTTGCGCTATTTGTATCTAAAAGCCGCTAGTACAGTTCGCTTCGGCTTAACGGGTATATAACAATTTCTTGGAAGATTCGCTCGTAAATAGGTTATGTTGTTGCGCATGTATGTTGCGACAAATAACATAAACTAAAAATACGCGGCTTGGAGTAATGGCATGGATTGTTCGTATAGGTCCAGGGATCAACATGAATGCGACGGGGAAGAATGTCAGTTCGGTGACAAGAGGTTGCACACTGGCTGGCCAGTTCCACCTACCAGGAGCGTCATGGCATCCATATTTGCCACCAATGGGGTTCGACACTTGCGCAGTTTGCACGTGTGATGTAAGTTTTTCATTATTCTTAATCTACCATTGCCTTTCTGTAGTGGTACGTGTGAATTTAATCGACTGAGATAGCGATACTCCTCCATTTAATCACTTTTTTAGAGCAGAGAGGTGACCGGTGAGCTGATTACAGTCAAGCTATAGAAAGAAAACTTAATTCTGCACGAAATTCTTCAGACTTTGTTAAAGTAAACGAATGAAATTCAAGTTTTGTAAAGATAGAATATTTCCAAGTATATTTACTACGTATTCCCATGATTAACAGTCTATAATTCATTTAGACAAGTTCCAAAGGTTTCTCTCGCGTGAGTACCACTTTTTCTGCCGAGCACAATAAGCGGTGATGTAAATATTCTTGAACCTTAGGTCGAATTTCGAAACGTGTTGGAATTTAAATGGTCCCATGATGCGGAACAGAGCGGCTGAAACGCGCGAGGCACGACGGTTCCGAGGCACGGTTCGAATTCCACGCAGACGGCTGACTTTTTCCAGATTCTTTGTTTACTTCTTTACCATACGTTCACTCTCGTCGCGGTCGGCCAGAGAGTTTCGTAACGATTCCAGCATCGGCGTCGATCCTGCGACATATATTATAATGCGCTCTCTCGTAGGCAACACGGTTATAAAAGCTTCGTGCGAATGAAAAATTCAACTAGACACCGGGGCGCGCTCGCGCGAGTTCGTTGCGCCAGAAGAATGCGGTTGCTCTCTGCCGAGTCATGAAAAGGAGCTCCGTGTTGCGAGCGCCGCGATCGGCAATCAGTGACAGGCCTTTCTAAATAGATATTAGAGAATTGTTTGAAGTCATGCCTGGAGACACGTTGCACCGAGTCATGTTCATTACCGGAGATAAGACGTTACTTTTGATTCGTTGCTTGTCACTTAAATCGCGCTTGACCAACTCCGTACGTGTAATGAGTAGAAACACTGATGCCGGATAATGTGTTTGTATACGTCGACAAATCAGAAGCTGATACTCTGGCTGTTCGATTTAACCTTATCGCGTTCACATACTTATTTGGAATTCAATTAGTATCATGGAATTTAACTATGAACAATGTAATCCGTGTAGAAAGAGAACTGATTGCTTCGATTATCTGAGTCTTTGACTTTTTTCTTTGTATATAATTTCATATTTTTATGAACATAATTAAAGGATTGTAACATAAGTAGACATCTGTTTCTTTCACTGAATATTATGAATGCTCAGACTACAAAGGGTCGAGAACAAAGAGATTGAGGACCTCCTATCATTCATAGTCGCAATGTGAACGCGGCATTAGGTTCTGACTGTGGACGTCCATTTATTTTGCAGCCCGTTACGCTAGAGGTGAAATGTCCGCGGGTACAGTGCCCGCCATTGGATTGCGACGAGAAGATCGCCTTCAGACCCAGTAAGAAGGCATGTTGCAGACAGTGTCCGGCGATGACGCCTAGCACGATCGCAGGAGTTGGGGGCGACACGACACGTTTACCACGGGACCAGGCGGCGCCATCCACTAGGCGCACTGCTGATGAGATACTGGCTTCCGGCGGTTGCAAGTATCCCCTTGGTGGTCCGTATGAGAACGGGATGGAGTGGCATCCACGAGTCCACTCGCACGGAGAAATGAAATGCGTCAAGTGCAGGTGCAAGGTGAGAATCACTGTTTAATAGACACGCGTTTCATTTTTTTATCTTTACGAATTTTCCCGCGTGGCGGCGCTGCAGTCGTTTTGATACTGGTCGTAGTTCGAGAATTTTTATTATACATACTTGGAGAATCTGGGAAGCTTGTGATACGTTAATCTGAAGTAATACTTTTTAAGGGTTTTGAAAGTATGCAATATGGATAATTTTGTTATCTTATTAGTTATCTTATTAGTTGCATTATATGATACTAGTCGGGGTTACAAAACTTTTCTCAGGCTTGAAAGATCTACGTAGATTTTAGATTCTAGTTTAAAGTAAATTCATAGAGAGAGATTCGAGAGTTTCAAAAATGTACAATGGTATACGTGACATTTTAATAGGTAATTTTCTTATTAGTACTTATTAGCTACTTCTAAAGTTTTATTTGCTCAGATGTATCAAGGTGTATAGCAGGGACTGTGCAACGTGGATAGATGACAGTTATTTGTATAAATAATTGTCCTGTCCTGTTTCCAAGTAGCACCCGGTTTCATGTTCTAATGATTTTTACAAATTAGTCTAGCGTAACTAATTATGCACGAGGTCTATTAACAATCAGCACCTCGTATCTCACAGGCGCCGCTCTTCCACCGACTACACACCGCTGACTGATTCTTGTATAATCTAATTAAACGCTGTAATAAATCGACTCCGTGGGATTCGTGAGGCCCGTGTTGTAATATGAGATAATTTATTCAAAACACTTGCAAAATTCTTGTAACTTGGAAGAAATATCTAATAAGAAACCTATTACAAACCATATTATTTATTCAATTATATCATAACCTCTATATAAATAACAATCTTTTCAAAGTAGGATATTTAAAAGTTCTAAACTCTAAGAAATGATTCATATATTCGATTTGTCAACTTAAAATACTTCATATACTTCAGCTTTGTAATATTTCAAAGTCTAGAATTGAAGTCAGGCGCTCGAAACGACTCGAGACTATTACTGTTGGCGCGGAGCGCCGCTAGAGTCATTGGAGATTCTTCGTGGTCGATCTACCGTCGTTTTTTCTTTGTTCACGTGCGATAAGTGCGGCAAAGATGAGATTGCGTCGGTGCATGAAAGCGCGGTCCATCGTTCCCGGATCGTGACGGTTTTGTGGCCGCCAATTGGCCACCATTTGACGCGCGGAATGCGAATCCTTTCAATCGACGGTGGCGCTCGTGCGAATTTCGGCAGATTATGATTACACGCCTCGCTGGTAGAGAGGTTAGGGCAGTTTGTAACCGCGACCACTAGAGCCTCGGTGCAATTTGCGGCTGTTGTGAGATTAGGCTGATACGTGATTGTATGAATTGCATTTATAGGGCATTCAGTGCAATCTCGCGAAAATACGGATCGAAGGCGTTTCGATTAGATTGATATTATAGAGATGTACGCTGCATTTGGCGAACACTTGGTGCAATTGTGGGTAACTAAAATAAATTGAGTTATTAAATGAATCGATATCATTTTTTAAATACGCGATGTAAGATGTGCCGAGAATTAATTTTGAGAATTTGCAAATTAGTGCTGTGGATAGTAAATGCAACTTTACGTTACATGAATTACAGGGAAACTAGGATGATCAACATAGTCATTCTATTTATAAACTTAGAAATTAGTTGTAATCGTCAGAGTATCAATGCACTTTGCTGTCACAGGGAAATTGATGGTTTGCACGTGTGCAATTTGCGAAGCTACAAGAAAGTAAGATACAGATGCAAAGATCCAATTATGAGAATAGCTGAATGATATATCTTAACACATATTATAAACTTACTACTATGTTGTTAGGACAATTGCGGGACTAGACAAAAAATTTTGCAGCGTTCTTCATTATCGGTAGTACAGAAAGATAGAACATAGTTGCAAAGTCCAATTACTAATAATGGATTTCTTTTGGTATTGTAATGATGTAAAGTGGATCTTATTGGACGTGTAGTGTTGAGAACTAGTAGCGCGAGATCGTCACGGTACTTTAGCCAGCAAGTGCGACAATTTCCGGTTTACACGATCGCTGGTTACCCTCTCATCAGCTGCATTCCACTCGTGCTTGAAGTTGCTGGCCGACACGATTGAGGAGACACGTCTTTACTACCTTTCTACCATCATTGGCAAAATGCATCGAGTAGATACGATTCCGTAAAAGATTTATTTATTTTCAATTAAAAGGTTAGGTTTTTCAAGAAATTCTGGTAATTGACACGCATCACGTTAGCATTTGAAACTTTTAGTTAAAATTTAGAATTTCGTACTAATTTTTCTTTTCACCATCCTTTTCTACATGCGTGCTCAATAACATTTTTTTTTTTATAAATAATGTTTCAAATGAAACTAAACGAGTCTAGTATAATGTTTACAACATTATCGCGGTTAAACAATACTGAATATTGAATAATTTATATAGACTAGTGAGATATCTTTTTAAACAATACGAAAAACCGGTTTCCGTGAAACATAGACTAACTTTCTTTCGAATGGAAGTGTACAGGAAATTTCAGGGGCGCCTTGATTTTTTTCGCGGACTCGCGTATCCTTCTTTGGTCTCGGTGCAACGACACTTGTCCAGACGTGTTCTACAAGTTGGAACAAAGGTCGTTCAAGGTTATAGAAGGTTTTAACATTAACGATATATCTATCTTACTAAAAGTACTCAATGGTAATGGTCGTTTGCACTTTCCTTATGATCGAATCTACCAATAACGCCGGAAATTTTATACACAGAAAAACTGACAGTCAATTTTGTGGCTCATTCGCAGGCCTTTTTTTATATTTTGCTAGTCTCATAATGATCAGATTTTTATTTTATTGTACGAATTAAGGATCGTCTACCTCTAATCTTCAGATAGTTATGAATCGACTTCGACATTCTCAGTGATTACTATTGCTCGTATAACAACAAACCTGAATAACCTGAAATAAACGAATAAATAACAGACTAGTTCCATAAAAGCTTTAGATCAAATAATAAAAGATATCAAAACTTGGAAATCTTTTAAATGACAAATGGTGGAAAGCAGTTGTATTTTATGATTTAAACATGATAAAATATTTTATTTAAAAATTTTAATTGTCACGCTATTCGTATTAGATCTCCAATACATGTGAGTAAATAATTAATTATTGGCCGCGTTTCAAATAAGGAAGAAGAAATTCTTCCGAGCATTTTCGTTCGCATTTCATCATTTATGCGAAGATCTCATCGATGAAACAGCTTGCGACTTGCCTTACTTCTACTCGCACGGCTTCGCAATATATACTCGTTAGAAGTTTTTCAATGGTAGCCCCGTTGTGATATCCAGACACGGCCACGACCAGAAACCTTTAAGGAGAAAACCCCAACCTAACCGGACTCGTTCGCCTGGACCGACCCAAAAGAGTCCATCCATTACGATGAAAATGGAACGCAGCCACGGATTGTGCGCGCGGACCAACACTACATGGGGAAAAAGTATTGCTATTTTTCGATTGTTGTAATTGCGAGATCATCCGCAAGATATTATTCCAATGTGTCTCTATTATACATTCGTTTTAGCGTCCACTACGTCATCTCAATAATATATAGGTTAGGTTTGTGTCCTTTGAAAGAAAAATTACATTTACTATTATTGTACCTAGGTTAAGTTTGTGTCTTCTAATAGAAACATGCCTTACTTTTAAGGTTAGGTTAGGGTTAGGTAAGGTAAGGTTAAGGTTGTAGGTTAGGGTTACACTTCCTGGAAAAAGTGCGTTATTATCATTGCGTCTTCCATGTTGTACATAATTTAGCATATCGTGAAAACATAACCAACGACGCGATAAAAAAGCTCGATATTTATATAAAAATTACGAAACGCGATGCCCAGATCTAAATTGAAAAATGGCGTCGGTTCTAAAGCGAATTTCGCCGTATGTCTGAATGTTTGCAGAATGGCGAGGTCAGGTGCGACAGGAAACGATGTCCACGGGCGCTATGCAACACGATCGCGCACCAGATAAAACGCGGCGAGTACGTTGCAGACGGTGATGACTGTTGCACGGTCCAGTGTCGCCGGGCGAGACGTCATCATCGTAACAATCATCATCCAGCTCGGCATTCGGTGACACCACGTGAACTCAGCTGAGTAGTTCCAGCCGCTGCTACCAAGCTTCCTTCGAGCAGTATCCTGGTCCACGGTAATGCTCCTGGACCTCATTTCTCTCTATAGCCATCGATTAGCCATGCCGTAGTCGTCGTCATCGTCGCTACTTTCGATTCCAAAGCGATTCTAGAGCGACCGGGAAGCTATGAGAAAGTGATAGAAGTGAATTAGTATCAGAAGCCTACTTTCAAATCAAGAAGTACGGAGAAAATTACAGATGGTTCTTACAGTCTGCCAGCACTATCGATTGTACAGTTTCAGAGACACATATTGTTTGAAAACTAGCCTCTTTGGATTAATGAACGTTGTAGAACAATATGGAAGGCATATCATTAGGTTATGCAAGATTCAAGATTCAATTTATGCAGGAACGAGATTAAACGAAGCCATCTAGGCGAAATAAGGGGCAGTGAGGCACCTCGGTCTGTATATTGTATGAAGTTGGTCAATTTGGTCGGTTTTGAATAAATCGCCTGCAAAGTCTGCTATCTCTCCATATGGTAACCAATAATGATTTTCCAGAATTTATGATTGAATAATCATCCTAAACAAGTGTTCTGAGAGAGGATGCTGGAAATGCACGGCGTCATATCCAGCGCAGCAGCCATCCTTAAGAAAAGAAGAATCTATGAAGAAACGATTGGTGCTCATTTTGAATGCTATATTCGGGAATGATAAATCACAGCCGGAAGATGGTAATCAGTGAAACAGAAAGATTCGCTGCTGGGATGATCGGTGGCCATCGCAGGAAGCCATAATAATGATAATATCAATAACAATATAGTGCGAGCACGGCAAAACAGGAAGGAACGTGGATCGTTCTCGTCAGACGTTATTCTTATATTCTCGTCGCTTGCTCGGTTATGCGCTATAGAGTCCCTTGCAGCACCCACAACCAGACTTTTATTAATCAATTGGCTCTCATCAACGGACCAACGGACCGGAAGCCAACTGCTCTCTATCTTCGAATGACCTCTCGCATACACGTACGTATGCTATGCACACGTTTATATTCGTATACATACATATGTACATATGTGTACGTATATTATATAGTATGACGGGTGTATTGGACGAAAAAGCTAGAAGAAGAGAAAGAGAGATTCGAAAATGAAGAAAAATACAAATCTGGAGAAAGCTTTCAATTATTTGATTTCCAAATTTTAATCTCTCGATCAAGATTATTTCAAAGAATTTTGTATTCTCTGCCGTATTATTTGTTTTAGTTCCGATTCTAATTTCCATATTCGTCAGGCCTATCTCTTCTTTTTCGTCTGCAAAGAATTCTTACTTTTTAAAACCTGCTTTTTTAATGCTATACTCACTCTCATCAGTTCAGATATGTTACTCTCAGTCTCTTCTATCCCAAAATGGCTCTATCCGGTGTACGTTACCTTTCATTTCATCTCTTGGTTTGCATTTTGGCGGGACGCGAGGTCGTTTCCGGTCTGCTGCTCTGATTTCTGGAGAGAGTTATTTTCATTATTACTTTACTGTAATCAGAGCAATCGAAGAATCTCTCTCCTCATTTCGCTACATTTATTTTTTAAAAGAAAGTTGGCTTCTGGAGAGAGTTTAAAGTCGTGGCGGCAAGTACAGAGCCCTACTGTACCCACCAACCTTATCGAGTTACCCAGCAACCAAAGAAGACTGAAGAACCTCCGATGGTGGCATCAGTTATCATTATAGCGCAAAAACACGCTAAGGTTTATATCACACTGTATTAGCTCCACGCAATTTATTACTGCTACGGATTATTATTATTATTATTATTATTATTATTATTATTATTATTATTATTATTATTATTTTATTATTATTATTATTATTATTATTATTTTCTTTTTTTTATTATTATTATTATTATTATCATCATCATCATTACTATTAACGGTGATATCAATGTCGTTAATGTTATAAATCATTATTCATTTTCATCAACTTCGTATCACCATTGTTTTATCATCGTTCATCTTATCGTTTGCGATTCATGGTATACATTGTCACCGAAAATTTGTTTTACATTATCATGATTGTCATTATGATTATTATTAATATTTCTATTACCATTTTTAATAGTATAAATAATATTGCTATTATTTTATTAAATATTCACCGCTACTATCAACACTATATCCACTAATCGCGATTATTATTGTTAAATATTAATTGAATGCGACACCTTAAATGAGTCGGCCTGTAATCTCATGGAAATGGCTTCTCTTGTAACTTATAAGCGTATTTATTGTTAGATTCTTTAAATTATTCGATAGTGAATTTTAAATAAAAAGTGGAGGATCGCGGCTATAATCTCGATTCAAAGTCTGTGTATGTGTTACAGAGAATTTGAAAAATCGGAGTTAGGTAAGGATAAAATTGAGAGTCGCCATCTTTAAACATACAAGGGTGCATGTTATTTGAATGAATGTGTAGAACTGCGTCAGTTTTTTTATGCGTATGTCGATTGATGAAAGCGTTTAGAAAAAGATAGAACATTCGTAATCGAATAGGAAAAGATACTATGCGATATAGAGGGAGAAGGGGTATTTGTAAAAATTGTATAACGATCCTAACTTATCGTTCTCGCAATTTCGATCAATTTTGCTTGGCAGTTCACATGAAACTATTTTTTCTTCTTAATGTCATGCAAGAATATGAACAACAACACGTGAAAGAAACGATTTTGTCCAGTTTTGTAACATTTTAGTATTTTGTACATGCGAGTGGTTCACCGTTCGAGCGGAAATTTCGCAAATTAGAAGCGAGCGAAGGCGAACATTTAAAGAACACAATGAAAAATATAGTGAAGTATAGAAGTTCTGATTACTAACTTCGATCTATTTTATATAGATAATCTCAATTTTTTTTAATTATGTAGTGTCCGAACTTTTTCGCTATATTAACTTTTAATCTGCATTGTGACGCACTAGTCACGGATTTGTCGTTCTTCTGCATTTCTTTATGATCTAGTCTAAGCGTCTGGAGTGTTCATTTGGGCAAGCTTGCGGAAAACGAGCGGTGATCCGATCGCTGATGAAAGACGAGATGAAAACACGGGTAGCGGTTTTATGCGTAGCCCCGGCAGCTGGCAGACCTGCTTACTTTCAACACTTTTGATACGGCACTTTTTCCAATAGAGCGCGCACACCAGGAGAGTGTCTACCGCTTTACATGGTCAACAGGTTCAAGATAATACAATGAAAGGTGCAACATGTATTACAAAGAGAGTTTCATTTAACGATTTCTACATTTTTAGTACACTCGTTGTTTATATTTATTTGTAATTGTCGAGTATATCCATCAAAAACGAGCTTGTTTTACTACTTGTGATAAACAAATATTTTGTTAATACTATGATAATTGGCTAATTTCGAATGTATCTTTCACATAAAAAATTAACAAAATATAATTTAACTAATGTTTGTCAGAATATTCAACGATTTCGAATATTTAAAAAATAAAAGAGTGAACTGTCCATACAAATGTTATCTAAATTCTACTGAAACAATATATATTTTCTTCTATGATAATCCAAATTAACTCATAATTGTAAAAAGGATGTTTATTTTATATGACAAACTAGACTTTTGTTCTTATAATTCACAATATTTTTACAAAATATGAAAATATTTCACGATGGACAGATACTTAGAATATTTCTTTCGGAATTCTATTCGTTCAATGCGGCTCTCATTGTAAGGTAGATATACGTAGAGCAATTTTTAGAGGGTAAATGGCAGTCTTGATCCAGTGGGAACGATTAGAAGTTACTCCGTGCGACACGAACACCATCTTTCTTGGTGCTACGACAGCTGAACGGTAATGTAGCCCGATACCGAACAGATTTGGAGCGTTTGATATGTGAGAAACTTTGTGAACATTCGAGACTATCCATGCCTTAATAATTGTTAACGTGCATATATTTAATTGATTATAAAACCCTTAACGGTGATCGATTGTCAATGTTTTTTGTACATAGGCGTATATACATAATATGTAATGAGAATCACGACGACTACTATAAACGAGCTATTAATATTGCGACTATTCTTTATTATTAATAATATTTATATATAATTATATAGAATCTTCATGCGTCATCAATAATTTCGACAATATCAATGATGCTTATTATTAATAACATTAACATTATTTTATTCTATTTTATTATTATTGCCATTATATATAAATATTATTTTCACAATTATTTAAAGTCATCTGTACTCGTCCTGTATCGTAATACTGTATCGTCCTGAGAATACATTAAGCTCGCATTATTTCTTTTTTCTTATTTTGTTAATTAATAGAAACATGCCGATTTTTTTGCCATCCATATTAAATAATCGAGCTTTATTACAATCAATACCGAAATTAATAAATTGAATAAATGGCGGAGCATATCATATTCGATGTATGATTGTATAGATGAATAATCGAATATATAAATCTATAGATATATACATCTCTTAGATGGATGTCATGCGATAATGTCAATTTGTAAATGTATGTAAATTATTATGTAAGAATCGCGGAGACAACGCGTTTTTATAGTGCCTTAATAACAATAACAATTTTAATTAACAATCGAAGCGATCAGTACGGAATCTGTCTAGTGGATAGACAGTACATTCAGACAATACATCTCATAGTAAATTAAGTGTAAAATACTGTTGATAAAACCAAGTCTATTTTTTGAAAGTTCAATTTAAATGTGGTACACGATCAGTTGGAATTGTTCATTTGTTAATACGAATCGTTAATCTTGTATATTTAAAAGATGGTGATATTTTGTACTATGCCAAAACGATTGTCAATTAATTCGTAATTAATCGTTAATCCGCTAGAATCATTTGTTATTTCGACAAGCTTGTTGTAATTGCATTACAGGTACATGATTGTACGTGTACGTGTATTATTATTCGACGAAAACAAGTCAGAGAGAGAACGAAAGCAAATGTGAGAATGAGAGAGACGCGTGTAACCAATTGTTGATATTGCTAATTAATGCAATAAAACGTATAACTGAACATAAGTAAATAATTATATTAGAGGTAATTGTATGCCGATTTCAGTATTTCCATTAATAAACAAATACATTTGATTGAGTCTTGTTTGTGCATCTGTGTTATTGATTGAAAGACATAACATTACAGATTACATGCATTTAACATTAGCGTTGGTAAGGCGCCTATTGTGCTTGAACCAGTCAAACAGCGGTGAACATGAGAGTTGCAAAGCTTTATATAATATAGATAGTAATATTCAGAATAATATGTCCGTCTTGGCTTTATCTGTGCATTTCTAATAAAACCTTATTACATTAAAAATAATTTCCAGTATAATATCAAAAAATTGCAAGTAATTAAGTAAGTTTAGTAAGTTAGTTAAAATTTGCGTTATGTTTGATACAGAGAATATAATAGACAATTAAGACGTATAATACACTAATAGTTGTTATACACAATAATCGAACATGATGGACACCTCGAATTCACAATCCAAGGAGACGTAATAGTAACTTTTCTTTATGTTCTATAGCTTCGATTGTGACACGTATCTCAAAGCATCATCTAGAGCACGCAAAATAAGGTCGACCTTGTTAGGCGTAGCATTAATCCCTAGCAATCCAATTCGCAAAATTTTGCCTTCAGTCGGTCCTAAACCTCTGCTGATTTCCACTTTGTACCTATAGAAACCATAATGATCTTAAATGACTCAAATTTTTATTTTACAACTACAATATACAAAACACTTAATTACATGGTAAGTATTTTAATTTTAGAATCTATGAAAAAATTACAATAAGTTGATTAGAATTTGTAAAAAGTACTTACTTTTGCATGCAACGTTGTACAATGATCCTATCATCGACGCCAGGTGGCAGTTCTATCAAGATAACCGTAGATAATTGATACTGTGGAATTTTCACATAAGATCGAAGATGCCGTAATTCAAGACCCTTTCTTAATCTGGCAGCTGCGCCAGCGTGTCTGATCCAAGATGCTTGCAGGCCCTCGTCAGCGATTTCCGCCAACGCTTCGCGAAGACCATAAATAAGCGTAGCGCTTATGGTGTGATGATACAGGCGATTCTCGTTCCCAAAACACTTCCAATAATTTCCGAGAAGGGTCATATCCAAGTAATAGGACATAGGCTTGGTCTTCCTTTGAAACAATTTCTTCCTATTGCAACAAAGGAAGAGTGTAAGACGAAATTGCCGGAAACATTTGCCGCCTCGTAATAGTCGAGTGTGTGGAAAATTAATAGCAAGCAATTAAGAGTAATGGCCGGAAATTAGTAATAATAATAGAAAATTGATACTAAGATGAGAGAGCAAATGTGTGCAACGAGTTTATGCGTTAATAATCGAGGCGAACGTAACCTCGTTGACAGATTTAGAAAAAAGAGTGAAAAAATTACTAAATGGACAGAAGTAACTTTTTATTATAGAAGTGGGTTTCTTCATAATGGATGAACCTTGACAGACAATACCGATGTCCTATTTATCATAATTCAAAAGGCGTCAGACTATCATTGAATAAGAATTCACTGGAGCCATCTGCGGTTATGAATCACAGAAGGATCGAATGGGTTACGCGAGAGCGCGAGTCACCGTGATGACATCACGGATTGGATTGTTATTCACAAGAGATCACTAGAAGTCCCAATTCTTAGACCATCTTCATGGGTGTTTTCTATGTGAGAGTTGCGGTTTGGATGTTATAAAAGGAAACCGCAATACGTACTCAGCTCGTGGACTAAACGAAATAGGTGCTAATCCTGGAGGGGCGCCGAGAACTTTTTGACTGCCTGAGTAAACTGCATCGATGCCCCAAGAATCCATAAAGAACGGTTCTCCGCACAGTGACGCAACAGTATCAACGATAAGAAGAGCATTGTATCTGGAAGAATTTCTTTTATTTTATCAATTTTACAAACACGTTTCTAATTATATTCGCTTCTGATAGCATTCCATAAACTGCAACTTAAACTAATGGCAAACATAAAAAATGTCTTAAATAACAAAATTACCTGTGAACAAGATCGCCAAACCCTTCTAATGGTTGTTTTAAACCAGTGGAGGATTCAGCTTGTACCATGAATACCGCGACTGGATTGTACACTTGCAAAGCTGTTTCCAATTGTTTCAACGTAACAGCAATAGCGTGTTCTTTTTCTATCAGTTTTACCTATATTTTAAAATTCATACACTATTTAAATGTAAATACTGGTGAATTTTTTAATTTTTATGTTGGTCCCCTCGAAACTGTATTACCTACATTTGCACCAATTCTAGTAGCCATGTCAGCCGCTCTTTTACCCCAAATTCCATGCTTGACAATGAGCACAGTTTCTCCAGGTTCAAGTAAATTTGTTAAGCACGCCTCCATACCGCCATGACCTGACGCACTTAACGCCAAAGTGAGTCTATTATTAGTTTGAAATATGTATTGTAAACCTTCCTTAACCTCATCCATCAACTAGAAATTAACAAAACATATTTTGTCACAGATAATGATCAGTCTACCTCTATTTTGTACATAAACAAAAAAAAAATGATTACCTGACAAATTTCCGGATGAAGATGGCCTATAATTTGATTCTGAAGAGATTGAAGAACTCGCTTCGAACAATTAGTCGGCCCGGGGCCCGTTAAAGTTTTTATCGGTAACTGCAGTTTGGTTTGAAGTATCTTTGGTGGGTACTTGCGAACAGCCAATTGATTCCATTCGCTTTGCATTTCGATTTCCTTTTTTAAATTTTCTAAAAGAAACTAGAAACTTTCTATAAAGTAAAAGATGACATATAAATAACTCATCATTTTTACGTCACCTTTCTTTCTATGAGTTACCAAAACGATAATTTAATCTTGATATCAGTGATAATGTATTAAGAGATGCTACTTCCAGTTGTTATAACATCGAATAATTTAATATATCGAATTTAATATAGTACAAATTTTATTTAAAAATAGTGGTAAAATTTCTATATAGTATCATTAATTGTGCATAAAATACGCTATAGTTCCGGTTCTAAATTATGTGTATATTATTCCCATTTTTTTTTGTTTGTTATTGCATAATAATATGGCGTGATACTTATGATTATTATGAATATGCTGTCACTTACAACTTCCACTTGCGCGTTGCGTGCTTGTCAGAACTCTTATCAGCGCACGATTTTGTGTTGACAATTATTAAACCAGTGCTATTGACGCGACCAAAGTGTATAACATACTGAAATCTTTCCCGCAGTTAGGTATTTTATCTTACCATAGTTGTAGCAGACTTATGAAATCGTAGAATACGTGATAAACTTCGATAAACTGGTATAATTTTTTTATAAACAAATGGATGATGTATAACATGTTTATTCGACGTGGAATCGCATTGATAAGGATATTTCACATATGGAACATATAGCATATATGGATAAGAAGTTATTAATTTACAATCGAATACTTAATAAGGGTATATATTACATATCGAATAAAGTATTTCGACGTTTATTAATGCATCCAGCGAACTTGCAGCACAAAGAAATCTCTTCATTGAATGATGAAAATAGTTGGATACGCTACTGCTGCTTGATAACCTCCTCAATCCGATCATAATTTGCGTAAGTAAGACGACTGTGGACTAAACATACAGTTATTAATTTGTTTTTATGAATTAGTTAAACTATAAATTTTATTTGAAATCTAATCAAATGTTTATCAATAATAATTTGGAAAGATTAATGCTGTTAATTTATAAATTTCGTTGTCGTATTTAATATGTGCAAAGTATTAATGTCTATTTTAATATAAGATATAGGTTCTATATATAGATCTATATGTAGATTTATGTACAGCTTCATATTAATTTGGATTATAAGGATAGATGTAAGTAATTGTATATATAGCTAACAGAGATTAGGTTAAGTTATGATTATTGTTATGATTATTATTATGTATGTGTTTTTGTTCATGAGCAAGTTTCTGTCTATTGTTCCATTTTACTATTATATATGTCTTTTTTTATATGTAAGTTTCATGTTTATTATTCTGACTTATTTTGTATATGTAATTGGAAGTCACCGTAAAGCCGGAAGACAGGCGGAAATAAAGATATACATATATATATATATATATTAATGCCCATTTTTGCAGTAATAATACTATAGAAAATTTAATAATTAAAAATAAGAAGCATGAATTTGGTAGACATTTATTTGAACATTATTTGTAAACAATATTGGACCTATGTATTTATGATAACCATAATTACTGAAAGTAGGATCACAGATAAGACAGCACATCTTCAAAAGATAACTAAACAAAGAGAGACTTCATTCATAACTATCACCGGCTTTCGCACCTGCTTTCAGTTCACTCAATACTTATGCTTATTCGCTTCTAAAGTTATCTCGCAGCACCTTACTTTTAGTACATTTTACCACACTTTACAATGGCATGTACTAATATTCGCTTTATCTATTCATAACAATTACAAGTGCAAACGAATGTTCCTAACATTATTAATATATATAACTTTGTTGCCAAACATGTCATTATATAATTAATAAGCGGAAAAAGATAACTAATATATATTTTCGAACAAAGTATACGATTGCAACAATTGTAAAAAGATGCGCAATAAAGTGCTATTTCAAAACTAAATTAGCTCGTGTCCATTAGAGAGGGACATTATTAGATAGTTAGGACGGATTAGATTATGTAGATTAAATGCAAAATATTTTTTATATAATGCATATGTATTTTTGTATAAGATATCATAACATGAATCCGTAAAGATCAATAAATAAAGTAAATAAACTTTGTGTTAAAAATATTTATAAAAGGATTTCATGTTATGTATACTTCTAACGACAGATCAAACGCCTATCTTCGCAGTAGCGATCTCGTTTCTCATTTTTCTTTCCTAAGTTTCCTTCTCTTTCTCCTATCTCCACTCCCCCTTTTCCTTCCTCCCTTTATTTACCTTTTATGTTCCTTACCTACTTTTTTCTCTTCTTCAGACTTGAATTTCACAAAGAACATAGATAAACAGTATGTTTGTGCAATACAGTATCGAGTTCTAGTATCTAAGTAAGGAATATAAAGTATAAAAAATAGGGAAAGTCCCGTAAACTATGGGGCAACTCGTGGACAGCACTGATTCAGAATATGGAATGGTAAAACGTGCTAATGGAAAAAATGAATGCGTGTTTAAACGCTTTTTGTTGTCGTGGTAGGTTCGCTATTAGCTTCCTAAATGCGATGAGTCGTTATCAGATCAGCTTCAAGTTACGTTTATCAAAACTTCTTTCGTGCCCATTTGTGAAGCATTATATTATGGTTTCTTCTCGCACGTGATCCTGGACACAGTCAGAAGATTATGATTCTTTTATTTTTAGCAGAATGTAAACAAATTTACGAAAATTTTAAATATAAATATAAATAATTATATTAAAATAACTGATTCCACGATTGACATAGCTGATTAACCAATTTCATTTATGCATTTTAGAATGAGTACAATTAAAAAATTATTATTTTCCAAATGAATATAAATAAAAATCGCATACTCGAAAGTCAAATTGAAATATACAGATATGCGTGCGCGTTTTACGCACCATATTACAAAATTCTTCTGAGGGAGAACATATTTAACTACAGGAAATATGTAACATAAGTGATTCTGTACAATTAATTTAATTAAAAATCTACCTTTCTCATTTTCTGGTTAACATGCAGATTAGCATTTTAGTTTTACTGTTACCATTTTGTAGAAGGTTGCATAGTTGACTGGTTGCGATAAATCATTCAATATAGGCTGTAGGTAAAAAGCATTATGTAGTTCACGGTTCTAGCAAGAACAAATTCCTTGATGCGTATTCAATGTACATATCTAGAAGCTCATAACGGAGCGCTGGCGCGGCATTCCTTTCGCTAGAACACAAAGAAAATACATAGATAGGCATTGCGTTGGCATTAACACATCATGAAAGGAATTTCAAATATCTGTTTTATTTTGCACAATTTTGTTAAATTGATCAAAGTATGCCATACGTACTATTTTTGTAATCGTATTCTTACTTATACTCTGTTACAAAGTTTTGCAAGTAAAGCATCTAATTTTTTATCATAAAAGTATGAAAAGATATACATGCGTATATTTCAAGTTACAAAGTTAAGACAAAAAGCGATTCAACAATAAATATAATATCTGACATTACCAGCAATCTTCATAATTTCATAGAAATGACACTTTTAAAATTACGATAACAAATCTCATGCTTGTATACGTTCTTTTTCCAGTCGAGCGAACGATAATTTTTCCAGCCGATTAAAAACTCAAGATCCTCTGTCGGCTAAGCAAACCAACGAAAATGCAGATCCACGGAGGGTCAAGTTCGGTTGCTCGACATCATCTTCCCCTTCCATCGTATTCCACCTAGCTCTTAGCTCCCACCCACTTAAGTTCCCTTTATATATTCGTCTCTCTCACACCCATCCAACCATTTCTCTTCGCATTCTACTTCCCTCTTCTGTCCTCCCTTCGTTGGAGTCCCCGGTGTTAAACTGCTAGCAGTAAATACCCTTCCATGGACGTGAAATTGGCCGAAATGACTGCAAAGTCGAGGAGAAAAGAGCAAGTGGCAAGAAGGGCGTACAATAAATTTTCATCGGTACTTCAAAGACCTGTGATAGGTTTTTCGTTCGTGAGCGAGCGAACAGCTTGTGTGTGAGAGCATATACATGCAGGTATGAGTTAGGCGTGTGTTCGTGATAGGTTCGGGTCCGGTGGTAACCGGACTACGGCATTCATACACGAACGAGAGATCGTGCGTGACTGGTCGGCCGGTATATAGTCGGTTTATAGCTGCGAGTGTGCGTCCGTGTGTATGTGCCCCTAACCTGCTCGTACGTGTGCAGAGATTAGCGTGTATTGAGCGGGCGTGCACGTGCGCTACCGCAGCCGTGTCTGTCTGTGTGCCACGCTCCCGAGCCAGGAGACAACGAAACAATGGAACGTCGTCGTCGTCTCGAGTCCGAGTAGCGAGGCAAGCGGGTGGATTGTACTTGGTCTGCTTGTTCGTTCGGGTCTCGTACATCCACGAAACCGTACATGCACCGGGGATTTCTGAAGACGGTTTTCAGGCTCCCAGCGGTTCGAGAACCGCTTGCTCGTGACTGCCCCCTGGCGTACTTGTTTCTCAGTAGAGGCCGGGCTGCGACCAAGGAGGAACGCTTTGTGTGTTGGCCTGGAGAGATTCGTGAAACGTTCACATTGTGAAAGTTTGTTAACGCGTGTGTTTACTACTGTGTTTCGTCAGAAGTTTTATATGAAAATAAAACATAAAGTACATCTAGATTATATACATCACCGTGATCATAACGAGGGTGTTTTTAAAGCGCGCGTGAGAATCGTCGATCGATACTGGATCACGGTAGCCAAGGAAACGCACAGAACGAATCACCCGGCATGTGAGTGTACATAAGTACATATATCTTTCCACGAGCAGTGTTTACCGACAGAAGAGACGAATTTCGTATGGAATCGGTATCATTCGTTGATCTTCGTCCCTGGAAAACTAATTGTAAAACGCGCCTCATGGGATCGTAATCGCAGTAATCGTCCACTGATTGTCACACCGATGTGCCTGTGTGTCCTTTGGCTCATTTGAAACCTTAAGTTTGTACAATCGACGAGTGATTATCGATTCGTTCGAATAAATGAATCGGGTGTATTTAAGTGTTCATGATTTAAGAAATCCGTGCAGTCGACGCACTTTCTTTGGTTTGGTGTCGCCGCCTTGTACTCTCTCGCTCCCTTTCATCTTGCATTCCCTTCGACCATCCTCCTGTCCCTATCCTCTCTTTGCGATCCTCTCTTTCTGTTTTTCTCACTATCTTCGTCTACCTCTCGCTCCTTGTCGCTCCTTTCTCTACTCCATTCCTCGGTCGACCGGTCTCTCAAGGGGGCGTGCTTGGCCACATTCAACAATGAGCGAACGCAAAACTATCTAAGCACGAGGCGCGAACGAATGGTTCTCCCTGTGTTTTCTGACTGTGTGTGGCCCGATCTTTGCCCCGCGAGTGTGTTTACTCCCGTGATACGGTCGCTCGACCCCTTTTTTCCGGATTTCAAATGGATTCACAACGGTCAATAATAACTTAACCAGAGGATCGCCTTTTCAGCGTACATCACTTTTCCGCAAGGTAAGTGTACCAATGTTGTTATCTTGTGTATATATCTTCTTTTCGAGTAACAGTAAGGATTTCGTTTATTTTAATAAGGTTATGTTTAGTATTAATGAAATATATCGTTCTGAAACACACTGAATCGCTTCTAATATATACGATAGCTTACGAAATTATTTAAATACTTATAGAAGCTTTTTATGAATACGTTATATGTTATACAACATACTAGTAATGTGAGGAGACTGAGTTATCATTGTACATAAATGTTTTCTGTGACAAGTGCTCAAATATTTTTGAAGTTTGAATTACTTTGAACATGATTTTATTCCTTAAACCTTTATAAGGCTCGGCAAGTCTTAAAATTCTTGATACATATATAATTATTTGTTTGTGTTCAGAACAATTTGCGTGTACGTCGAATACAAGGAACAGTTGAAATCTGTGATACCCAGACGATTCATGGAATAGATAAAATTTACAGTGTGCTCAACTTCAACTTTTTGAACCTTAGCTCCCACTATCGAAATTAATAAAAACAAATGGGGGTTCCCTGAAGCAATGTAATAACAGTTCACAGTTTTAAAAAAATGGAGGGGGCGACAGCTAAAAAATTTATTATAAGATCTATCCAATTATTCGAATTGCCATGTCTTCCGATGCATCCGAATAAACGGAGATTCGGCGTAGTCTCCATGCTTTTTTGTAACACGTTGCTTCGATGTGCGCGGTATCGTCATGTATTAACTGAACTGATCTGATCATTTCAATGAACTTCTTAAACCAAAAAGACTCTTGCAAAAAGAAGTTAACTTTCAGCGAGGTTTTCTTTAATCCTATTAAATTGCCAAATTACTTGTCAAATCGATAATGTTTCTTTCGAACAAGTTTCTCAATCCGGATCGAACGTGTGCGTCTGTTCGCAGACTGTGCGTCGCGGTGTATCGACTTTGATTCATAATCTTTGAACCAATAGGTATCATGTTCCCATTTCGAAATATCATTACTTCGTGTGATAGATCGTGAGAAACGTTACGGGTCTATGAAGATAGTTATCGTTCTTAGAGATATCGACACACGGTCACGCTAAAAACGAAAATCCTTGTTGTTATTATTGTAGAATTCTATTTATTTGAACTTATGGTAGGACAAACAGTTCACGGAACTGGAATTCATATAGTGGATACTTTTCATAAACTTCTCAATTTTATTACGTCAGTCCTCTTGCACAATAATTCACCAAATAATAATAGTAGTGAATTGACAAGTAAACCATAGATTATGAATTTTTCTTTTACGATTTTATAATTTTTCATCAAGTAGGATAGTCAATATCGATAAAGTCGAAATCATACGATCAAGTAACCTATAACATATAAAATTGACTCGGATAATTTCATTCTTATTATTATTAAACTCATTACAACTGGATAAAGGCAGAATTATAACCTCTAAAGTTCATTTGAAAAATTTCATTCGTTTCATTATTAAACTCGCTAGAGCTACGTAAGGATATTTTATTAATAGTAGTAATTTATAACTTATATAATTTCATCGGTAATATTAGCTGAATTGCGCAAGGAAGTTCAAGGTATGTGATTAGTGTCCAATTTAAAAACGTCCAACATTATATTAAATCTTTTTTTAATTCATCTATTTTCTTTTCAATTTATATGTTTATACAATCTAACTCCTGAATGCACCGTATATATAATAGTTAATTAATCCTCTCTATCTCCTACCTATGATTTGTACCATATAATAGAAATTTAAATAAGTGGATTGAATCGACAATTCATTTAATCAAGCACGAAACTTTCATCCCAATAGAAGTAGTTCCGCTAAATCTTTTTTCTCTGTTTCTTCTTCAAATAATTCGAGGGAATAATCTACTAGTATAGAAGCGAATAATTGAGCACGGACACATGTCCGAGAGTCAGGTTCAACCAAATTGGACACGCTTTGACTTTGAGAAGCCCCTCTTTCAGCTTAATTCGGGATGAAACGAAATAGAACCCCGGACGAAAAGCTGGCGTGACGCGTAAAGAACCTTTCCGACAGAGGGATTTTAGAAACGTGTTTCCTTCAAATGCCACCGCGTGGATGTCGTTAGTCGCGATCGCAAAGTATGTATTTTGGGTATGTGATAGTTAGTTAAAGTCAGAGAAATCGACGTCATCGATGGGCCCTTCTTCCCGCATCGTCTTGGATGCTGTCCAAAAATACCGACGACCGCTGAAAGTATGCGTATATTCATGGTCGAGACACGATATAACGGAAATGATATTTCAGTACGGAGAACCTTGTGCGTTTGATCGCGTTGAGTGATGTATGCCTTAGGAAGCGACCTCGGTGATATTGACATGACAATGACGATAAAATTGAAAGTATATAGGATGTGTTTGTAATATACGTATTACTACATTATATACGAATGTATCAGCTCTTTTTGTAAAATTCTTTTTAAATTACTTTTTGTTACATTGAAATTAACCACTAGAATAAATTCTATAGAATTAGAATATTTAATATATTTCATGTGCCCTGTATAATTATATCTAAACACTGACGATAATATAATTGTGTAAAGAACTTTATTTAAATATCTTATTTATCATCTTCCTTCGATTCGCTTAGGTAAACAATGCGAGTAAACTGACTACGTATAACGGAGAATGCGGAATATTGAATGAAAATGTTGTTAGTTGATATTCAATATTTGACATCATAAATACAAATCATGTAGACGTTATCATAAATATTTACTAGGTAGAATTCTATCTTTATCGGCAGAATAAATTCAAATGAAATCGCAGTTTATCGTAAACAGTCTGAAGAGACGTTTAAAGCCGTCATAAGTCTCGAGGCAATTGTATGGTCTACGTAATTAAGGCAAATGGTTCATCAACTTGGGCAACGTAAGGCGGATGCGGCGAATTCCTTTATGAAATTAGTCTGTTATATATAGTTATTACTGCTGTGGGAGGAAATGTTTAAGGAAATAATATTTTCGTATAATTTGATTTTTTCATCATTAAATTTGGTCCTACAAAGTTAACTTAAGAGTTATTGAGTATTATGTTAGAGATCGTAACCGACGTATTATGTTGGTCAATATAATTGGAATATTATCTCTGTTACATACTCAATTCTTTATAACTGTTACTTATATTATTATATCTAAATTACAACATTGAATTCTTAATATTTAGAAACAATTTTCTATTAAAGCTATTCTTTATTGAATTCTTGTTTATTGAATATATTGAAATCTATAAAATTTCCAATAGATCACGTTGCTATGACAACGGTCGTAATAAGCATGCGCAACATCAGTGCGTTCGCGTCCATCGACCAAACAAAAAAACGCGGGAAGAAGCATGATTTATGTACCACACAGAAATTAAATTCATCAATTTCGCGTTTTGAAAACTTTTTATTTTTTAATATCAGATATAGCATTTAATTACTTATGAAATAAACGATTAGAATATGATAGGATAATAAACAATAGCGTTGCGATTGAATAATTTTTGTATGAATTGTAACATAACCTATCTCGTGGTTCCTTATTCTGTACGTACGCATTACCGCCATTTTAGTGTCAATAATTTCGATTGACGTACTTGATCAAAAAAGAATTATGACTTCAGTCAAATCACTTTGCCTGGTAATTGACTGCATTAACGTCAAGTGGGCAGGTGAAGATAGACACCAATCGTTTATCATGCAAGACCAGTGTGCTGCCCCTATTTTCTTCGTTCTGGCAGCTACATTCCTTTACACATTCTACGTAATTCGAATTTTAATTAAATGAAACATTTAAATGAAACACCTACAATCGTATTAATTTCGTTGCCGTAGAAATAATATTAATACGGTTGTAGGTGTTTCATTTAAAATAATTATTCATTTAAAATATATATACACATGATGTATTAAATATGGATTTCCACTGTTTTCTTAATAGTTTAAAAGCAACGTTTAGTAATTTCATGGGAAATTCCTAGATTTTCGTAATTGTTCACTATAAACTCTCACGTTACAGAGATTTATTGGTAGACGAATTTTTTAATTTCGATATATTGGGTTGGCAACTAAGTGATTGCGGATTTTGTCAATACCACTTAATGACACTTAATTGCCAACCCAATAATTCAACGGTTCTATCTTACGGAGACTTAGACAAGTTCTTGAATTTCAAAATGGTTCCCATGATCCAACGGGTGTCAAAATCTTCGCGAGTACATTTTTTTCCAACAACGTGTAATTATTATTATCGTGTATCATTGCCAATGATAAATCGACTAATTTCTATCATTATTATCGTAATGCGCAGGGAAACATGTACGCGAGCGTCGCAAATAACACACGTTTATCTTGTTAGCTGGATCTCACACCCGACGTACATTATTACACGACGTTGCGTGTGTAGGGTGTTAGCGAATTATATGCTGCGTTTTGAATCTCAATCGTCGAGTTCTTACGGCACATCACGTCCCACACCTGTGTCTTCTTTTTTCTTTCGCTGCCACTAGGAGAAATCAGGCACGATCTTATCGCGCGTTTAACACACGACTTCGCTTCTTCCTTTAATTTCGTCTCTCGCCTAGATGTCGCGCGGAAAACTTCCGTTTACAAAGTTAACTTACCCAAATATATTCTTGGAAATTCCATTTCTTGCGAAGAGAAAGTACTCTTGCAACTTTTGCCCCTTATCCACGTAGAAGTAAGTCCGAGTATTAAAATTCCTCGATGAACAAGCCTTTTGCAACTTTTATCTGTGAAACGAAATTGCCGAGTCGAAGTTAAAATTTCCTTTCCACAGAAACCACTTCGTAGCTTTTATCTTTAATTTTTATGTAAGTTGAAACTTTTATTTCTTGTCTTCTTCGTGCTTCAACAGACACGATATAGAAAAAATTTCAGGAGGGTCTTCAAAATTATTTTAATGACCCAATTCTCTTGTTTGTGAAGATCGTCCGGCACGTTATTCAAGTACAGGAGAATAATGATACGTTTCTCGTTGAAAATCGTGTAGACTGTAGATCATTTACGAAGTTCAAAGAACACGTACGTATATACACATATACAGGATTATGTTGCACGCGTCGCTGAATTTCTTTGAAGGGATCGAGTGTGTCGTCGATCGACGTTGCTTTTTCCTGCGATTATGCTCTGTCGCGTTTTCTTTCGCCAGACACGCGAACGTGCGTTCGTATGAAACATGTAAAAAGACGATTCGCGATGAAAGCGAGGATCCAAGATACAAGTCGACTAGGGAACGTGCTTATTATATGCAACGTATTAATAAGGTTACGAAATATATATGTTAAGATAATAGGATTATAAGTCTAATTTGAAATTAGTTGTTGGATTATCTTAAGCGATTAAATAACAATTTAGGTTAGGTTTCAGCTAGGTTATTTAATTTGAATTTCATTTATACCTTCTATTTTACGTAATAAGTATCATTGATGGATTTTGTTACGTAAAATAAAGTAAAGTAACTTAACCTAGATTCTAAAATTGACTCAGCTTAACTTGACGTAGCCTAAGCTGTTGGAAGTCACGTATGATTTAAAAATATTATAATAGTTAGGGATTAAGATTTAATACTTCCTTACGTTGAACGTATTGTGATTTAATGACACACACGGAATGAAGTTTGTACGAAACTAGGAATTCTAGGTTAGAACAGCATGGCGTCAGCGAGACTTAGTTCCCAATTTAGAGAATTCAAGTGGTTCGGTTATTCTTGATTTTTATTGTGAATTCTAGTGGTTATATATAGGATAAGGCTTTTTTAATAGCAGAACGAGTTAAGTTATTTTTCCAGGAGCTACAAATCGAATATGCGAAGAGAAAGCAAATATATTTTGAAGATGCAATAAACAAAAATGAGTAATAATGGTAGATGGTATGGTTTTTCCAGAAAAAGTGAAAGAACGATGAAAAAGAGGCGCATTAATTGAACGATAATCAGAACGATGCATCATGGCTTCGTCTTTAGGGGGACCAGGAATGGCGTCAGGTGTCCCGTCACCGCGAAGAGTCAACCTGGAGTTTCCACCACCTCCACCTTATCCACCGCCTCACAGCCAGGTATAATTTTCAGCATGCAATGTTAAACCTTATACAGCTTATGTCGTACGCACAATTCTAATGCGATCTAATGTGAATTCGAATGCGCGTATAATTTTAACCTGTATGTAGAATCAGTCTTGCCATTGCTTTGAATCAGAATTAAAGTATCTATATGTAATTAATATATATTAAGTATTATACATTTACCAACTACGAATCTCAAGGATGATACATAACCTCATTGTTTGCTACAGAAATTAGAAATTGTAATTGTTTGAATTTTTAATTATTTTAGGAAATTATGTTTAATACTCAGTTTAATATAGGAGTTTTAATACTAATAATATGAAGGATATTAGTCATCATTTTATTAAAATTCCAATCATGACCACTTAATTTAATATACCACTTGGCATCGTCCATTGCATACGTATGTACAAATTAGTCGTGCACCTAATAATCTATAACGCGATCACGTGCTCGATGATTTCTAGTATTCAATTATACAAGAGTGATTCTATGTTTTGAATAGATAATTAAGCCAATTACATACATATACGAAATTTTTACAATTTACCATCACTAAGTTACTAAAATTTATGAAATTGCTAAAAATTGGAAAGTTACAAAATTAAGATTATTCGGAATTAGGAGATCGCAGAATTTAAATTATTAAGAATTAAAAAATTGGGAAATTGTTAAAAATATAATTCCATTCTTTAGACATCAATTTATCGCTACAAAATTACATTACTCCATACGATTACTATAACAACTAATATTGTTTTCCGTTCTTTCAGATGGCCTGCCCTGGATTGGTGGATCCTGGATCGGTAGCGTCACCGATGGCGAGTTCTGCTCATCAGCATCCCCTTCAGGATTATTCATATGCTTACTTCGAACCTGGACCGAGTCGGCTGCATGGCACATATCCGGCGGAAGTTGGCCTGAATCGTGTGCAGCCACAACAACAGCAACAATTGCGCGCAGATTCGTTCAAGAGACACACATACATGACACGATATGGGACAGAGGAGAATATTTACGAGGAGATATCGGAGATCAAGTGAGAAATTCATTATAAAACTTAATTATTCGTAAATAATAGCTTTCCAGCCAAAATATAGCGTGCACGAGCATGGAGGAAATGAAGCTAGAGTTTCTGCTTGTCAATTTAAGGGAGAATTTGCTATAACCTTGGAATTAACAGAGAGTAACAGTAGCGCGTGAGAACGCGATCGATCGAAAACAAAAAAGACATAATATTCGTAATAATGGCATGCGTTAGATAAGTATCGGATTTATGTTATGTTATGAGACTTTAATTGAAGGTTAATATGGGAAGAGCAGAGTCTTACCCGTCGTTCAAGTCAACCGGTTTCTTTAGCGACTTTTTTTCTGATGGTTTATCGGATAACATCCTTTGGGCGGGTTTCCATTACCTAGAGAACAGTTCATATAATGATTCTTTAAAAGATGATTCTGATAAAAGATGATTTAAAAGATGAATTTTAGACATTCATTGTAGCGACCATGTTCCATTCGAGTATTAACAAGTAAGATTCTTATGCATTTGTAGACTTCGTATATAAGAATATTAGAATCTTACTAAGAATAGAAACTAAAAATTTAATTCACCAAAAATCGACCAATTTCCACTTTCCAAGAAAATTTACACAATTAAATTTAGGACAATTTAATTTAGGGCCAATAGCTTCCAATAAACATTCTCAACAATAAAAGGTGCTTAATAGCAAAATAAATAACCTGGCGAATAATTAAGTTAAATCTTGAATATTGAATTCACTGCAGAGTCGATCGATTTTTCCATTTATAATATTTACTACTTTAAAGACGATGGATATTATTGCATGACAGGAAGACGGTGTTAGCTTTCAAGGGAAAAAGACCCGAAGCACGCGAGCTTCATACGGTCGATAGGAACGCCGATGATGATAGTCGCGGTAGAATTACGTTTCATTCAATCTAAACGATGATGAATACGCACGTTCATTCGCCTCGATGCAAAGTGAACTTCAACTGGCGCGAGTTGAACGCGAGGTTCAAGTGGACAACGAGCTTCTCCTCCTGCTCGACCACTTGGCCCGATTCGACGAATTCCCTGCACCGGATGCCATCAGACTTAACGATTAAAGTCGCAAACAATAAGAAAACAACCCCGAGTTTATGGTTACGAGTGTCTAACACCGTTTGTCATAATGGTGCGCTCCGAAACATATGGTCGAATACTGACCTCACTCTGTACATACATATATCCTTTCGTTTCTCAAAAATAAGTAAATAAATAAAGTCAAGTTTCATTTATTCATACTTAATGTCAGAAGCTTAATATAATATAAATCTATAGACAGTGTATGGGTGTAACAAGAATAAATCGAAACAATATTATATCTTTCTAATTTATTTTTGCTAGATCTAATTTTCTTTCTTGTGAAATATCTTGGAAATTAAATGAGCACTACTGTATCTGAAAGCATCAATAAGTTTTGAAAAATTTGGAAAAACAATTCTTGAAAGGCTTACAGTGACAAATTTGAAAGTTCTAAAAATTTGTATGGATATTGAATATAATTAAAAATATTCATAATATTCTATAATTAATATTGTATTTATTAATATTAATAATTAAATAAGAAATAAAAGTAGTTAAATTATATCTTATATATATAGTCATAATAATCTTGCAATAATTGAAATATATCTCGTGAACTTTGAGGAATTCTCTTAATATCAATTACTTTAATAACTATGAATCATTGCTGAACGATTATCGGTCATCCACAAACAATCGCTTTATATGATTTCACATTGTATATGCAAGAGGGAAACGTATGTAAATACTAATGGAGAACTCGAATTCATTAGCAGACAATGTCACCGAGCGTTGCATGGTTCGAGAAGATCCCTAGTGGCGGAAGAGGTACGACGAGTTCAGTCACGGCATCGTCGAGTACTCGGGGAATTGAATTTGAGCGTGGAGGCGATGCTGATGCCTACCGTAGCCGATAACAACGACGAGGACGAGCCACAGGACCAACGAGGGGCGTCCACAGAGGAACTGTTATCCTCGGTCAGTCCCACCGACGACCTCCTTTCGCCTGTTGGCTGTGACATGGACAGCGGCTTCAGTGGAAGCTCCAGTGCAAGTTACAGGTTGATAGAGACACATTGTAATATCGTGTATGTACCTGGTGTGGGTGGACAATTTTTTGGAGCACCGTATACAAACTTTCTATAATTTATTTTGCTTCATTCTTTTTGTGACTTGCTTCTTTATTATTCCTTTTTATTTATATTCATGCTAGAATCCTTTCTTAGGATTTCATATGATTCAAAGATGGATTATCGAAGAATTCATTTATGTATTTATGAGGGAATTCAAGTGTTATACAATCATGTTGAAGATAAACTGTTTCAGATATCTTCAATTGTCTCTGTAGTTCATTGGGATATTACAAAGTATTCTAGAGTAGAGAAAGGATTTAATGCATAGCAATTTTTATGTAGATCATTTTATTGATATTTACTTGCAACTAATTCCTCCTAGAGAATTGTAAATAAATTTTATTCAATTACATGTCATAAAGTGTATATCTTATGATATTTTATACGTACTTTACCTGTATTAAAAAGGAAGTGACCATGAATCAACTACACAGAATAGAAGTTCCTCTATTATCTTGCACTCAAGAAGTGTATAAAAAACATTGCCACCATTAATAAAAAATGGGTCCACGAACTCTTTGTACACACCTCGTACAATTCTAATTCTAAATAATCCTAAAACCAATGAATCTAAAGAAGAAAAAAATTAAGGAAGAAGAAAAGGATCTAAGAATGTTGATTGTTGTTTGTTCAGGTCGGGGCTGGGATCGTTGAGGAGGGGAATGGGCAAGACTAGCACTCCGGAATTAGCGGGCGGACAACGTAAAACGAAAGCGGCTATGATCTGGAAAAAGGGTTGGAAAGGCTGGAAGAAACTGCATTCTTTCGGGAACAATAGCAACAAGACTGGTGAGTCATTCGTACTATTTGCTGGCCCGCATTTATATTGTGCAATTCAGGTTATAGGGAACTCTACGTTATTTAATCGCTATCATAAAAATATTCTGAAATATTATTACAAGCTGCATGTATCCTCTACATACACAACATTTACTAATATATGCAGATATATATATATATATATATGAAATAGTGTTATAGTGAAAGCACAAAATTTAGTAAATGTATATATGTACCAACTACTCAATATATTACACTACATATATTTACATATATGAGATTTTTGCAATAATATTGACTGAGTATAAAAATACTAGGAAGTATATTCATTTACTTTTTGCACTTAGTACATGCATACATTATTAGCAGGTGTGTATTTACTGAGTTAATATATTCATTATAACGTATATACAGGGTATCCCTCAAAGTCCATCATTATCGAATACAGAAAGCAAGTAAAGAATTAATTTAAAATTAATAGCAAGTAAAGAATAAATATTTTAAATGAAATCACGTTTTGAACAAATTTATATTACAGAGAAATACTCAGAGAAAACAATAGTAAAAAATGAAAAAAAGCAAACGATAATTCATAGCGCATTCGATTCAGCTTTTTTCCGTTGGTTACCTCAGCTGTAATAAATCTTTGCTGTAACGAAAGTGTAAGCTGTGGTCAAGCTTCGGTCACGAACTGCTCATGGCTGGGAATTAATTATACTCGCGGCTGTGGCTGTATTAAAAATTCTCGTTGCGCGACTCTCGACTATCGTGCTGCGAATACGAAGCCAGTGGGAGCAAGAAATAGAGGTGTGCAGAGAGAGAAATCTCCAGAAGTGCCGCTCCTTCGTACAAGTGCTTCGAAAAGTATGCAAGGACTTCAGCACATTCGTTTCTATGTGACCAATGTGAAATATTTAAAATTATTACAATTTTCAGTTAACGCTTTCAGTTAAACTTAACTTCAACACATATCTACGTACCTCTAGTACATTTTTAAAATTAGAAATTTAGTATTGCAGCCTATGAATGCTGTTAAACATAAATATAAAATAAACAAATATATCAGATATCTATATCTCACTTGTACTTAAGGCGAGAGATGTTCTAAATTTCTCAGAAATACATCTTTTTCTATACTTTATCACATAAGATCTCGATCCATGACTAATTAGTGGAACTAGTAACCCGCTATGTGTATAATAAATCTCAAAAATTATTATTATTCACTTGCCAATATATACAATAATAGGTATAAATAACCTCAAACACAGATTTTCTACTATCTCAATGTGCAATATACATCTTCAATGCAATGCAATGCAATCAGTATCAATACTAATAGCTAAAATAGCAGAATAATTGGTAAAAGCATATTAATCAGATCCAATACATTGGAATTCCTCCAAATAACAAATGTCTGGAAGAGTAATAAAGCAATTCTCTCCGAGGGCGAGCAGAACTAATTATTTCGAACGGCGTACATTGCCGAATGGAATACACCGCAAAACCTAACCGCAATCTTGATCGATTCCCTCGGCGAACACGTCTGGCCGTGTTCGGAGGCCCATCGAGCACCTTTTGTGCGTTCGTTTCATGGCCCTTTGTCGCGCATAACTGCACAAGTATGCGCAGGCCTTTCTTTCATGGGAACGCTGCCCTCTCCCGGGCTATGACGCAAGCGTTTGGCCCCGTGTGCGCTCGTGTGCATTTGGCGCACGAACCGAGTTAATTATTGGTACTTGGAACGGGTCAGCCGCGGGGTCACTCGGTGGAGAAGCAGATGCGAGACCACGTGCACGCCCAACTCATTCTTTTCTGTCTTTCTTTCTCGCACATTCTTCCCGCTGTCATCTTTCTTCTCTGCTTTGCATCATCTCCGTTTCCATCTCTCTTTATCTCGTTTGAACGAGGGTTTCGCTCGGACGTTGCGCTCAGATTTCTGAACGGTTCTCGATTTGGTTATATGTATTTTTACATGATACATTTGACACTCGGCAGCAAAAATGGGAATTTTTTTTGTAAATGAGAGTTTATAGCGTCAATTTATTCTGCTAAACTGTATTAGCATTAATCTATTAAGAACCAATTAATAGGTTATTATAATTTATAAGTATTGCATATTGTATTGCTGCACTGAATATTCTGTGTTCCTATTCGTCTCAGACAGCAACAGGAATTATCGAGTTTATTAAATGTTAAAGTTGGTATATTTTTGCTCTCATATATTATTTATTTCTTAGAAAGGGATTGATGCGTTGTATATACAGAAAGTTAGAAAACATTATTTTTTATATATGCATTTTATATTATGCAGAGTATTGGGGTTTTTTAATGGTTGGTATGACGGTAATTTTTATATGTATTAGATAATATAATGTGCGTTAAAGATGTTGAGATTAGGTGTTTCGTAGCATCTACTGTCATTTTTGCGTGACTTAAGCTGGGAGTGTCACTGTTGAAGTCGCTAATACATTTATTACCAGACATGTCAGGAACATATATTTTATAGAAACTATAATAGTAGCATCTTTAGTATGTTTGTACTTACGTTATTCATATTATGCATTTCATTTCACAACATTCCCAAAAATTTTCCACGTTATTTTTAATTGTCTACGAACTTTTTTGACACCTACAAAAGTCAGCGTAAAATCATGGTAGTGAGTCGTATATTATACGACAGAAGGTTCCATCGATAGCCGGCAGAGATTGTAAACAAAGAATCGTGTGCATACGGGGCAGATGTTCAGAAAAGAGCAGTCTCTCAAGGCACTCGACCATATGGTTTCCGGGATCTCGTGGCGTCTCTCGAACGGCTCAGGCCTACCCTAATCTCTAGACAGAACCTCGACGACACTTGTCCCGTTTGAAACAATACCAGCTTTGTAATGACCAGCGGATGTTACGAGTTTTCTCGGAATTTCAAGGTAAAGTCGACGAACTCCAGAATAGTAAAGGGTACGCTGTTCGTTTTGGTCGGAGGAGACTGCAATTCGAATAATTTCCTCTGCAGCAATTGATTATCGACTTCCTGTTGTCTATATATACAGAATGTTTCAGAATGAGTAGTACATCTGCGGAGGTGAAACTAAATAAAAATTAGAATTATTTCTAAAACTAAAGTTATTTCATTCGAGACTCCGTTTTCGGACAATCGATTTTTTTTTTTTGTCAATATACAGGCTATTTTAAAAAGAGTGGTTTAACTGGCTGGAAGATTGTTCATTAATTGAATTTAAAGAAGACATAGTATGGCAATTAAAAAATAGATTTAACTTTTTATATTCTTTCATTTAGTATCAAATAAAATTATGAATTGAAGTTTGTAAAAAATGGGAATTAGGATAATTAAAATGAGATGATACATCAGATTCGAGGTTTCATTGCGAATGGGAGACATTTTACCTCGCTTATGCTCGAACACTCTTGCGGCAAAATATATGAGATTATTGGTTAAAGAAACAAGCTTCCTTAAGTGCAACAATCTATCCGTTCTGCAATAGCAATAGCAGTTGTGTTACTGAAAGGGATACGGAACCTTTTGGCGCGAAGGAAGGTATGCGAAAAGCCATCGAAAGAAGGCGAAACGCGTTAAGAACGAAGAGAAAGGCGCCAGACGAGGCTCGCCGCTGTTATCCCCGATACTTTATAGGTATTCGTTTCGACAGCGTGTAATATTCATATCGTAATCGATCTCTAACCCTTGATACATCCGTGCTTCTCTCGAATTCACTCTACGATCGACCGATATCGTCCTTTTTTTTTCTTGGTTTGCCAATTTTCCTTTTTTCTTTTCCGTTTTAATACAGTGAATTGAATTGTGGTTACGATAAAAGTAATTCGTATATTTTACAATTACAATATTCTTTACGCGTGTGATTAAATAATTTTATTTATTAATTTAGAATTGATTTACTTATATTAGAATTGTTTTATAAAACTGTGCAATTTGTTCTTTAATTCGTAATTTTCAAATCTGTATATAGTTTATTAATTTTAAAGAAACCGAACGAACTCAGTTCAAGATAAATTATCTTTGAAAATATCGTTTATTGACAAACTCGAATTCCGCCTTACAATTTAAATTTGTATATTTTTTTTTTTTTATTTATTTGTTGAAATTACAATCAATTCTCGCGTTGAGAATTTTCAGTAATTTTTCTGGCGTGGCGCAGTGACATGGCTGTTTATTTACAATAAGTTAATACTTATTATAGATAGGTATAATTTATAAGTATTATAAGTAAGTGCATATACTTAATTTGGATAACTAAATGAATCTAGCGTTTAGGTCTAGCGGGTAGTGCCTCTTCAGCCTGCGAATTTGTATATAAACTTAAGTCAAATTTACTATGCGATTGAACTTCACGCCCACCAGTAACAGCCCCGTAATATTTCCGAAAGAAAATCTCTTTCATTACTGCTCCACGTTTATTCTCAAAAATCTGATAATTTACACACCTAACCTCTCTTCCATTTAATTAAACATATATAAAGCAAGCCAAAAACGTTTTCATATTTCCATTCGTACATTTATCTCAAAGATATTTAATACATCTACATTATCTTCAATAAAAGGAATACGTAAAGAGTGGTATAAAAGCGTCGTCTATATAATCTTATCGCATCATTAATCAACTGATTGCATAATTTCTAGAAAGTAGTCAGATACGGTTTCATCCCCTCCCCTTCTATATCTGCAACAGTGTCACAGCTTGTTAGCGATGCTCTCCACCGCGTGCATCACTCGTACCATGATAGATCTATTCTCTTCGTCTCGTCGTTTGATATATTCAAAGATCTGCTCTATACGGCGATCGGTCCGTGAATCGCGATCATCGCGATACGGTGCTGCCATACGGCTTTTTCGTGACTTTCTCGGCATCCCCTCATCCTCGTTACGCTCTAACCTCTCTTTGTCTTCTTGAGTCGACGCGGCATCCCTTCCACGTAGTCTGGACAAATCCTTGATGCAGTCCGCCTCTGACGTCACTTTCTCGATCGTTAGTTCTGTGGCACGTGGTAGCCGCGGTATCGCGACCGCGACGTTCCGCGTGGTTCGTTTCCTCTTTGCCAAATTTTTGTTCATCTGTCTGAAAACCGATTGAAATTTCCTAGTAATAATTAATTAAGATAATGTACGTAGCTGGCCGTAATTATCTCTACCAGTTTAGATCTTGAATATTTCATATCAATTATCCCTATCTCAGTCGTACTCAAAGCAGTACAGACATCTTTTTTTAGAACTCAATTTGCCTTGAAAACTGATCAAATATGCTTCTAAATCATAATCAGTAGTAAGAATGCAATACTGTATTATAAAATACTATATTATAAAATTGTAAAACAATGTCTCTAACAATAGACTCTTACATGCTTCATATGTAAATATCTATCTTATTTATCTGTTCTGCACAACTCGATTCGTTAGATATACATACTTATATTTTAATATTATTTACCTTATCAATTAATATCCAATTATGTCCAACCACATATCTACTTTAAGGTTACAATTTGACACCTGCTAAAAGAAACTACTTTTCACAATGACTGCTATACCTGTTAACACCAGAAGGTCGTACTTTCTGGATCTCAATCGTGCAGTTGGCACTAAGTGCCCTTAACCTCCGTTCCGGAAACGAATCGTTGATTCGACGATCGATTTCCGGATTAGATTGCGCAGGAAGTGCGTCCACGGACGAGGTGGGCTCTTCCGGTGTCACGGAGACGCAAAGGAATTCGTGGGGATCGATGTACTCATCGCCGATCGGCGTAGATCCCCGATCGTATCCAAGAACTTCGTCGATCGCATTGTAAAACGGCCATGAAACGTCATCCACGTTGTTTCTGTCTCCGTGAACCGGATTCTTCAGTTCCTTTAACAAATTGCTGATACATAATATTTAACAAAAATCGAGGACTAAACGGACGATCGTGCCACAATTCGTATTTAGCGATCTTCGTGTGTTTTTTCTTGTTTCTAGACCGTAAGGAATCTTCCGATAGGTTATACAAAGTGAAAATATTGTTTTTAGCTAACAAAGACTTCCTTTAGATGATATGCAAAACACTGGTATTTACTGGAGTTAGGTTAGAGGCTGTTTAAGATCAGTTGCATTCTTGGGGTTAGTGATTCGAGTGACATCTAAAAGATATCAATTTAGAACATGAAATCTGAGAGAAGATTTGGAGATAGAATTAGAAAGTAACTACTATGCTAAGACATTATTCTTAAAAACCTCGAATCGACAATTCTACACAAGGTTTAGAAACATGCTTATATAACCAGTTTTATAATCTGTTTTACATACTTATAACACTATTACACAATACTTGTTCTTCTCATTTCCACACGTTATGAGTGAAAATCGTCGTCTCATATTTAAAAAAAACAGTTGCAGGTGATATCTAGCGTCAACGACAAAGACATCAATTTAAAGTAAACGACGATGATACTGAATAAAATAGAAGCGAGAAAAGTATCGTGTCGAATTTACGAATTGTCGACGGTTTAACGCGGTATCATCGTGATTGGTGGTTTCTCCGCGTCGTGGCGCTTATCTCGCGGTAAGGAAAACGGGTTTATTATGCTTCACGCTGAAATGAACACAAACGAGAGTAAAGCAAACTAACTCATGCACGGGGATCAACGAGCGATCGTGGTTAATCGTTAGGGCAATAAAAGGCGTGTCTGTCTTGTCTCACTTTGTACTGCTGCAACAGGTTCGACCATTTCTTCTTCAGCACTTTGTAATGTACGTTAGCCATTATAGTAGGAAATTCTTCTCTCATCTGTTGCAAAATATACCTAAAGAATTGACGAAAGTAAAAAACGATAAATATAGTAAGAGATGATTTTAGATAATGGACGACAATGAAACGCGTTCAGCCACAGCTTTTTGTGTTATGTATTTTCGCGATTCGCATTCCAAGAAACGAACAGTGAGGATACTATTCACAATACGGAATAAAATCGGCCTATTGTTTTGCTTTTATCAATAAGCGTACGCGTTTTGACTGATAACGAAACGGTTCAAGAAGAACGCGTGATATAGTGGCCAAGATGGTACATAGGATGGAGTGCACATATTGCTGTCAATTTCCGTTTCCGTTATTGTCACACGTTGCATTTAGAGCGTTAGTATAATGCTTTCTTTAATTATAATGTGATATTTCTAATATATTTCAATGCTCTAGGTAAATAGTTGTATCAAACAAGTCGGTTAAGCCTGTTAGGTAATAGTAATGTATTTCAGCAAGTTGTCATTTTAAAATTGTTGTATGTTACATTTTGATTTTCTTGGTTACACGTATTTATTGCACTGATAATTTAACTTATTAAAAAACATGATGGAGCAAGATATATTTTCTAAAATAGAGTAAATCTGTACGTCTAATATTAATTATACATATATGTATATGATACGACGTAACAATGAATCGAGATGAAAAATTTTATTTATTTACTTTGGTCAAAAATATATCAAAAATTATTTTTGAACATACTAGATCAAAATATTTTCATAGATTTCTTCACGATACTACCTAACACTAAATGAAAGCTAAACATCGAACAAATCCCCCAGACAATTTATAATACACCGGTTAAATTCGGCTAACATTTTTCCTACAATTTTCGTCATAGTCGTTAATAATAGTGATTCGCGTCTTGATATTTCTGTATTCCGTGCTATTTTAGTACATACGATTTGTTTCTGGCAAAGCCACTCTTTTTCGATTTCACCAGTTTCAATCACTTCTCTCAAAATGTAATTGTCTCGGTGCTTTCATTTAAATTTTGGTAAAAAATGAAGAAAATAAATAAAAATGTGACGAATAATAAAATATGACAACTACGATTACGCTTCGACTCGTGAACAATTATTCGTCCCATATCGTTACACTCGAGGTCGACTGGCGCGGGAATGTCGCGGTTGATAAATGATGCAAACGAAACTCTTTTTGTCGGTATTTTTATATGTGCACGCAGAAGACGCGTTTCAACGTTCTTTCAATTCCGCCGGCGTTCTGTGAACCTCGCGCTTGTTTTTAGTACGTCGAGTTCTTAGCAAAATTTTCTAATATTTATCAATGAAAAAGTGATAACCAGTGTGATATATTCGTTGTATCGTGATTTGAAAGCAATTAGAAATTCCATTTCCCCTAAGCAAGTATGATATTATATTTACACTAGCGTAAAATATATAATTTTGTGATTTTATAAAATATTGACAAAATATTTTTCGTTGATAATAAGAGGTTGCTTAAGATTGTGCAGTGAATTTAATTGATATTGTCTAACTTAAATGTTTTCCAGTGAATTTTATTTAATTTTTGACAACAACTTCTATAAAACACAAATATTTCAAATTTTCTTCAAAAAGATAGTAAACGTTATTTTAATCCAGTCTAGCAATTTTAATAAAAAAATATTCCAAATTTTCTTTATGAAAATAAAGAAAACAGTAGGCTACGAAATTTTAATAATAAAGGAAATATTCGAAATTTTCTTGGCAAAGTTCTCGAGCACAGAAAAAAAGATACCAGAGAATGAGTTAGGGTATATGGTTCGTATTATACTTACTCCCATCCAGCTTGGGCTGAATATTTGCGTCCGGTAAAGAGCTTTCCATTTTCCTTTCGGAGCTGTATAAACCGGCAGGTGAGGTTCTCGGTCCCTGTGGACATCCGCAAAACGGGAGGGAAAAATCGCTGTGACTACCTGCATGACTCGCGATTATTATCACTGTGGTCGTGGTAATGATTCCTATTAGACGCTTATTATATCGGCGGAGGAATGTTGTGTCTCGAAGAATGGGGCGGACGCAGACCGGTTGAAATGGTGGAAGGAAAAATAAGAAACGGTATGGTAGAAGAACAAGATAATGGGAGGAATAACAATTCGAATGTGTGCAATTTAATAGTGCGGGAACACGTGGACAGGCGCGCACGACTGCGCATTCCATTTCTTCGAATCGCTCGAGTGCATCGAGATAAGTCTATTGGGTGATTATAAAAACGAGACGAACAATTTAGTTATATGGACAGTGAAATCATGTTATGTTTATGGGATAATCGCATTGTCATAGTAGTTACTTAGAAATGAAAAAAGATGTAGAATCGAAACGAAGATGGAGAGTTATAGGGAAGGATAGTGATGGGCAAATGAGAAAATTGGCTGCGCGCGCAGTTGCAACGCGCGTAAATCTTTGGTAGACGCAGTCAATACGTCATGAAGCAACGCCACGGTACGCGGTATATACTGTAAATCTGGCCGAAAACAAGACAAAAGACAATAGGTAACTGTGAAAGTGGTAATAAATTGCGCGGTATGTAATTTGAATATTAAGATTTGAAGCATTAAGAAAGATAGGAAGTTGTTTTGAAGCAATGCAGAAGCGTCATAGTGATGATGACGCAAAAGAAATCCGATTGCGTGTCGCACTTGCGATACATTCACATAGCAAAAAGGATCTTCGTGGCTGACGTATATACGGGACGAATAAAAATATAAAGACAGGAACCCCTTGATAAAGCGGTGTGTCATTCGTTTCGCGTCCATGGCACAATTTGTATCGTCATAGATAAAAGACGTCATAACCAAATATGAAAGAAAGAATCGAGTATACACGTGGTTTTTATTGAATGACACCGGACACAAATGTGTTTATCGTAGAATCCAGAACTCACATCGAAATTTCGCGTGCTGAGAAACCTCCGTCATGATGACTGTTTGATACAAATCTATAGAAAATACGATTGGACGTGTGAAAACTTCTCATAGTCGGAGATTCTGATGCGTACTAAAATCTAGACCTGGTTTCAGTCTTCACTAATGTGCAAGAGGGGAGTGTACGTGGAGCACATGCCACTACCGCCGTGGTGGAAACTGCAAACATAGATTTTGGTGGGGTATGCGATTCTGAGACAGAATATGCGCGAGTTTGTCCGTGGACAAAGCACATAACCGGCTGCTCTTTGAGTGTACGCCAACCAAGGAAGGAAAACAAACCGCGTCGCCATCTCCCATTAGAGCTGCACAACAGCTCTTTTTCCTCTTGCTCGGCCAACTGTGTGCTTTGCTCTCGTGATTCACTGTGTTATCGACGAGAAACCATTCTTAGCCAGCGATATCGATCCTTTCTTCGATCCTTGACAGAGATGCGCTTTTGTCAACAAGATGTATCTGACAGTTCTTGTGTTCTAATAGGTTTCTTTTGTGAATAATACAAATTTTCTCAGCGACATTCGAGTAAAATAAGAAACTTCTATTTATTTTTGTCGAAAAGATTAATTTTAACTAGAAATTAAAACAGTTTGCATTTATCTGATATATATTATTGGATAATCTTGTCAAGGAAATTTTCATAAATACAATTAACTTCTAGTCTTGGCTACTTACCCCTTGACAACATCATGTAGTATATTCTCACCTCGCCAGAAACTCATATTCTTATTAGATGACTTCCTGCGGTCGTTCCGTGGTGCGATACGGTTTTTCAGTTTATTTGATTTTTTTCGAGAATATGTATTCTCTTTTCCTCTAAAGGAAAAAGAGTTGTTTTACTTTTTGGCGTATTTGTGCATATATAAACATATTTTGCGTATGCAATAAACCCCTGGATTTCCGAAATGCATCATATTTCACTTACATAAGAACTGCTTGTGTGTCGACGTCAACATCTTGCTTGCATTGATCTTCGAGTTACAAATAATTTATATCTCCATTCAGTTTGCCTTGCTGTTTCATTTATTTACTCATGGGTATTCTTATGCATAAATTAATTTTCAGTTATAAACTAAAACTACATACATCGCTTCAAAAATATAATACAATGCTTCTTACAAAACTAAAATTTCTAGTTGCATGCATAACTTGAACGAACTTTTTAACATAAGATTGACGCGTTTAGCTTGTGAAAATATGTAGAAATCGATAAATCCGATAATGTCAGTATGCATAAATATAACGGAAGGTACACTGATATATTATCGCATTAGAAATTCGGTGCTTTAAAAATAAGCAATTCGATAATAACAGCTTTCAGACGAATATTTTCTAGTGCAAGAAAACATTTTTTCTCTTAAAATACGACGCGTTTCGCTTCTTTCACACGGTAAAGTTTTTCCAAGAATTTTTCGTCAAAGGCCTTTTCGTTTTTGAGTGCATAGGACCGAGCATATTTTTCCAGCAAGAAAAGCCCTCAAAGCCCAGCTGCCACACGTTTTCTCTGTTTAATGATACCCTAGACCAGAAAATCGTCGTTTTCCCCCATTGTCCAGCAGCATAAATTCTCGTGATCGAAATTCCGACATTTGAGGTGGCGCCGCGTAGCGGTAGCTTTGACAAATTCTCCAAACACTATGACTATCTCTGTTTCTCTTACTCTATGTCGATCGTACCTTCGTTTCTCTTTTTTCTCCCTACTTCCGTTGAGAACGTATAGAATGGCCCACTCTTTTATTCTACTTCTCTGTCCAATATTTTTCATCCTCGTCCATCTACTAGCTACTCTCTGTCTTTCCCATTTCGTTTCCACACATAAGCCCGTTTTTAACTTTCTCTCTCGTTCACAAGTTACAGCACCCTCTGTTCTACTCCCTCTCTCGGCAAATCTCTTTTTCAGTCGACCAGCCGTAGCCTCGATCACTCTATCTCGCTCTTTCTCCGTCTCTCTTCTCCTCCGTGCCCTTCGTTTCCATGCAACCTCCCTCAGTGCGTGACGGGTCTGCGGGCCACGGAGAGCTAGAGAAACGCGCGCGCGCGGCCATGTTTACTCGCTTTGGTGGCGTTTCTTTGTCGGACACAACGCATTCTTATCGGTACACGCTGTGATATTAATTATGCCTGCGGCCGGCCGCGTGACCACGTGTGCTCCGTGATTTTTACGGAATTGTGTTTCCTGTGCTTGAAAAGTGTCGTTTCTTAACTCTGTCGATTGAACGCCAAGAGCGTGCGCGTATGTTGGTCTCTTCGGCTCCGATCGGCGAGCACGTTGGCCGAAACCGAAACGAACGACTAACCACGCTCGGTATTCGAATAACGAACAGTGGCTTTTAACCTGGAGAACGAAACGCGACGTGGATCGCTCGCCTCCGCGAGATGGAGGAACTGCATAACGGTGTCATCCTGATCAAGTGTAAGTTTCGTGAGTGGCTTGTCAAATGCTTCCTATCTCGCGTGGTGCGGTTTTATCGTGTCGCATGCACGATGACAGCGTTCAACCAGAAACAGAACGTTCACCCCTCTGACATTATTGGAATCCTTGAACTGCTGCCTTGCTAAAATACGAAGTTTCTTGCCTACCTGTTGTATAGTTTTGAAATGCATTCATAAGTCTAGGTGTAGAATAGAGTGAATTCTTTTAATTGAAGGTTGTAGTTGATGATGATTTTGGTATTAATAATCATTTTTGAAAATAGTGTTCAACTCAGTGGAACATTGTTTGAAATATGAAATTGACTCCGTGCGACCGATTCTATTGCGACACGGTCGATCATTGTTCCGGTAATTGGCATCGGCACGGTTGCGTGGAAACGATGAAACGCCCCGTATCGTGCAGCGTCAGCTTCAGGACAGTGCCCGTTCCGCGTTCTTGGTGCATCGTCCATATGTCTCTTTCTCGCCTTCTGGCCGGATCCTCCCGCATATCGGTTCACGACGCCTATCATTATCAAATCCTCGTTAATACTCGTGAGTAACGCGAATCCGTTCGTGAATCATGCTGGGATTTTCAATCGCTGGTCTTTCGTGGTAGCGTGCCGGTAAAAGTGATCGTAAAATTAATAATATACTATAAATAATTTGCTGGCACTCGATATCATTCTACAAATTACAAAATTTATCTTTATTACAAATTACAAAATTTATCAAAATCTTTAACAGCATCATAGATCTTTATTAAAACATAACTAAACGAATATAATATAAAAAGAAATTTGTATTATCATAACAAGCGTTTCATATTAAATATTTTATACGTTATTTTTGTTTATTGTATACATTCTATAAATTTTCAATAACTACATAAACATCCTGACGACTGACGAAAAATAAATTTCGTAATTGTATTTCTTCTATGTTAACTCGGGACATAAATCTGGTAATTGTCGGTCGCACGTAGCTCATTATGCCATAAAACAACAATGTGAATACGTAGATGTATGAAATAGCCACATGTGTCATGAACATGGTATCAAAAAGTAAACCGTATGTTTTTACCACGGGATCGAGGTGCATTTGTCGCAATCGGCACGCCTCGTACGGTACAATCCGGCAGCTCCCCCGTATTGGTGCACGCGCGACACCTGTGAGATATCGATTTAAAATTCTAATTCGTCTCAATTCGAGATTGGGACGCTTGAGCAACCCATTTAGGACAACTCTACGCGGTTAGTTAATATGGTAATTTATGCCGAGTGATGTATGGCCTTATAAACCGGCGGCCGAGCTGGTATCGAATGTCTACTAGATCATAGGACCTGTTATTCGCGCGTGGGCGTGCTTTCTCTTATAAAAGTGCAGATTGAAATGTCATACCGGTCGGCGGTATTTCGCCGGTTATTAAAAATGTACCGTTGTGTTCCGTTCGCTTTTATTATTGTGCACGTACATAGATGAACCGGTTGAGATAGTGAAAGGGAACAAATAGATACTAATTTGTACCTTTCGAAAGCGACACCGGTAATCGTACGTCCAACAACCTCTGATTGAATATTCATAAATGAACGAGCAAAAAATATCTTGTTTGGTTTCTGTGTACCAGGAGATCATCTCGTGATGCGCGCGCCTCGTCAATCTTCTCCCATGTGACCACGTGGTTTTCTTCGTGCGTCTTGTGTTTGTTGCTCCCAGTAAACGTTAAATCGCTGTTTTCGCCGGTCCAAAACGAGATTTATTACATAAGCGGAGCCTCCACATTCGCATGTTTGATTAATATCTATATAGATTGTTCGTTCTATCGTCATCATTTTAGTTTTCAAATAATCGAAAATATTTTGTGGTAGCGTTGTATATCATCTAACATAGTTATAGAGTAGGTGGCAGAAAATTTGTATAGAACCCAGCTATTATGCGTATATGTTTGCTATTACGAAGGGAGAACGGGGGAAGGAAAAAAATATACAGAATAGAAGAAAAAATGGGACACTGACCGTGACAAGCATTGCATGTCTACAACCGCAAAAGGCAATTCGTAGTGATAATAGCGCACAGCAATACACGTAATTCGATATAACCTATGTCGTTTCGCTGAACGCGAGTCACTTCGCTTTTCCTAAAAACCTGTTTCACTTTACTTTTCCTTTCTGGCATAGATATATGTAGATCAACACGGAGTTCAATACCTCTTGATATATAATGTTTATCTACTTTAACCTTCATATAAATTTTAAATACACGCATCTCTTTACAATATCATTTAACTTTATTCATTTAATAAACAATGAATAGTTATATATTTATAATAGGTATATATATTATACAATAGTTTGTATGATGCTACATATAAGCCTTTATAATTTTGGTAGCTCTTCTATTCTCGTTGTCAGAAGAATGTATACCAAATCAGAATTTCATGAAAATCTTAGCCCACCTATGCTTCCTCTGACTCAATCTCCAAATTATAGACCTGCTAAATGATGATTCTAAGCAACACTCTTCCTTCCCTCTTCTCGTCTTCTATTATCACAGAGTCATAACAAAAAAATGATAAAGAAACAATTTTTTGCAAAGAAAGTTAGGTTATCGTAACATTCCCTTATTGCTGATCAAACATTCAAATTCAAGGTTAACTACTCCCAATAAGTAAAGAAGAAAACTCACTGATCGCTTTCCGAACGATTGTTTATAACGGTCGAGGTCGTTGTGCTATTACGTAATATCCTGTGGAAGAATCTCTGCGCGAATACATACTACTTCGTATCCCATTGAAAATCATAGCCGCAGCTATATAACGAACTGGTTTGGTTGCATCGCTGGGGAGAAACAGTTGCCGCCTAATCTCAGTTATGCGTGTTTAAATGCGAACCGGGTAAGAGGACAGGGATAACGGGGTGCGTAGTCGCAGTAAATTCGGCTCCCCGCTAGCGAAAAAGGAAGTATTCTGGTGCCGATGACTCCTCGAATCGTGGACTCTGTCGTCAGAAATAAAGTTAGTGGGGAGCACGTGTGTCACTGTAAAAAGCTAGCCTCTCCGTGTGCCGCTCACACGGCTCCGGACACACACGAGCTACGTGCTTACAATGAGCATTCAAGTGGCGCGCTGTTGCCAGACTTATATTGCCCACACTCCACTAGTTGCTTTTAACTAATTGACGCGTCCTAAAATTAATGCCCGCACACTATAAAACGCAAAGCGTCGTTTTTTTTTCTTCTAGCTCCTCGTTGATTGATATATTTAGGTATATTTACAATGACAATTGTTTCTTGCGCTAAAATGATTGTTAGACAGGTGAACCAGTTAACAAAAACTGAGTTTATAGGTAAAAGGGATGAAGATATTAAGAATTGGAAGGCAAATATATCACAATGGAAGTATGAAAATATTGAATAACATATTTAGCTTATTTTCAATAATAATTGTTTCCTATAATTAAATCATTTTTAGACAAGTGAATTAGTTCATTTGTTATTATTCGTTTAGAAAAATATTGATTTTTAGATAAAAATAGGTTAGGTTTATCCTCAATAAAGATCGTTTTTAATAATATAATTTTTAGATATGTAAACTAATTGATTCATGCTCTTCTTTCATAGAAACTCTCATCTCAGGATACTCGGATCTCAGTAAGGAAGACACGAAATAGGTTAGGAACTGAATGAAAACCGTTTCGCAATAGAAATATGGAACAGTTAATCAGCGCGCTAGGATACAGCGATAAACGACACGCGTAGTAGTTAATCGGTCGTACAAGTATAACATAATTTGACGTTGTATAGACATTTGTGACGCATTAGATTTTACAAGACTCTTCCGGAAGACAAGGACGTTATTGTATATCCTGTATATAATTGAATTGCCCTCGCGATTAATTATCGTGCGTTTTCGTCACGAGCCATTCAGTAATTTATTGATTTAAAAAATAAACGCCACTATCTTGTTAGAAGAATCAACAGCAACAATTAATTTAACCTTCAAATTTTGCACGACATGCTGAATGATATTAGTAGGAAAAACATCTAAGCCGATCTATGCGAGATCTCTTACCACATACATGAATTAGATTCGCAATATTACTCAATGTGCTCACGAACGAGAAAGTTCAAACATGGCGTGTGGGTTGTTAGAATGTTCAATAACGTCAAACAATTGACCTAATCTTCTCTAAACAACCTATTTGTATTAACTTCGTTTCGATCTTCGGAAGAATATGAGAATATAAATGAAGAATAAGAATATAAAAGAAAGGATATAAATGATGTTAAACAAGTAACTTAACCTTCAAACTTCCGAGCATTGTATTTGTATTAATTATTCAAACTTCCAAAGAAAAGCAAAATTATTTAAATTAATCCACGCGAGATTCTTGGCATGATATAAATGAAATTCACAATACTATTCAGTATATCTTCAAATGAGAAAGTTCAAACGTAACATGGAGGTTGTCAGAATGGTCGACAATAAACATAATTAATCCTAACCTTCAAATTCTCAAATAATCTATTATAACTTCCGAATAGTATAAAAAAAAATACTGAAACCAATACACCCGAGATTCTTGATCTGAAGATATGAATAAAATTCGCAGTATTACCCAATATCCCTGCAAACGAGAAAGTTCAAACGCGGTGTGTGGGATGCATCTCTCGGATATTGCAGCTACCGTCTGCGCGCGTTTGTGTACGCGTCTATGTATGAGAACGGTCGTGTACCTGCAGTTTGTTGTGCATTGCCGCGTTGCACCTGCATGCTATGCCTTGCCCGTTCGATGTGCCCGTTCTTATTTAAAACCAAGCGAAGCAGACGGCGACGGGATGCATTGAAGGGAACACGCAGAGTCGAGGGGATGCGTATATAAGTACCCAGCTTCTATTTTCGAAGAAAGGAAACAATATACCTCGCCTCGTAGGCGAAGTGCATTTACGTGGGTGTTCGATACAACGAGCATGCTTAACTGGTTCGACTGGCTTGAATTGTCTTGCAGGTTTCGAGGCATGCCGATGCATCATGCAGCCGGTGCTCGCGACATCCCGAGCACATGTGTTCGATATGTTCGCATGCATATGTATATGTGCATATACAGTTAGAGTGCGTTTAGAATGGATGCTGTTACGCATTTCGCTTATGAGTGTATTACAGCATGAATTGGGCAGAAATGATAATTTGTGTACGGGAAAATATAGTGCATACTTATACGTACGTATAAGGGAGTTATTGTATGTACGTATAATCACAAAAGTAGTCAACTGTTTGAATATTTCATATTTAATGTTCAGAATGTAATTGTTTACTGTACATTTTGGTTTGCTTTGCACATTGTACATTTGGTTTGCAAATCAGATCATCATTGTTAAAAATAAATTTCGAATTATGTTCTCCTTTTTATTCGATACATAATTTCACATAAGATATGTTGAATACCTAATATTAGATGATTTTATGATCGATTATACGTATACATTATATGACACAAAAAATGAACCTTAATAATTCATAAACACAGTATGTATTATACTATAGTTATAGAATCCCAGACTAAACATTCGATCTTTTCATTGCATCGCTTGTTAGTGCCCTAATCAGTTGGTCTTCATGTGTCTCATTCACTTTCTTCGTCACGCAATGGTATATGTTTTGATACACTTATCACGTTCTACGAATATGATGCTCGTACAGTACGATTGTTGGATGAAGACTGAACGTTGTCAACGTACGGTAATGTTTGAATATTTGGGTCACAAATTTGTCCACTACTTTTGGACACTACTTGTCTTAACAATAAATACTCAACGAGTCGCCAGTAAGTGCTTGATCTATCGTCGGTCCAAATAAATCTTAATACTTAATGAGAAACTACGATAAAAATATATATTGTATGACAAAGAAGATAAATTTTAAAAATAGCAAATAGTCGCTAGGCCAGTTTTATCGTCACACCTGCATGAGATATTTCTGTTTGTTCAAAAGTCCTTGTTTACCGAGGACTAGGCAAGAACCCATGCACCTGCTGCGTATTTCCCTTGTCCTTGCCTTTGCCGATGAAAAGAACCATCCGAATAGAGCAAGCAAATGTGAGGTTAAGAAGCAATGCTTGAAAGCAGCCAGGCAGCATGAAAAATACTTCCCCGCCAATACTACCATGCGCGTGAATCCGTAGTGCGTAATAACGTTCGAAATAGCGCCACTGTCTCCGTGGCCGTTCTAGAAATTCGACGTGACTCAAATAGCGACATAAACGTTCGCGATTCATTTTGTATATTCTTAAACCTATTAAACCGTACCAATGTAAATTGGAAAGAACTTAATTGAAGAACTACAATGATCCGTTATTGCTGAAACCATTTTAACGTAAGGTAAAACGTGTTTGAACAAAAGTCCCTTATATGTTATATCGAAGCACTTTCATGTGTCCACTCGTTTCCTCGTGTATGCGTCGCAATCTTACGCGTTCCATAATCGCCTCGTATCAATGCAAAGAATTAAGAAAATAGATTAGGAGCGTAAGTGATAAAATGTATAGTCTCTCACCCTACTGTTCCACTAACAACTAACAAGTAAGTGTGTGAATTATCCACACTCGTACGAATCTCTGCGGATATACATCCCACACAAACGAAGATAAACGACAGACAGGATATCGATAACCATGATTTCGTAACATCTGAAAAATCAGGTCAAGCTAGTCGATGCGTGTTATACATCTCATGTAATGGTCCCGTTTTAGGACCGATTTGGACGATTTAAGAAATTTTAGCATTTTATTATTGATTTAGCATTATTATACCACGACCATGACCTACTCTGATTCATAATATCATGCGAAAGATCACTATGGTGGCATACTCTTCCTGATACGAAATTTTGTTTCTGTTTACGAATAATTTTTTTGATGAAAACGATTTTGACGGAAAATTGGCGAAATGAATTACGATAGTGTGAGTAATCTATTGAGTTCACCACGTGACTGTAATCAATCGCTTAAGTGACCCACGCCTCCTGCAACGAATCGACTATAGGTGACCCACGCTGTTCGTGGCTAATTGCTTGCGTGACCCGTATTGTAAATCGTTCATGAGATTTATGGTCTACCTTTTCTATAATTTACTTGCAAAATATAGTACGATCTATATTGAAACTAATTCATATTGGTTACGTAAAATTTATTTCAAGAAGGTACAATCTGTTGGTCGATAAAGTAGATTCCCCTAGAATCGATCAAAATTTTTCTACTAGACCACAGTGATTCAAGAGTGATTCGCGGGTAGTCCGCGATCGCGCAATGATATTATGAATCATCGGCAACAAATCGATCGGATCACACAGTAACGCGACGTTTCGATTATTCACTCTACCTTTTTTTATTTCATCAATATCGTTTTGTAAATTCTGAGTATCTGTAAAAAATTTGTATGTTTGATCGAATAGATGCAGTTCAACATATGCAAATCACTGTATCGCGATATCATCGTATGACTAACCTTATTCGTATATACGTAGCTTCCTTTTGCATATCCGCTTGTACATCTTCTTTATATATATATATATATGACATAGTGAATAGACATACTATATAACATACTAGTACTTCGTGAGTGATTTTATCGAAATCATATTTCATTTTCGGCCCATTTAACTTCCTTTTCAGAATGCTCGTGAAATTCAAAATAATTATAGTATGTTGTACAACAGGGTTCACTATACATTATTGATTCCTACATATTATATAATTTGGTTGATCATTGTGTTATCGATTTTGAAGAATAAATTGAAGAAATTAACCTGTTTTAATCATTATTTAAAGAAGAAAATGAAAAAAGAGAAATTGCTTACAAGAAAGATCCAACAATACGATCAACTAACAGGTTTCACTATATTTTTACAAAACTATTTAAATTCACTCGATCTGATCACAAATGATCACATGCAAACTGTATTATTCACATATTGTAGCAATAAGGTTAACTGACCAAAAATAAAAATTATCAAATCGATTTTCCAGGAATGAAATTATCAAATTAACAAAAACAAAATTTTGCTCCTTACTCAACCTTTCAGTAACTCGATGATATAAAGCGTTGAACCGATCGCGATTGGAGTAATGCCCGACATCTCCCCCCCGCACTATGCTTGTGTGACGCTAAAGATTCATTTCCACCCCGTCGTCGAAACGATCGAAGGAATAGACCGTGACGTTACACTGGGGCCGGTTGACGCGCAGATGAGACGCGTGAAACGCATGCGCTCGCGCTATCGCGTGCATCGCGCGAGACATGCTCGCTCGTCCCTCTGTCTCCGTTCCGCGAGAGCGTACGCGTGGGCCGTTCGCGACGGAGGAACGAACGACGCGCGACTCGCGAGGAAATAGTGTCGATCGTAAGCTCCGGCCTGACGGTCGCGTTTCTTTCTATGATCAAATCCTTCCTGTGTTTACATCCGTGTGCGAGAAGTAAAAAACTGACGTTCAATTTCATGCTGGAGTCGATTGTTCTAATTTATCAAATTATATTCAAGTGTTTTTTAAAAGTAATTTGGAATTTGCGCTTTTTTAGATTGCGACGTTGTGTAACAAATATATTTATATTGGTGTAAATTTGTTATCTTAGTAACTTGTTTTTTTTTTTGGTAACGTGGTAATGTGGTAACGTTTTAGTAACGTTGGTGGTCTTTAATGTTGAATAAGAAGGGTATGTTTAATACAACATTTCGAGAGTACGAGTTCTGAGAGCAAGATCTAGCATCGACTTCGAAGCCCCATTTTGTCGAAGTGAGGCTGGTTAGTAGATTAGCTAGGCCGCAAAACGGGATGCTTTTCTGATTGTGTGGGTGTGTGGGAAGCATGCATTATGGTTGAATGTCGAATTGGTTGCATTGAATCGCGTGCTGAATTGACTCCGCGTGAGGATTCGGAGGGTAATTAAGGATTATTGTTTTGTTGACTTTTATGTGTTATGAGAACTCTGGATTATTATACTTGTTTTTGCTAGGTGAATGTTAGATGAAATCTCTAATGCGAACAGAAAAATTCGGTAAAATCTCTGATACCGTCAAATAATCGCTAAATTTATATTTCTATGTATATCAATTCATGAATTAATTTTTTCAATTAAATTAGTTTACAGTACATTATTAAACATTAATAACAAATATTGAATATTATACTTATCCCAGGAATAAATACAAATATTATCAATTTTTCCAATGTTGAATAGGATAAAAACAAAGGAATACTATTTGCAAGAAAATATCAGTGCCCCCAGGACCAATCCACTTGTTAACGTTCTGTAAAGTTCGCGCTCCAACGACGTGGTATTGTGTGGACACAATTGGACGTTCGTATATGTCCATATATTTAAACATGAAAAGGGCACGGGTGGATAGGTCTGATAGGAAAAAGAACAACGGAGAAACTGTTGATTGTGTTATATTAAGTTGGACAGAGTTATATTTATTTTGTCAATTTCAGAAAATAGAACTCGCCAGCTTTGACTAATAGATAAATCTTGTGGAGCAAACCAATAGCTCGTCCGCGGATACACAGAATGTTTTAGCTTAGGCAAAGCTTAGAAAAAAGGTAAAGGTAGAAGCTTAGGTAAAAATTTTGGACCTAAATCGTATATATCAAAATAAATATCACGTAGTGACAGAAAAAGAATTAAAATATACTAATCCCATATAACATCTAAACAGGAACACATTTAATAGTTTACATAAATTTATAAGTTTTTATATAAGTTTATACGAATTTTCTTTCTTGTTTTGGGATAGAATTTATACTTAAATTGCTGTTCATTTTTTTTTAAATACCAAATTTTTTGTGTATTATAACTTACTCTTCTATTGTTCTAAAAATTGTTTCCATACTCCGCGAAGTAGTCAAGTTCGTTCGCGTGAAATTATCGACCTTAAAGAGATTCTTTCTCCGTAACAAAGATTCTGAAGCTTTTAAAGGATTACTTTATCTCTGCCACGGTTTATGAGTACCGACTTAGAGAGGAAACTCCGCTCGTTTTCTTCATGTCGTGGGCATCATTTCGAATTCGTTTAAGTTTAAGATGTAAGAAAATCGAGGAATATTTTTCTTTCTCCTGTAAAAGAACACGTGCTCTCGTAGCTGGTGTGCATGCACGCGCTAGATAAATACGTTTGTACTCTGTGTGTTCACTCGTGCGTGGCCAGGCCGCGTGGGTGGACGATGGTACGTTTTCAAACATTTTCGTTTCGTGAAAGTCCGCGTTGCGACACCGGCGCTTGAAAAAATAAGTCGAGTGTTCGGTGAATCGAGAAAACAAGTCATTCTTCGGCTGCGCAGTTCCTCACGAAGAGCGAAGTAACATTGTTGGCAGCCGTTTCCGTTTGCTTGTCATGAAAATGGTAAAGACTCTTTTATAATTATTTCTGTTGATGATGTTACATTGTGTGATCTTGGGATCATTAATGACGGTTATTAGCTTTTGCGATGTTTCTCCTTTTTCTTTCTTCTTTGGGAACTTTAGTCTCATTGATAAAAATTGAAATTCCAATGCATAATTTTTTAAGTTGCATAGATGTTTCGGTTTAATTGACGTTTACATAAAACTTTTAAATACGAAATTGTTAAATCACGCAGACCCTTTTTTTTATTGATTAGTTTCTGTTGATAATTTTCTGAGATCTATTAAAGTAAGGATCGGATGTAAGATCCCACGAAAATCACAATTATCGACACAGAGCATATCTAACATTCGAAGCTTTATTGATCATAGCACAATGAAAAAGTAATAAAATGGTTCTTAATTGTGCTTAACTATCGTGCAATAATAGGGTATGAACTAGTACCAATATCTAGCGACGTGGAAACGATCAACTATGTTTTAAAGAGTCGCTAAATTGCCGGTTGTTCCTCTTATTATTGAACATAATTTTCTTGATCGTTGCATACGATGCATGGTGGCGCGATAATCGACTTCCTGCGCACGAGTAAACGCAAGGGGTGTCCCGACCGGTCGTGTTTATCTCCGAAGACAGTAATGATCGAGTCTACCAATGGTAGCGATCCATGATTTATCCTTTAAGCCTCGGATCTAGCAGTTGTCGTTTTTCATTCTTCGAACAGCCTGTTCAAAGAGCATCGATGCATTGTTTCTCTCGCCTCACTGATGGTTGATAAATCTTACGACAAAGTACACGCATATATACTTATACTATCAGTCAAAAGTTTAGAATCACTTATTTGATATTTGAAGGAGAACTAAAGAGAATGTTTATAAATTAAAATTTCAAATAATTAAATTCTCAATTATGTATATCTTATTCTAGTACATAAAATTAGAGCAAAAAAAAAAAAAGATTATTGCCATGTCTTTGTTTTTCTATTTAAATCAGAGAAGGTATTTTTTATATGGAGTATTAAATACGATAGAAGAAACTTCTGCATAATGAACCTAATAAAGATAAAAAACACTAAACTATACTTAACTATTTTTAACCTTGTTTTCAATCGTGCTTTCATAAATCGTGAATATAGAAGTGAACCAACATTTTTTAGAGTTAGTGTGATACATGTGTATGCGCATGCGCGCGTGTACTTTATGATACCAACGGAGAACCCGTACAATTTTGTACTGATCTTATCTAAACTGTGAGGGTGTGCAAACCGAAATTATCACTGAAACGTTTTAATCTCAAGAGAATAATGCGCTCGTTCAAGGAGAGCCGTCAGAAAGTCGTGAAAAATCGCAGGTTCGAGTTTTGGTAAATTTTCGTTCGTGAAATCTTCGAATGAATTTTTCATATTGTATCGGTGATCGAAATTTATATGTTTTCGCATTTATATTTATATTAGATTTACTGAAATTTCGGTTTAATATACTCATTTGTTTTTGTGTTTTTCGATTCATGCGAGATACTCGGATCGTAAAAGCAAGAGCCTGTACGTATGTCAGTCTCTCGAGGTCAAACTGACGTGTCGAGCAAGCATTCTGAATGCGTTATGTGTCGTTCGTGGCGGTTTCCTGTTCGCGAGAAGAAAGGATATGGCGTAAAGATCGCGTCCTTTTTGTCTATGATGTTTTTATCCTTGAACATTTAACCTTCTTTCGTTGCACGACCTGGAGCGACGTTGTCTGTATGTATTTAGGCTGCTTCTCTTTCTTCTGAATCATTTTTTGTAAAAACCGAGACAACAACGCAGCTGCATACACGGCGACTGAGATAAGTCACCATCTCGTTATTCCAAGGGTCAGCGTATCTCTAATTACATTAAGGAGAAGGATTTAAGGTTAGAATTAGGACTAAGATCAAGGTTAGGATTTCCAGAAGAGAAGAGTTTGGTTTCATTTTTCTTCTTTTTATTTCGTCATTTTAGAATATATAATTTTGGAATAAAATATTAACCTGTTAATGATGTTATTCCTTAATTATTCCTGGAAACTTGTATAATTGCAGAATTAAAAGCGGATAGAGATAAAATAATTCCAGTTAGCTCTACTTTAGTCTTTGTAAATGTCAATGCTATAAATAAATTATAATAATTATACTGTACGTATGAATAGTAAGTAAGATTTAATCTGATAAATGTGTTATTAGAGCAGAAAAAGATGATTAAACTCGTGCACTCGTTACAAGCGACATATAACACAAGATCATTTTACCTATCTCCGTCTTCGCCATTTACAGAAATGTGACGCAATGCTGCGTCGTATGCTTTAACAATTACACCGTTGATATACCTTCGGAGATCGCATCATTCGTTGGTAAACGTGATTCGTATGCATCATCATGTTTAATAACATCATGTTACGCGCTAGACACAGCTTTTTCATAAAAATCATACAATAAATGTTAAACCCATTGTTATTCTAAGGTCTAGACGACCCAAAATGAATGTTAGATATTAATAGATATTATTATATTTGGTTTTAGTGTTCAGTACACATTACAACAATTTATTAACTAATTATACTAATGAACTAACAAGTTACAGATTGTAAGTTACAGACTTCTTTCTATATTTTTATAACGTTGCATAGAATAGGGTAATGTGAGGATTTGTAATTTGTACAATTTCATTTGTTTTATTGTTAATAAATTGAAAATTTATTAGTGCTAGTAATTTATAATTTGTGACTTCTACAATTTTACTAGTAATATTAACACAAGTGTGTAAGAGTGCACTGAAGAGATGATCGTGAAAAAATGAGGAAAATAGCAAGGTGAAACATAATTTGTGACCATCACGACAACTTTATTCGAAGAACGATCTTGTCGAATAACTAGAAAATTTATACGTATTCCCATTGTCATAATAGGTTATGATAGCGGATGATATAGAAAACAAGTGTAAACTGCCGGTAAAACGATTACGATTGTACAGGGTGGCCTTGAACATGACACTGCGCATTTTTCCTTGAATCGCTCGGTCTTATTGGCAAAGAACGATCTCTCCTTAGAAATCGAGCTTAATCTATTGCAATATTCATACTAGATTGAAAGTTTGAAATGTTTGACAAACAGATGCACACGCGCGTACAGGTTATGTATGTAGAATTATGTAATGAACATTCTTCATGAATATCCAGTGGCTGTTCCATTAAGATACAAGATCCAAGGTTATGGGAATATCGATAAAAATATAGCATATATTGACGCTGCAACTGTAACAAGTTTAATCGAAAGTGCTACGTAACCTATGCTTCTCCCTATACTTATACTTAACCTATGCTTCTCCCTATACTTATACCTAACCTATGCTTCTTCTTATACTTAAATAGAATTTAATACAAAGCATGTATTTTTGTATATTTTTATTAATCTTTTATGATCCATCTGATTATTTTTTAAATGTAAAGATAACTGTACTACCTACACTATATAATTACTTAAATTTAATACTCGTAGCGAATTTATTGACATATTGTTATGTAGTGAACATAATCGCCGTTATTACTGGTGTTTATCAAATGAACATGACCACGTACTAAGTGTGCGTCGAAATCTAGTGAGGTTAATAGGTGAAACATTAAGTGAATATCAGTAGTCACTGGTGCGTTGGTCGTACAGCTCTTTAGGGAATGATAAACAGTCTCTTCATGCATGCATGACACGTCGTTTGACATTAGGGAGGAATTTATAAGAGCTCGGTAATATTATTTGCAATATTATGTGGTATTCATTTATATTATTCACTGAATATTAACTACAATATTAATTCAATAAGGAATTTTAATAGAAGGAATCTTAAAGATATACAGAACCTTCTTTTACTTACTAAAATAATTTTTTCCACAGGGAGATATTATAAGATAAAATATATAAATCCATTGTAAGATATTGACATCTTTTGAACTTGAACTTAGATCTTTTCCTTGACAATTAGAGTGTACCGTGTATGATGCTGAGACTGTCCCTTGTACGGAAGTGGTAAGTTCCACGCGTTGTTGGTTTTATTGGGTCTTCCGGTGTGCGTGCTGTGCTCAAGTTACTTTGGTGTTAACATCAGGGTGACTATATGGTTAACGCAAGTCGTTTTGCGTTTAGTACGCTCTTTCCCACATTTATAAACGAAGCGTAAATATTTTCGCATGTTTGGGTGGTTTTAATCGAATTTAATTTAAACTTCTGTTACGTTTGTTTTTCTCAAGTATTTGATACTTAAAAAAAAAAACACGCAAAATCTGTGAACGAAGTTGTCTTAAGTTTCTTAGAAATAAAAATATTTTTCAAATATTTTCTTTTACATACCATCCATTGATAATCAAAATATATTTCCTTTTATTCATTATGTACACATGCGCTATTTAATAAGTTACGAATTTAGAATAATGAACTTAATATTTATGAAATGATTTGTACGAATAAAAATATCATAGAGAAAATATTCGAGATGAAGCGTGTGAGAGAGTAGGATTAAAGCCTTGCCTGACTGACTTTATACGAGGAAAGGTAAACATTGGCCATTGTCTACGCTTGTCTCTAAAACGTGGGAACGAGTCAAGTGTTTAATTCGAATGATTGCTGACCGGACAAACGCGGTCCACGCAAAGCTCATAAATGACGTTAGAATTAAATGATCGAGCACATCGCTCCATATGTATACATACATTTTGACATTGCAAGTGAAAGTGTTCTTCATAAGAAAAGGATTAACAAGATAACTTCTTATTATGTTTTGCGTTATTATTTCTAGGATTTACGCAATACGCAAAAATATGTAAAATATAGCACTTATTATGCTATTTAATAAACGAAACAAAATCTTTATTTAGGTTTCATCTTTTTAATTATTTTCACAAAAATATGAATTTGACCAAATTGATCCGCAGTCTAATTATTAACCTTCAAGTTTTTCGTGGCAGTTGCTCCTAAAATTTCAAGTAATTTGCTCTAGTATGTTTCCTACTATTACCATAAGAGCAAATAACTCTAATTCGTGTTCTGTTTATATACTCAAAGGTTCATCGTCTACATATTATTGTCTGTTATCTATCGAACTTTATATACTCTAATTACGATATTATTATAATTATTTATTTCTTGTATTAGGAGAAATATTTATCTCGTTTAACAAAAATGCACAACGCAACTAAATAGTGAGCGAAACCGTGACCTTCAGGGTAATAAAGGTTATCTATATCTCTTAGCTGCTTCGTGTTCGAACAATAATACCTCTTTTAGCAAATTCACAGTACACGACGAGTAAAAACCAACTATGCATGAAATAACTAAACCAATATCATGACTTTAAAGAAATGACTCAAGTGAACTACCCTTATCTTCGTTTATACTGTTTCTAACGTGTTTAGAGCAAGTTTAAATGTTTTCATATGATACGAGTCCAAAGCGTTTGGTGTTCTTCCATTAGTAAATCGCAAATATTTGGAAAACTATTAGGATAAAGAGAAATATTGCCAACAGTGCAAGTTTAACAAATTGATTAAAAAAAAAAAAAGAACATTATGGTCTACTAGAAATATTTATGTAAATTTGTCAACATTTATAAAAATAGTAATTTGTATAAAAATTCACGATCTCTACATTCCCGTTCATTGGTATACATTATGTAACTTAAAAAATGAGGAAATGAAGATAATAGGTGCGATATGTAATCGATAATGAAGGTTTTATCCACTTTCGAAGAGGAGTGATCAAATCCAGAACGATTGACACATATTGTATAAATAGAGGCTGTCGTCACACGTTTCACAAAAATGTAGTTAGTATTAAGAGGCGTATGGAAATGAGTTGTCTTGATCTCGAGAAGGTTGTTGTTTAGCGAACGTTCTTACGAAACTTATGTTGCCTTAAACACTAGATTTGTAATACCATTTCTTTTTCGTTTCGCTAACTGTAAAGTTACTTTCCTCTTGAAAATGTAGTATTAAATAAATGTAGTGTTCAAGTTGGAATAACACATTGATGTCTTTTATGACTACTCTATATTGCAAAATAATTACAAATAAAAAGTTTTTTCAACATTTTTTAAATTACATACTTGTATTTTATTGAATTTTTTACATACTTAAAATATATGAAAATCGCGCTATGTGCCATTTTAGGATAAAAGTCTTTTACCATAGTAGTAGAACTGTTTGAATATTGGGATCAGCTTCGACTTAATTACGAAGGCATCATACCCATTGAACTAGAAACAATGCCTACACAACTAATGGTGTCTAACAAATAGAAGAGAGCAAAGTACACAGAGAATAAACGCCCTACTTTTAGTTGGAACTATCTATCTTTTAAGGAAAATTCTTTGATAATATTATTTCCTGATCTTTGTTCGATACGCGGGAATAATTTGGAAGATTCGTATTTATAAAAACTTTGGAATAATTGAGAACTTACGGGAATCGGTTAATACTCTTCGCCATCTAGCTGTGGATGGGGAAACTAACCAAAGAAAATTCTATGATGATAATAATTAAATTTTTGGTAAAAACAAACAAAAAAGAGAGACGGTATTCAATGTAATTATTGCCTTTTGTTGATTAATTATATGAATAAGGTCGTAATAAAAGGGATGAATCTGGATGTTCTTATTAATGATAATTTAATTATTAATAATTTTCATTATGGCGCTTAAGTTATAATAATTTGAGACTAACATGTGTCATTTCATTATAGATGAACCACGCTCAAGGTGTAGATCATGGGATGACGTAGGACCGACTAAAATGGAAACTGTCGGCCAAACGCACAGACAACATCATCCCTCCTTAGAGGCAACTAGGTCCAATACGTCGACACAGTCGGCTAGAAGCGAGGACTCTTGGTGCTCAGCATCGGATCATGACCTTTCCTCGGACGACGAAAGTGAGAAGAGTAATATCAGTATTAAGTAAGCACCAATTTCATCGGATAATTTTTAATAATAAATAATAGCTACGAATAACTAGATTTGATGTCATTTATTGATATCCAATAATTAAAAGTTTCCTAATATCTAAAAAAAGAGATACCGATTTTCCATAATACATAATTTAAATATTTTTATGAAATTTAAACTTTTTCATTTAATATCTTTTTTCAAATTGTCATTAAAGAGAGGAAGAAACCTAATGATTTGAATCAGTTCATCAATACAATTGTTGTTGGTTCAGCGAATCAATCATTGGTCTGCTATTTCTTCCCACACTGGCATCCTCCTGAGGGCGTTTATAATTAATCGGAACAATTGTTAATTCTCCATAGAAGCAATTGCCAATTGAGGAATACGTTGCACAAGGCAAGGACGCTGTGTGACAAGTGGAGGCCACAAAATATGCGAGTGAACAATGCTGACCCATTGGATTCGCCCGGAAACCATGGAAGACTATCTAGATGGTTCAGTATCCGGAGAGGATCGACACAACAATATGATGTGGATTCCTCCGACACGGTATCCCTTACCAGTCCCATCAAAACACCTCAAATGCCGCAACTTTGTGAAGTAATTATCTAGAAGATTAATATCTTAAATAAGGAATTATTTCGTACCTTAATAATGAAAACGAATAGTATTTTTTATTTTTATAATTTTGATTCATCTTTCTCTATAGAGAATTTTTTTATACTTTGATAAAAGAAATAATTATTTTTGTATTCTATTTATATAGTTATTTTATTACAACAGTCTATTAACAAATTTATTATAAAAATTATTGCAAACAATATAAAATAAAACTTTTAAGAAAAAGTTAGAATTTCTCCTAAACACCGATAGTACAGGTTTACACAGATTTACTGAAATATATATGTTTCAGGTTGAAGAGGAGAACAGTGCAATGGTGCAATTTCAGTGCATGCAGCAACGTAGGCAAACTCCACCCGCCCTTCCTCCGACACCTCCGAATTTAACTCCTCAACAGCTAAAACGTCGACATATAGTAGCAGCTATAGTACATTCTGAAAACAGTTATGTGTCCACATTACAGAGGCTAGTGAACGTACGTAAATATTAGTTCGAACCATTCTATGTACATATGATTCCTTCGAAGAACTTTATGTAAAAATATATTTTGCACTTCAGGATTATAAGAAACCATTAGAAGAATCCTCGCCGCCTATATTGAGCCAGGCAAAAATAGCAACATTGTTCCACAGATTGCCTGAAATTCTGCAATGCCATACGTTATTTAGAATTGCATTAGCCGAATGCGTGCGTTCATGGGACAAGGACGAAAAGTTAGGAGACGTGTTTGTAGCAAGTTTCAGCAAAGCTATCGTTCTTGACATTTATAGTGGGTTTATAAATAATTTTTCAGTAGCTATGGATTTGGCTAAGCAAGAATCAAAAAGAAAGACTGCGCTAGCCGATTTTTTCAAGGTATAAATCCATAACAATATTTGCTAATGATTATATTCTATAGTAATTGAATTTTTATATAATGGTTATGATTGTATTTTAGGTGAAACAAATAAGTGCACACGATAGATTGTCCTTCTTTGGATTAATGGTAAAACCTGTGCAGAGGTTTCCACAATTTATACTATTCTTACAAGTAAGTATCTTTTATTTTTGTTTTTAACGGCTACATTGAAATAATGCAAACGTTTTGTTAGGATTTACTGAAACACACGCCACAAGGTCATCACGATAGAATGTCGTTGCAATTGGCGTTGACCCAATTAGAGAGTTTGGCGGAAATGTTGAATGAAAGGAAACGTGAAGCGGAACAGTTCCAAGCGTTTAAAGAAATGCTTCGACACGTATCTGGGAAATTGTCCCATCGACCTCTTTCGTCGTCATCTAGGTATCTTATAAGAGAAGATAATGTTACGCAGTTGGTAAGTGTAGTATATCCTTAACGCCATTTCAGATATTCTAATATAATTTGTATCATTTATATCATGGTAAATTGTTTTAGGAATTTAATCAAAACGGCATGATAACAAAGTCTAAAAGAAGAAGGTTATTATTATTGAATGATCTTGTAGTGTGCGTTTCGGTAACTCCAAGATCCGCAGAAGATTTTAGCGGGAGTGAAAGATTAACTTTGAAATGGACATATCCTGTGTCGGATATTGAGGTATAGGAACGGTACACAATTAATAACGATTACTAACGGTTTATAGTATATTTTTCATGACGAAAATTAATATCGTCAATAATAATAATGTTAACAATATTATGTTATACTACAGATTCAGGATACAAGCACTTCACCAACGTTAAGTCGTTTACTGACTGCTGGTCTAAATAAATGCGGAAGCCTAAAATCTGACAAGAGCGGCGATTGCGGACAAGTGGGTGCCGATAGTCTCTGCGTAGAGATGAACGATCTAATGCATGACTATGAAGTCATGTCTAGGATAAGCGATTTAGTCGCACAACTAAAGGGTAAATACGAGGTAAGCCAAATTACATGAAACAAACTATATTTATTTTGATTTTATACGTATACAAATAAAAACATTTTGAATTCAAAGGGTATGACGCTTGAGAAAACTAAACAAATTCTGCAATCCATACAACTTTCAATACAACAAAAAGATGAAGACATGGTTTGGGCAGATAGTTGTTGCCTGCAATTAGTAACGAAGCAAGGACAGATGTACACGTTTCAAACCGAAAATCCTTTGGTGAAGAAAGACTGGATAACGGAGCTTAGACTAGCACAGCTAGCCTTGGATCCAAATAATTCGCCATCTTGGGAAGTACCTGAACAAGAACAGCGACCATCTACGAAAATGCCACTTTTCGTTAGTTCCCAACAAGTATATCATTCGCAACATCAGACAGAGGTAAGATTTTTACTACCATAAAATATTCTTTTTTTAATTATTTGCAAACATAATATTCTAATTATCTTTTTAATTATCTTTTTTAAATTTTATCAGCAATGTTTATACATAATAAAACGATGTTTTTCAGGTACGTTGCGGCTGCTATTATACCACGCAGAATCCACGTCCCACGAGACGTCGTGGAAGAAGTCAAAGTTACTTGTGGATATGTACAGGCGACGGTATATCCAGTCACGTAACAGTATTTGGTCAATCCACAACAGCCTCGGCAAGTTCCTTGAAGCAAATTACAGCTTTTGATTTGGTAGAGACTAGAGTCGCCGCCATAGAGTTCGTAAAGGGTGTTTCTTCCGATCCACTCTCATTAGCGAGCGATCTCGTGTGGATGGGTACGGACTCTCGGAAAATTTTGATCTACATCGCCTCGGAACCTGAAAAGCAAGAAGAACTTGGAAACTATTCCGTCTCAGGTCCAGTGATACAAATCAAGTATCATTGTGACAACGTTTTCGTCGCCCTAGGAATTGGTTTACTTCTCCTGTTCAAAAGGCAAGTGGACGGCACTTGGAATCTGAGAGATCCGTTTGTAATATCTCTAGGCAGCGAACCGGTCTCTTGCTTGATGCCAATTAACGCGTCTGTTTATGCTGCTTGCGGCAAAAAAGTTTGGGTACTTAACGCAGTCAGTGGTGACATTACGAAAAGTTTCAGCGCGCAACACGAACACGTTGGCAGTGTGAAACTTATGGCTCATTCCGGAGTAGGTCTCTGGGTTGCTCTTAAGAATTCCAGCACCGTTTGCCTGTATCATACAGAAACTTTCAAACACCTGCAAGACATCAATATAGCATCCAACGTGTTGAGAGTAACGAGGTCAAACAATGCCTCAAATTCTTGTGGCGATAACTTAAACAACAATCAAACTGCAGTCACTGTGACAGCACTTTTAGCGTGCAAGGGCTTACTCTGGGTCGGTACAAACGTAGGCATCAGTCTTACGATTCCCCTGCCACGGTTGGAAGGAGTACCTATCATTAGTGGCCGTGTAAATATTTCATATCACGCGCACTTCGGTCCTATCACCTTCTTACTTGCCATTCAGAATCCAAAGAACACGATAAGCTGTACAACCGATGAAATCGCCGACGAGGAAACTGTACAGTTACGGTCAAAGGAATCTGATAGTAGTAGGAATAGAGATCGAGCAAGTTTGGATTCCTCTATGTCAAACAGTATATTGAAATTGAAACAACAATTGGCGAGCAGCCCAGTAATGTTAAGACGAAAACGTAGCAAAGAATACGAGTACAGAGGTTCGAAGACACTTCCCAGAGGGCTCGGATCTGGTGGGGGCTTTCTGTCAAGCTCGATGTCCGGATCGCAGAGCTCTGGAGAGAATTGCGACGTCTACGGCTTATACGGAGAATTAATGTATGTGAAAGATTATGAAAACGAGAATAGCTCTGGTATTGATTTAATTTACGAGCCACTAAGAAGAAGCGATCCAGAACTGGCAGCCATACCAAATAAAGTTAGTACCTTAGATCGTAGACTGAAAATGAAAATTACCAGACCCAGATCGCTCGACTTGTCGAATTGGTCAGTCGATTCTCATGCAAGTTCTCTCTATACGTCTTCTGGCTCTGAAGAGAATCTTTCATTGAAAACTGGCAAATTATCTCGAAATAGTAGTACAGCTAGTCGAAATGGTCCTTATGAAACGACTACTCCCAACAGTAGTATAGCACAGTCTGTACCGGAAACGATATCACCGCCCAATAATTTGAAAACGAACGGTAAAAAGATCAATAAAACGTTACAACAAATTGAACAGCCTAAAAAAACCGTTCTAACATTAATGGGTGGTCGAGGTTACATCAATTGGAGACAGTTAAACGCGCAATCGGTCACCGACAAAGGCTCTAAATCGGGTTACACTTTCAAAGATCCTAACAGCAACGATGCCCATATCGTATTGTGGGAAATGAAGTTATGATACTCAGTTACACTAGGCCTATCATTACGCCAGTATGGATAGAAATGTTTAAAAAATGCTTTCAATAGCCGATGGCGAGCTCTGTAGTATCGGCGTATAGGACCAAAAAAGGAAAAAAAAAATAAGAAACTATTGTCAAACTGATATCCACTTAATTAATAAGGATACTCGGTAAGGATTCGTTAATTAGCGTAGTTTTTAAGTTTAGTCGCAACGAGTGTTCGATATGAATATCTCTTGGAACTATGTTTGAAAATGATGTTCAACATTTCTCGAACGTTCTTATCGTTTGCAGTGCAAAGATCTAGTTTTTTCGTGTAGCTCTCTAAACAACACAGAAAGAGGAAGTAGAAATCTCGTATTTTATTATACACTCTTTAGTCCTTCAATACGGTCAAGATCTTATATTCCTTTCTCTTAGGCTGTTGTGTTTCTTTCGTGTACACTCGTATATGTTTATTTATATTTTTCTTTTATTTAAAAGAGTAAAGAAAGGAAGCACATTTAACGGAACAAAAAGCGTTGAGTATATGTGTATAACTATATAAACGTAATTAAATATTGGGTTTTGAAAATATGTACTGATATACGAGTGTGCGCGTTATTGGAAGAAAGAATTAATCTTTCAACGTGTATTTTAATAAACATTGTTATTTCTGTAGTTACGTATAAAAACAATTTAAAGCAGTGGTATTCTTATAAATAATTGAACAAAAAATCGAAGATTACTAATGGATTAATTTGAAATTTAATATGGCGGATAAAAATGAACATGATTTGAATACCATTGATTTGAAATTCCATATTTCGAGCTTTTGTGTTATTCGGTGGGAATCATGTGATGTGCACATGAATTTGTAAGATATATGAATATAAAACGTTATCTTACGCTTTATACGCAGGACGTTTCGCGTCGTGAGGGAAAGACGATAGAATTTTTAAGTGTTTCTCGTGTTTTCATTTCAAATCTTGTAAATGAAAGTTTAAAAGAAAACCCCAATTTTTGTAAGCTGGGGACGAAATAAAGTGCACAGAGCAGCACCTGTGATTTAACCTTTTTGATGCATTAACTGCGCCTAGCATACGCAAAATCTTTGACAATATTTAACATTTTCTTTAAGTTTTTCTTGCATCAATAAAATAAAGAAAAAAAAAAAAGAAAATTCAAAATATACAACCAAATTTATTGGACACATTTAGTTTTTTTATTGGTAGAATAAAAGTGAAAAAATTTGAAGTTTGGTTTTTCTAATGCTTTAAAAAAAAATGAATCTCATGTTGCTATTGTTCTTTACTAAATGATGTTATAGATCATTCGGTAATATTTAATAGCATTTTTTGAAGGTACGTAAGATATATTTTATATCTTTTATAAACGTTAGTACGTTGAACATTTTTGATATATATTTTACTGCCAAACGCGATAAAGATTTCTCAAAAGAAGGAAGAAAAATGGTGGTTGAGAGAAAGGATGCGCAAAACAAAAAGATCTCTGAAGATCGATGACATTGCATGTTGTCCGTTCTTTACTTGTGATACGATCGACCAGGCAAAAAAAGAGGTTTAGAAGATGGAAAAAAGTTTATATCAGTTACCCAGTGAGAGAAGTATATCGTAGTTTTGTCGCAAATATGCTGTTAAGTTTTTCGCTACCGGCATGGACGAACGAGTCTGCGTGTACATATCATATTTTCCGAGGAAATTAATTTTTATATCGCAAATGAATCCTGGATAGATTTATATTTTGTACACTACTTTTTTTCTGTTTAGGTTTATATAAATATATACATAAATGTAATCTTATTTTGTATTTATACGAATGATACATACACGTGGAATTTATTCAGCAATACTTTATTTTACACACACGGTACACGCACACGTTATACACACATACATTGCGCGCGCATATATTTATTACTTAAAAAAAGTCGTAACGTTGTATTATTGTTATGTACGAAACTCGAAAATTTTGTTACGTTAGCGTTCGAAAAAGCTATTCGATTCAATGATTTTCACTTTGTATTGCTATATTGCTGGATATTATAATTATTTAAAAAACGAATGTATAAAATTCTTTATTCCTTCTACCTTTCACTTTCTCAATTATTATGAAATATTTGCAACTTCATAATTAACAACAATTTGAAGATTAATAGATTTATGTTACCATATGAGTATGTAAGGTTTAAGTAGTAAAATAAAATTCTGAATAATATAGGTTTTCAAGTATATGGTTTATTCTTTGTACAATATTACGATATGTTTACATCATAATATGGCGCATAAATAATTTGTTATTCCTACATATAATTCTACTCATGTCGCTTCGAATATTTCTTAACGCAGAATACGAATTTACACATTTTTTTATTCCTACGTTAATAACTTTCATGAGACTTACTACGATATGCATGAATAAGTACGATATGTGTACTATACAATATGAAATAAGTATTTTACGTTTCACTACTTTTGTCAGTTACCTTTTTTGATGAACTTTTTTACGTACAATGAATCTTCTACAACATAGTTTTGTTCCTGTAAATAATTCTTTAAAAGTTTCCTTCTCACGTATTAGAATACGATGTATATTTATTACAATGTACAAATTAGAAAATAATCATCATTGAAACAATTTTCTGGTAACAAAAACTTCTCTATAATATTCCGTTAACATAAGTGTAATATCTCGAAAAAAAAGAAATACATAATAAAGACATTACAGAAATTACACATTTACAGCAGCATTCATTTAATTATTTTCATCTCACTACTTAATTTCAATATATGTATATATTTATTATACATGACAGAGAATTCATTTTTGTTTCAAGACTGTATGTATGCATGTATGTAACAAACTACCAAGGTTTTTTTACTCTGGCATGGTGCTCTATTAATTCTACATTATATCTATAGTTATTTAATTACAATCATCTTCGTCTGTTTGCTTACATATACATATATCGTGATAGTAGAGCGGAAAATGAATTTATCTACATTGCACTTCTAATACAGAAATACAAGCTTTGTTGACAGTTATTTAACAAATCGCTATATATAGCGGTATTTTCTTTTAAGTTAAAAATGGTGATTTCTCTTGATTGCAACTTCGAAACGTGGATTCGATTACGTAAATTCTCAGAAATTACAATTTGCAACATCTTAGAACATTAGTTTCTTGAAACTTTACTTTCTATTCCCTGTTTTTTATTTTAAGGTACTAAAGTATAAAGTACAGCAGAAAAGATGCACATACAAACAGAATACTTACATTATATATTCAGTTTGTGATAACATGAAATGTCCCCCTTTTTTATGCTATAAGTTGTTTGTTGTTACTTATAAACGTCTTAATTAACATATAGTAATTTGTTCATTTTTCTCCATCTTCAAACATATTTCGATATTTAATTATATGCTTAAATCTTACATGGTACTTCGTTTAAAAGTATATCAAAATCGAAAGGCGCAAATCGACAGTGTTTGTTAAAGAATCAAACGCACTGTAACTCCTTAACATTAAAATACGAATTTGTCTTTCATTGTAAAAAGCATGATTGATTTGCCGCGTCATACGAAGTGCATGTACGGGTTTCCTGTTTCAAACCTTTTTCTTATTAGAGTGTCGCCATAACTGCAACTGTTATCATTCTATTACATGTATTTATAAAATACCTATATATACATATACGTACACGTATGTAATGCAGATAACATAATAGATAATACCTGCCCGAGCTGCCTCTATTCTGTCGCACACTTAAATATTTGGTGCTGTTTTTAACTTAAAATATATTTAACTCACGGGGAAGTTGAAACTTCTCCTTACAGACGGTAGATGAAAATTATGAAATGTTCATTCCATAAAAATCAAGTAGAAAAAAGATATGGTTACCAATTAAGAGTTACTATGAAATACATAATACTGCTAGAAATTTGTTTTTATCCAATTTAATGAATTTTCAATATTACTGTTTTTGTTTTTCATTTCTGTAATATTGAAAATATCATTAGAAACTTATAATGCATACATATGTCAGCTCTCACATTGCATACATGCTTGGTAAGTGGTGTGATAATTTAATATAATTACTCTTAATACGATGACACATACTAATCTTTCCTTTTATTAAATAAAAATAAAACATAATGAAAATATTGAAATATATAAATTATTATAACAATTCATACCAGCGTTATAATTTGTTCAATTTATACAGACCACCTCGAACATTTAATTACATTAACATATTGACAAAGGATAGATATACATGATTTTATTTATTTAAGTTTAATGATTTTACTCATTTGAATTAAGGCAGAACAAAATAGTCATTTTTATTATTATTATTATTAATATGAAACTAAACCATCTACACGAATAAAAATTTACAATTAAACATCTTTGCCTCAATTAGAGATATATAAGATAGATAACTAAAGATATTTTTTATAATTAAATCAAATATCATATCAGTTCCAGAATTACATTGTTCTGTTTTTTTTCATACACTTTTTGCAATAAAAAATATTTATAATTTAAATAACTGTACTTGAAATATGAAAATTACATGCTTTTACATGTTCTAGAGTACAATAGAAAAAGATTTGCACATTTGCACTTTTATTAACAAAGAAAAACTTTAGAATAATTTGTATAAAAATCTTAGAAATAATATATAGGAATTAATGATCATTTATCCGTAAAATTATAGTTATGCGATGGAGAACTTGATCATTATATAATACTTGATCATTCATCTCAAAATACCTTAAAATCAATAACTAATCAAAATTGATACTAATCAATAATGTGCCCAAGCATGCAATTATTTTCTTCATAGGTGCTACTTTCCTCCAGCACAGAAGACCACTTGAAATTTTTGTTATTTCATTTATATAGTTTGTGTGCGTGTATGTAATCACAATATATCGCTTAAAACAATTTTTGGCCAAGTTTTATTGCAAAATGTATGAAGATATAAATAATAATAATATACCAAAAATATTAGTGAACGCCTTGATAATATAAATCATTTGATTAAAACAAATATCACTTTCAATAATAGTAAGAAAAATAAATGCAAGCAAGTAATAAATTACTAGCATCTAATATATATACATATAAATGTATATGTACATACAGTATATAAGAAATAAACGTAATAAATAGTAACTAAATCAAAGCTGCAATTTTTATATAAAAATAATAATTGATGATACTCATTCTTTGACTAAAGATCAGGCAGTATCTGAGCCTATGATCGTATTAATTACTCGTACGTTTTTTAACTTTTTGTTACTGGAATCTTTGCCTAAATCTTCATAAATGAAGAAGTATCAAACTTTATTTAAGTACTCCGGTATTGTTTGCTATTTTCGAACGGCAAATCTCATTTTTAACGTCGGCCAAATACGATAATATATTGTTGACGCAGGCACAGTAATAAACTCTAACAAAAAGTTATAAATGCTAGCAGATTGAGTAATTCATATTAAAAATATTGCTTGTCACTTTACTCTAAAAGTAAGCAATAATGATTATGGCTTTTGTCACTTTACTTTAAAAATAAGCAATAATAATTGTGGCTTTGTTGTAATGTTTCACAGGTAAGAAACGCAACATCAATGCTACCATTGTAATAATGGTATGAAAAGTTAATTAACAAATGTAAAAGGAATGATGTAAACATACTACATAAAAAATATTTGTAGTTATATAATATACATAACACATAATTTTATAATAAACTGAATGGAGCAATGGTCCCAAAATTGTTACTATGAGAAATTGGAAATTGGTAACCCACGAACGAATTAATCAAGTTTCAGTCAATTTACGAACCTTGTTTTCGTCGATAAGATGTTTCGTACATCCTATATCAAAGTGATAATTATGTCCAATACATGTTGGTGTAACAAGTAGACTATATATAAAAACCATTCACTCTTATACATGTGTACGTTTTTCTCCATAAATGTATCAAATGGTGAGGACAGAAAAAGAAGAAATTAATCACCTAGAGAACAACGTCGGGCAGGGAGCAATGCCACTAGGCTAATTGCGTCCCACTTCGTCCACCATGATGTCCCATACCAATCATAGAACCGCCGCCACCGACATCATCGCGAACGATTTTTCTTTCTTTGTAATAAATTTCTTCGCTTTCCTTATCGCATAATAACAACACTGCTCCACCAAACAAAAATATAGCTGCACCCCAACCAACTCCGTATGCCCAACCAAATTCCCACATTGATCGGTTTCCTGTATAATATAATTCTTATCATATAAAATATTTAAAAAGGTGGAATTGATCATTTGGTAGGAATTTTAAAATATATATTTTAGAGATATACAAACTTACCAAAGTTAAGTTCTGCAGCGAAACACACTGGGTATATTACTAAAGCTATTAAGAGTGATACCACTAAAATATAAGAAAAATATAGATGTACTTTACAAAAATATATAGACTATACATACATATATTTATATTACAAAAATACCATACATATATTTACTGTTTTAAGTAATGAATCTTACATGCAAATCCCATGCAGAAGACTGCAAATCTATAATATTTATGTTTGTCACGATTATCTTGTGACCTCAAACCAAGACCAGTGAGGATCGTTGCTGCAATATCTGTTATTAGACATATGACACATAAGGCAGCAGCTGCTTTTATATAAGCTGTAAAGATAGAAAAACTAAATTAATTGCTTAAAGAATTCTACCAAATGTAATTATTTTGTTTGAACATACCAACGTCTCTAGCTTGGAAACATCCTGCCGAATCTGGCACATTAAATGGGAGAGGAGTAGGTGCTGCTTCTTCAATGCAATGTGCAAATAGACCTTGTCTCCATCCCAATGCCATTAACCAGTCGGTAGAGGCTAAACCCATTATCATTAATAATATTACTATTATTCCACATATGAATGCTATCACCTGTAACATAAAAACAAAATTGCACCTTTATCATTTAATTCAGAAAAGTATATTTTCATCATTAATTCTGTACTACACAATACTATAGAATTTTAACTCCAATATTATTTAAGCCTCTCAGAAGGCAAACTGATCAACTGCACTTTCTGAACTATGTAAGTTGAACTTCTCAAAGTACAAATACAACTTCTATGTATACATTTTCAGATTTATTTCAAACTTGACCAATATAATTATGATACTAAAGTGCCTTTACAAAGTTGATAAAATTTCAAAATACTTTGTATAATACATAATATATTTATAAAAAGTTTCTACAAGTGTTCAAATACTTTCATAAACTACTGTACATAAACAATCAATCATTACACAAAGTACTCATTATCACCTCTACAAACTTATAAAAAAGACATCCCGAATATACCTGTGCGATCTCAGTATCGCCCATGTGATCTTCCGCGACTGTATACATGATCATCGTAAATCCAGCGTACACTGTTAAGATTAGTCCCAACGGACAAAACCAAAATGCACCTATCTAATTAAGAGGGTCTCGAACTCTTCACACTTTCTTTGGTCTCTTCAACGAATACCATTTACGGGACATCGTACACTCCTCCGCACATCACCCTCAACAGACGTCGAGAAAGCATTTAGAAACGATTCAGAGACATGGAACTCTCCCAAAATGACAAACACTTCCAGGGTAAACACAGCTCGCGTTTCCCGTATATATACCTTTGTTCGATACGAATGAAACAATAATTTTTCTAATCAAGTTCCCGCTTCGAACGCCACGCGAAGTACATTTTGTTGGTAGAGCTATCTCCTTTGTTTCTATATTGGTTTATTCACTAAAAAAAAAAATGGAAAAATATCGTTTGGCTAGCAAGATCGAATAGAGACAATCTCCATCCGAAGTTGGGGGAGTAATTGGGTTCCAGGGAAGCTGCGCCCATTAAAGGTCGTGGCGCAGTGCGCGTACGTGATAGAGGGTGCTTTTTAGGATAGACGAAACTTGAGACGAACGCTTCCATTTTTGGAAATTTTCCTAATCACGTGACTGTACAAATAATTCAGCTTTCTTAAGTGGATATTGATATATGTATTCTATCTTTATTGATATATTGTATGTTATTAATAAAATGCGGATGTTTATACATTTTTATATTTTTAAGAACATAATTAAAAAATTTGGAGGCAAATAGAAATTCCTTTTATCCACTAAATATTATAAAATACTATACTTTAAATATAATGTGGATTTTTACACCCTTAAATTTCCCAAAAATGCATAAACATCCCCAGTCTAATTATTAGCAATAGTAATAATATAACATAGGGATTCGAAATTTAGTCATATTGATTGATATTTTTAAATCAAATTCCATTTATGATATTTTGATCAATTCGTAATTTAGAATAATTTTTAATGTTTTATAATAATATATCTGTAATTATAAATATTTTGAGAATATAAGATAAGATTCATACAACATATTGAGGTTAAAAATAAATTAAAACATTTGAAACTTACCTTGAAAGGTCTAGTAATAGTGATTGTTTCAATAGTGGTTGCTTGTGGCATTGTTTGTGTCTATAAGTGTATCTGAAAATAAAATTAATTCATAATAATAAAAAAAAAAATGAAAACAATAGTACTAATAGAATAAAATTGTAAGTAATGTAATGGAATCATTAATCATAAAAATAATCATCAAATAATCATTTTGTAAAAAATATAAATAATAAAAGAAATGAATAACCATTTATAATGATATGTTAAATCAGATAAACAAAGTAAAGATCATTGTGGTAAATTTTTTTCATCTATTTCATATTTATTTTTTATACATAATATATTTTACAAAAATGGAAAGTTTACTTCCTAAAATCACCTTTTATAACTTTATTCAGTATGTGTACAGCTTTTAAAATATTTTATGTTTTAATCAGTACAAACTTCTTAACACATTGCAGTAGAAGCTTCTATCTAATAATATAACTTGAGTTAACTAACATAGTAAACTATACTTAATACTTGTATACTTAATACGTGTAAATACTTGTTATAAATTCCAGAAATAGAAAAATATTATACACTGAGTCAACCTGTTCATGTATATCAACCATAAATTGTTGGTTTTCTAAAAGATTAACACGTCTTAACAATCGTCAATTCTGTTCTAAAAGCAAACCACTTGTTATTATGAGAGTGGCATGATTCCTTAACAAAATTATATTATTTACCGAGTCCAATGTGTCACAAGAAAAAATAGAAGTTTCAACTATTTTTTAAATAATATACATATTAAATTATATTTTATTAGAAAGCCTACAAAATTCAGACTATTACAAATATTTTAAATAAAACTTTTTTTTAAATAGATGGATAACTAATAGTTTTCCAACACTTCAAACTTTTCATTTTAAAGTAATTTTCTGATAAAATGTATTTTTCTTGGTTGAGTCACTCTTCTAGGAAACAAACAGGGTAATAAAGATTTGCAATATCCTATATCACTGACGTCCCGCACAATGCGCATATCATCAGTAGTGCACTACTCATCCGATGAAAAATAATTTTTCATCTTAACAAAATAAGACACTTACAAATGATTGGTATATTCACTCTATAACCTTATCAGTCACTACACACACATCGAACATTTAATAAATAGATGTGAGTTTAGAGTTTGCTAGCTTAAGAAAAAGTTGTGTATAAATATAAAATCCGATTCAACGATAAAAACAATAATGTGATTCAATCTTAAGGGTTATGTCACTAGAAATGTCAACACAAGTTTCAACAATACATTTACTATATGTATACTGAAGTATATTCTGGTACTACTGATACATATACAATAAAGGAACACAGATAGACTCAATGAATAATCGCTTGGAGAGCTTGTAAGGGACGAACACTCTTATTGGTCCTCCTTCTGTGTGATTTGTAACCTCGACACTGATTGGCATTTCCATCCATTTTCTTAGGTTATGTTGTCAAAGTAGCTATATTAAAAATTAACATTAAAAATTGATATAATTAAATTGCTATATTAATTTTCAATGCTCTAAACTTTATATATTTCTAAAAATGTCTCTTATTGTGTCTAAACATATACATATAATAAATCCAATCTGTTTCATAAGTTATTTTTATCAATAATATTAAATAAAAATTAAACAATAAAAATAACAGTAATGTTAGGTAATAATATAATATAATATAAAGATAATATTAATTAATAAAGATAATGCAATAAATTCTTTCGTAATTGTTGTTTGTATACATAACATGAATGAAAATATTTAAAATAATATTCTATATTTATATTTATTTTAAATATTTTATATTTACAATAATTTTATATTGTTAAATAATATAAACATTTATTTAAACACTAATTATATGTATGAATATGTTGTGAATCGACAAGTTTTTTAAAACTCACGTATATTCATGCGGAACTTTTGAATTATAATATATGTTGCATTAAATACAATGAAATTTATGAAATTAAAGATATCATGCGCAATCTAATATGACAATTGCATTTAATGACATATATCTCAATTTGTATGTAACAAATTATGTTATATACATATAAATAATAAAATTATTTGTATGTAACAAATGCATGTATATAAAAAATATGCTACATGCAATTTAGTAATTAAAAATAGTAAATTATACCAATCATATGATATAACATTATTATATTACATTATAATGTTTACTTGAAATTTTCAATACTTATTGTGTTCTAAGTAAAAAAATTGGAGTAGTTTATTGACAATTTAATACAAGACAAAATTTTGGAAAAGGTTGATAGTACAAATCTGGTTGAGCACGTGAAACATGTGCATCTTTCTAAATATGATGATGACGTCAGTGAATGACGTCAGCACCATTACACGCTTCTTTAAACTAACACATAAACCTATCTACATTATACATGTGAATATCGTTATATATCAAATCTAGATTTTATGTCATTTGATGTTTCAAATGTTTATACATATATCAACATCAGTTAAAGAAATTATTCAACTAAAATTAGAGGAAAGAACATAACTGAAACATACATAAAAGCTGTGATTAGTCTTAAAGGATTTCATTATTTCAATATCTATATCTTAAACAAATAAATGTAGCTGATTTGTGAAATCATGTATACGTGAAATGCGATATCATTTTTTACGACGCCTGAGTAATTTCAACATTCTTTCATTAGAATACTGATAAAAGAATGTTTTCATGACTAAATACATAGACTGTGCTATAAAATCATATAATAATTGTAAATTATTATGTTACATATAGAATAAAAATAATTAACTAAATTTTGATAATTTTTCTGATTATTCATAGATCAAAAAACAACCAACAACATGTTTCATTATTATTACAGTTAATAATAATGTTTCAACATTATTGCAGTAAGGCTAACTGTGAAATTACTATGCCCATTTAGATATACATATGAAGATTATAAGTGAAAAACATGATAAGTCACATTTCCTACCTTTTATAAAAGAGCAGTTTTAAAATTCGATGTGTTGTCAATCAATTAGACACTAAAATTTTTTTTAAAAATATTCTTAAACATTCCAAAAATATTAATAACAATATGCAGATTAATATTAATTAATTTAAACTAATATCCTAGTTTTGTCACTAATTTTTGAAAGGCTTGCATCTTCGAACCTATCAGATTATTCCTTTTTCTAACTATTTTATATTAAAATACTATTTTTTAATTTAAAAATAAACAAGTAACATAAAGATTAGAAAATTAACGTGTCGTATTTTTTCTCTGTAGTCTTCATAACGAATCGTAGTTGCAATAAAAGATAATATTTAAGAAAACGAAGTTAGTATTGAATACTAAGCAAGATACAGTTTATAAAATATAAAATATACATACATATAATATATATCTAAATTATATAACATTAATATAAATTTAATGTAACGCTTTTTATATAAAAAAATTTGTGCATTTAATAAATTAATACTTTTATTAACTATAATAAATGTTTCAATAAAATCAAAAACCAACACTATTATAAACAAATATATATTTCTGAAACACCTTTTTGCCCGATTATTAATAAATATCCCACTGTATATGAATCGCAGTTTGATAACTGGTAAGTCGAAAGTAATATTTAAGGAAACGTAGCTAGTATTTGATGTGAAGCACATATGTAGGAGAGCATCGTCCATCACCCATCACTATCCGATGCACGATCAGTTTTTTGAGGGGGTGGAGGGAAAGCACGTCGGCCATTTTGATGGTGACGCGCAGCGCGGAGGTCGTGGGCTCCACCAGTGACGAAGCCACTGGAGTTTTGACGTGGCTGCTACGTACCTGCCCGTTTGCCCACTCCGATTGCAGCAAAGTTGGTGACGAGAAATACGTAACTGGTAAGTACCCAGCTGGAGAATAATAACAACCGGGCATGGACCACTGCGCTAACGGTGCACCGAAAATTGTTGCCGAAACTACTAGCATTTGACTTTTCATGATCCTAGTACAATCAGTTTTACGTCTGCTATGGAATATGCCGTAAAATATGGCGCCTTAAGGAAGATGTATGAATTTCTCGAAAAGGGCAATGGGGGTTACGTGACAATTCTGACATCTCTTTTCACCAATAACCGACTCACCGTGATGCCAATCGGTACAGTCTTAACCATGTTTCATCGTGCTTTTTCATTAATTTTCTGACCCTTCGATCATCCACGAAAACATCTCTTTTAAGTGTTTATTGTTCTCGTATTATTTTTAGATCTGCTTATGTAAATGACGCAGTAACACCGCCGATCGCTGACTGGCGGGAAATTTAAAACTTTTGCACTTTAACGGATAGATCCTGATTTTGACTTGAATACACACAGGTTTTCAAAAACCTATTTGTTCCGACGATGTTTATATTTAGTCTGGAATTTGTTTCGTAATACTTCAACTATGCATATATATTTGACTTTTTTCAAAAAAATATTGTCTACGGTTTCTGTGTAGTTTTGTTTTCATTAAAATGCTTAAAAGATCACTGAGGAGGTTAAATGTAATCTTAATGAGATGTATACGATATTTATTCTTAATAGGACGATTCGATTAAATGTAAAATTTTTTGTTGTGCAACAATTTCATCATTTAGTGTATCAAAAAATAGATTTAATTATCAGTGATAAAAGTTGAAAGGTTTGATTATACAGTATATATAAATGCAATTATAAAAATATACATAATTATGAAATTATTTTTCATCTTTTGTAGGGTTTGAGGTCCCCAGGCTATGGAAAGTATGGTTGAGGAAAATGGATCAGCTGTTGACCCATTGTCTACGGGTTCTCAAAGCGGTGATGCAGCACCAGCAATAGCCACTTCGGTACAATCTCTCAATAGAACACAGCAGCAAACTCATCATCTGGTAGCTTCTACCAGCATTGTGCAACTGACACTACCTACGTCAGGGGCAACACAGGTATACAGGAGAATCTCCTGTGTATCTATGTCTGATCATTTATTTCTTTATTTTAGTTCAAAGCATGCATATATAATTTATTTATGTTTTTAATCATAATTATGAATTAATTAAATAAGCACTGTGTGTATATTCACTCTTGCATAATGCTGGTTCAAATTAAGAAACTAAAATTCAAATTTAGTTTTCTTAATTAATTACTTCTTTATTTGTTGATTCAATGAATTTGGTGTTTCAATTTTTATGATAAATATTTTTATGAAATAGTTGTTTCATACCCACTTTATGATGACTTGCATATGCATGATGATATCAATCAATTATAAAATTTATTATATTTGGTTCATATTAAAACATTTTATGAATATTCATATTCATTTATTCAGTAATATCTATTCTTTAACATGCATAACATTTTATACATTTATGTATAATGTTTATTTACTCATTTAGGTACAGTCTGTTATACAACCTAATCAACAATCAGTAATTCAAACTGCAACAAACATTCAACCTGTTGCTATTTCAAAAGGAAATGTCATACTTGTGAGCAAACCCAACTCTGTCATACAAACAGCCCAAGCAAGTTTACAAACACTTCAGGTAAATATCTCGAGACCAAGTTATACTGTTGATCTCTTCTCATCTTCCTTTAAATGAACCATTTATAAGTAGATATAAAATTTGAATATACATGACAGCATTTTATATATATTAAATATTAAAAATAAATAATAAATAAATAATATAAATAAAAATAAATAATATTCAATAAATATAATAAAATATTATATTGTACATTAATGTATTAGGTGGTTGAAACTGGTAGTGATGATAGTTTCTCAGATTCAGAAGAATCTCCAGAACAAAGGGGAGGAATTCTTACCCGACGACCTTCTTACAAAAAAATTCTCAATGACTTAGGTGGTGGTGAAATTACAGGTATGATAAATTTATTTTTATCACATATCAGGAATAGAATTAAAATCAGAATGAACATTTCAATTTTTAATAGAATATTTACAAGAAGTAACAAGTTGTCATCTAGATATTTTATTACTTTAATTAAACTTATATATAAATTTATTAGTTCATTTATACAGGATGACCAAATAACATGTAAAAGCGGATATAACGCGATTCCTTGTAGAAAAATAAAAAAAACAACATCAGATAAAATTTTTCCATTCATGACTTAATTTTCGAGAAAATTGAGTTTGAAAATTTACGAAGTATACTTGAATTTGGCTAATTCCGGACTGGACAAGACTAAATCATTGACAGGAAGTCATTTTATGTGTAAAAATAAGTTGAAAATGTAGAATTAAGAAAATAGAGTTTGAGCATATTTATTTAAGAATCGACCTAGTACATTTGTATGATAAATTTTCAAATTATTCATTATTTTTCTTAGAAACAAAGCGTTTTGCTAAAAAACTTTACTTCTCGGGTCGATTATTTTGTTTTTGTCCAGTTTGGAATTACTCATGTTCAAGTATATTTGATAAATTTTCAAACTCAATTTTCTCGAAAACTAAACAGAGAATGAACAAATTTTATTCCATATCTTTTTCTTATTTTTCTGCAAGGAACCACATCGTGCTTACTTTTATATGTTATTCGGACTGATGTATATATGTATATGTGTAATATTATTATATTCACCTTTTTATTCTGTCTTCCATATCTTAAAAAATACATTGACTCTCAGGAAATGATAAAGTGCATGTCAGTTCATACAACTATTGTTATGTACTGTCTACGTATTTCTTAAATAATTATTCCAATTAGTTATTATCTTATTAATTTACTTTAAATCTGAATAAATGCATGTATAATCAATCTGTCTTATAAGTCATTCTTTATCAAACAAATATTTAAGTATATTTATATAACTGTATTAGGATAATAATAAGGGATAAAAATGTGATACTTTATGTTTCTTAATATTTTATTTTATACATCTGAGAAAGGGAATGCCATACCAAGCTTAGAATATAAGTTAAAGTTTAAGTTAATAATATTAAATCAAAAACAATGCAATGAACTCTCCTCTAACCATTATTTATAGATACATGATATGAAGGAAAATTATTTATTTTTATTTAAATGAAATCCCGCTTATGTTTATTTATTTGGTACCAATAACATGAACTAAAAAGTAACTTTTTTATAATTTAAGGTAAATACACAATTAATTTGATTAAAAATATCTAGTATTCTCAATATATCTATTTGTAGATAATTAGTCAATTATAAATTTTATAGTTAAAGTTAAAGATATTTATAACTAAAATTTAAAAAATTATTAAAACCAACAAGACACATTTGTTATTTTTAATAAAGTTTCATTTTGTTAAAAAAATCGAATATTAAAAAATTATTTGTTCTATTTATACTTTGCAAGACTGCATGTTTTTATTGCTTAGCTTTTATTTTTATTTTAATCTATTTCCTTTTTGTATGAGCTGACTGCACAGCATTATAATAAAAATATGAAAACAGCAGTCAGAAAGGAAATAGCATACAATGATATTTTATTTTTATTATACTTTTTATTTATACAAAATCATCTTTCTGGATGCACATCTTTTTAAACATACACGTATGTACAATTACATGCTTTTATGCAATCAGGAAAGTTATTTAAGAAGAAATGTACCAAATATTAACCAAATTGTTTTGGTATCATTGTTTCTAGAAATGAATGCCATATTCATTATATTATTTTCTCATGAAATATATGTCACATTCTGGAAATTTTTCAAATTGATTTAGATTAAATAAATTAACACCGATAACAACTCTATTATAATTGGGGGTTGTATTAATTCGGTGTTACAGACGGTCGATTGCCCCCTCTAGAATCATCTTCTGAGTGTGATTCTAACGTGGACAGTGAAGTGTCGTCCCATTCGCTTCATTATCAGACAGGTTGGTTATTTTTTCTTCTACATATCTTTCCTGGCTGTCCTTTATTTAATTCTGTGCACAATCCTAGCCATTGTCCTTTCATTTTAATGAAGATAATGTTAGGAGAGTAAATTAGAACTATTAGTCTGAAAAACTTAAAATTTTATTCCTTTCGTCCTTATACATATTACCTGATGTAATACTATATATGATTTAATATTTTGTATGATTGCTTGGTGTGGCATCCTTGCTTATGGGGTTTTCAATTCTGTTTATAAATATATATAGGTTTATCTATATATACCCAATAATATAAATAATCATTATAATTGTTAAAAAGCCATTCAGATTTATGTTTACCTTTTCTATGTGCTATCATTTAAAATAAATGATTTTTAGTACCTCTATTTAGTAAAAAATTGTGTTATATGAAATATGCTTAGTTAGATGTGTATTGTCTTTATTAATACTGTGTCAGTAATTGAGATCAATGCAATTTACAGTAATTCCTGCTGGAACCATACAAATTGCAACTCAAGGGGAAGGTGTGCCTGGACTTCATACATTAACTATGAGTAATGCAGCAACTGCAGGTGGAGCTATAGTACAGTATGCACAAGGCCAAGATACACAATTTTTTGTCCCAGGTGCGCGTTTTTTCATAGTTTTTTTAACATTGAATTTTTTAATAACTGATATATCCCTGACATTTTCTTTTAATTTTTTTTTAAATATAAATAATTTTTGTATTCAATAGAAGTGTGCGAGTATCTGAAATTATGGATATTCACAAACCTCAGATTTTAATTAAAAATTTTCAGGATCCTAACTCAATTGTTAAAGAAATTCTGGTACTCGCTTACTTTTAGTATCTAATAATAATATTAATAATATACATAAATTTTCATTGACTGATTGTGAATAACAAAATTAAAAATTTGGGGAATACAGTCTCTGACAATGTTCCAGCTTACACAGGACATGGTGTTGTAGTAGAAGATGCAGCTAGAAAAAGAGAATTAAGGTTGCTTAAAAATAGGTAAGATTTGAAGGAACTGGAAATACTTTTAATTATAATTTTCGTAATTGTTCTTGTTTATACAAATATTTAAAAATATAAAAATACTTTTTTTTATAGACAAGCAGCCCGCGAGTGTAGAAGGAAAAAGAAAGAATATATAAAGTGTCTAGAAAACCGTGTTGCGATATTGGAAAATAGAAATCAGACGTTAATAGAAGAACTCAAATCGTTAAAACAGCTATGCGAACCGAAAACTGACTGAGGTTGGTGTTTAATGTTGAAACATTGTATGAAAACTATTAACCTGCTAAAAAATTTGTACATGTCTTCTTTATGTACATTATCCTAAACGTTGTTAGGTAAGCGATGGTGATGTACATGCATTCTTATAAATAAGTGTTTCTGTAACATACTGTATTTAAAATGCGAATATGAAGGCTTGTGAAACTTGCTGTTACTAAAGCGAGAAGCCAAAGGTATATGAAATGCAGAGGCAGCAAACTTATAGGCAATATTCTGGAAGTCAATCTATATTTTGGATAAACTTAACAATCATATAAATTTAGGTTATTAACGTTTACATTTTCAAAAAATGTGTTGATAACCAAACGATAATATTAACGTTTGGAATATATTCATTTAGATTACAGTGACTATGTGATGTTGAATGGAACTGTTTTACTCACACATAAATATTGTATCCATGTAGTTTCATTCTATTCGAAAAAAAATTTACATTAGTAAAAAAGTGAAAAGAATTATAAAAAACAAGAACCCGAGAGTATATTTAGTAGTCAATTTATAATAAATAATTGGTCGCTAAAAAATACACATACTTGAGGAAAACGCCTTATACACAATATTTGCTAGTGTAACTTAGAAATTAGATACAGCTACGAATTAAAATCACATAGTTTCTGCATTAAAAAAAAAGAGCATAGTTGTTAGACAATAGTATCTGTATAATTTTTTCCAATTTCTCTATTCTTTTATACTTGAAAGAGACAGGTCCATTAAAAAAGTGCATCTATTAGAGGTGTTTGAATGAAAAGATAATGGGATGGTTGTAAATAGATAAATAGACCGAAATTCTACTACTTTGATTATTGCTGCTGCAATATGTACGTGTATAAAGTGTCGTCTCAATATAATTTTTTACTTTAAATACAAACTTCAGAACTGTATTATGAAGAAAAATATAATTTATACAATGTAGAGAAATGTGCTATAAAAAAGCATTAGGCGAAATGCTCTCGTCTTATTTTACTTTCTATTTTAAGATGCCTCAAGTGCAAGAAGGTAAAGAACAGAATTTGTAAAATATAAATATAAATGTAATATATATCTGGAGTGCCTTGAAGATTTCTGTATAGGGTGATTTATAAATTCATGTCAATACTTCAGGTGATGAATCTACGCTAATATATTTTAATGTATAGATTCACTCCCTGAAGTATTGACATGCTTTTATGAATCACCCTGTATATATATATAGTATATAAATAAACACGCGCAACTGCGCTCACATACGTATGTATTACGTATGTATAAAATTATGTTTTAGGCAAATATGGGTACATAACAATATTTTTGAATTATATATTATGTTATAGCTTTACGTCCTGCGTAAAAATACGTACGTTGCGTTAAAATTGAAATTTCTATTCCGATACATTTTCATATTTTTTAAAATTAAATGAAACCTTTAAATCGCTAGTATAAGCCATAAACTAAATTACATGTCGATACGATTGCATCTATTTAATGTCCCAATAGAAAATATGAAAATTTGTTACAATCAGATAATTTGCATATTATGTTTTATAATATTATTAAAAAGAAATTATTTTTTAATGTCTGACACATACTTATTATCATGCTAGGAATTATTTATCCAATGCATTTTTCCCATAAAATCAATGTTCTGTAATCTAAGTATAAAAACTATTTGATGTATAATTTTGATTGTTATATATTTATAAGAAAAATACAATTTCAAATATGAAAGATCCAGTTTGATCATTTAATGATATAATATAAATTGTTCAACACATTTAAAAATGATATTGCTGATAATTTGAAATTATTTTATTGGTTAATTTTGTTCCTTTTTGATTTTTTATAGGATATCAAAATATTGTTATATTAATTTCGAACTATTTGCATACATATCATTTTTTTAATATTAATAATATGTATTTTTTAAATACAATCCAGATAAAATTTACAGTTACTGATCAGACTGGAAAAATTTGTTGTATAGGTATGATGCGTAATTTGTCAAGTTTATTTGTTATCAAAACTATTCACTCTGATAATAGAAAACAAATACAGTTATAATCTTCGTACATGCTTAATATATCATTTGTAATTGAATAATTTTATTACAAAATAGATCGTTGCCGAATTATTCTCTGTAAATTAAAAGTACAATGTACTTATAGTGACTTGTTATAAAATAAAAACGATTCACTATAAGTTTCTTTTCTCCTACAAATTTAAATCTGGTTTAATTTAGGCAAAGTAATACTGTACACATTTTCATCTGTGTTTTAATGTTAATTCTATGTATAATATATGTATATCTTGATTGCTGCACCGATGATATGAAATATTGTATATAGATAATATATGTATTTTTGCATATCATTTGTTTTTGAAAAATATAATTCATAAACCTCTTTAAAGATACTGTTATTTTATTACAAAGACGTAGAAAACAATTGAAATAAAACAGATTGAAAATTAACTGTTTAGACATTTAATCAGATATTAAGTGAACAGAAATATATATTTAACAAAATAGTATTTATTATATATACAGTTACTTTCTTGTTAAAAGTACAAATTAGATGATACTGCTTTAGTGGATTATCTTCTCATCTAAAATACGAAAAATATTATAAAATACATGTCTTAAACATATTAAGTTTGAACATTTAGGTTTAAAAAATCAGGTGGTAGTGCATGTAATGAATAATCATGAACTCATATGTGAGTGATCAAATCATCATATATATTAAAATTCTTAATACAAATCTTATAAGAAAGTAATAATAATACTAACCATATCGCAATAACTTTTTATAAGTATTATATCTTCATTCAGTAACCTGAAATCAATATAACTAAATTAAATTTTTATCAATAATTATAATATATGTTTACTTAAAACGAATGATTCAGTTGGTAGTGCATGTAGTGAATAATCATGAACTCATATATGAGTTACAAAGTCATCATATATTAAAATTCTTAATACAAATCTTATAAAGAAGTAATAATAATACTAACCATATTGCAGTAATTCTTTGTAAGTATTATATCTTCATTCAGTAACCTGAAATCAATATAACTAAATTAAATTTTTATCAATAATTATAATATATGTTTACTTAAAACGAATGATTCAGTTGGTAGTGCATGTAATGAATAATCATGAACTCATATATGAGTGACAAAGTCATCATATATTAAAATTCTTAATACAAATTTTATAAAGATGTAATAATAATACTAACCATATTGCAATAACTCTTTGTAAGTATTATATCTTCATTCAATAATCTGAAATCAATATAACTAAATTAAATTTTTATTAACAATTACAATATTTGTTTACTTAAAACAAATGATTCAGTTGGTAGTACATGTATCAAATAATCATGGAACCTTACAAAGTGGTTAATGATTCAGATATTATCATCTATTACTATATCATCTATTATCATATATTACTGCAAATAAGAATAAGAAAAAATACAGTACATACTACTTCATTCTTCCTTGATATTCTTTGATTAACCATTAGGAAGTTTCAATGATGAAATAAATTGTTACAAAGTTCAAAAATATTTATTTAGAATTTTCATAAATACAAAAAATTGACTGATTAAAATACCATTGCATAATAACGATGATTCATTATTACAGATGTTTTTAGATTACAAAATCTTGAAAGAAATGCAAATTTGTAAATAATAGGAAACATGTGCTGGACACTTACTTGTATTAATATTTGTAGAAGTTGAGAAAAAAAATGACATTCTAAAACTTTTACTTTACAACATTTTTATAATTTTCCATTAATTTTTCGACCGACTTATGTGGCCGCTCCACTTTTTAATAAATAACTTTCAAACCTCATTTTAAACATCTTTGTGAATCACCAGCGTAATCACGCTGCAACGTTTAAAATGATCCAAAAGTATGAATGTTAAGTTTGAAGCTGAACATTTATTTTTTGCCGACTCTGGGTAAATTCTTATGTGTGCGATAATCTTAAACAGGGCTATTTGAAAACATGTTTTTTATAATTATAGAATTATTATGAAAAAATTGGAAGTTTATGTAAATATTACAGAAATTATAACTGTATATTTATTCAACATTTATATCTCAGTTTCATTAATTCTAAATAATTTAAAGTTTTTATCCAATCAAAAATGAGTAGATTCTCTTGTACATTTATGGCAATGATACATACCTATCTAGTTGTTAGCAATTCATCTCACAAGCTACCGTGGTTACAAAGTTACAAGTGTCAGCCTTAAAAGTGAGAATTGTATGCCGTCGATGAAGACATGGAGGTAACTAAAACATGTTTCAGCGTGATCTCAATAGAGTTGTAGCTTTCTTGTTAACTATCATTAATTAATACAAGAGCAACTATAACGACAAACAAGAGATTTAAATTTAAGAGATTGAAATCGCGCGTGACAACGACGTCGAGCAATGTTACTGACATTTCATGCTATTACAGTTGTCTTGGTATTCCAATTTACATATTTATCTTAAACATGACATAAATTAATCGATTGAAAGTAATGATGCATACTGGACGAATGATTTTTAAGAAACGTATTTATGAATAAATAAATCATTTTGATGATCAATCATAAGATTCGTGTGATGATTGTCAAAGTATTAGATGGTTTATCTTGGATACCGAAATTTCTTATCAACAAAATCCTGATTTATTGACACAGGCAAAAGGAAAATAAAAATGACGGAAAGTTTAATAAATGAATGGCTAGTAGATTGTGCAGATGTGTCATCGTCAGAGCTCCATACTTTTGCCACTACTTTATCACAAGACAATGAAATAGTCAGAGCGCTTTATGTACTCTTGGAAGAACGTAGTAAATATAGTCAGGTAATATGTTTCTGACAAATATTTTTTATACCTTAATAGAATTTAATTAATTCCTTTGACATATATATTAAATCTTATAAAGTTTTTGTTAGTTTATTTTTAACTCTTTCGTGTCAAAGTTCAAGTATTGTCCATCATTGTAATATTGGGCAGATCGATGCTCTCAGAAATTATGACCGGAAGAGTTAATTGAAATAAAACTCAAATAAAATGTCTTCTGTATAAAGTTCTGTCTTTTATTTGAAAGTATATTAGATTATATTTTATTCATTTATACCAACATTTTTTTATTCATTGTAGTTAATGGATACAGTATGCGATCAGTTATATAATTTTTATCGCTCTCGAGAAACAGAATTGCAAAGGTTCACCTTGCAATTTTTGCCAACATTAGTATACATTTACTTGAATTCTGCAGCTCATGGTGACATTAAGGTAAGATACTATAATTGTTGGGAAACAATACTTAAACAACATACTTAAATCATGTTATATAACAGAACAACTATAATTTAAATCAAAATTATATGGTAAAATAGCACTGTCATTTCTTAATTATAGGACAGTTATATTCAAGTGAAATATGTACAAACTCCAATTTAAGTTAAAAGATATTATGATATCAGTAATTTAGAAATTTTTACACAACAGATATGTAAAAATATATCTCAATTTTCATTTAATATGTATCAATATTTTCATTCTTTAAATATTTTGTTAAATACATCTTAAGAAATATACAAAAGAATTATAATTGCTGTTTCTTAATACAAAAAGTAAATCATACGCATCCATTATCTCAAATTTTTAATTTGACATACTCTCAGTTAAGTTAATTCTCTTTTTACAGAATTGTCGGTCTGTAGAAACACTACTAATTGGTTTGTATAATCTAGAAATAGTGGATAAATCTGGGCAACAAAAAGCAATTTCTTTTAGACTACCTTCACTTGCCATGCTTTCCATATTTCATGAGGTATATCTGTTTCGCTAGACAATTGAATTTTATAAGTATGTAAATGTTATTCTAATTATTCCTTCTTGTACAGCCTGCAAGTTTGGCACCTGCTTCTTTAACTGAGAGTGCAGTACGCAGGTTTGAAGAATGTAATACGAAACTTGTTAGCTGGGGTCCACTGCAACAAGTTGAGACACTAAATGCTCAAAATAGATTAAAAGTTATGACTGCTCTTCTTTTTATCTATAATCAACAACTCGGTTATATAAGTAAATTTGCATTAGAGCAATTATGCAAAGTTGCTACCAAGTAAGATGAAATTAATTGTTTTTATATATTTGATAAATATATAATAATTATATCAAATCATTTATTGCAGACTTGTTACTCAAGGATTTATGAAGCCAGGACATCATCAACGATCCTCGTATGGAAGCGAGTCTAGTTTCGTTCCAAGACTTCTACCACGTATACCTGTATCAAGTCAATTTCTCCTTGAATTCTTGCATGCTGTATACTTTGCTATGTGAGTAACATATTTTTCAAATAGTAACTTGTCAAGTAAAGTAAATATCATATTAATAAAGAAAATATTTTACTAAAATTAATAGTAATAAAAAGTAACATATATTGGCAGGTATAATGACTGTTGGTATTTAGGAACACAAGCAGTAGACGATATTCATAATCGAGCATGTTATGAAACATATCCAGATGTTATGCTAGTCACAAATGCTATACGTAATTCTGCCAGTACTGGACCATCAGGTATGTCAATACAAGATAATCAATACAAAAATGTAAAATATGTTATACAAATATTTAATGATAATTAATCATTCTAGGACAACCTAATGACGGGCCAATTGGGATTAGTGTTGCATTATCGCCAGCTACTGCAACCGCTACGGTATCTAAATCGATGATCACAAATGCTTCGTTCCGGACCAAAAAGTTACCAGGTATATGTTTTATTTTAACTAAATCTTTATATCATCTGACAAATTAATATGCTCAGACATTTTATTTATGTTTATTTTTTTTAATGTCTTACGCACAATACGAGAACTATTTTTTATTAAATTAATTATAAATATCCAGCATGTCAGTTGTTGTATAGCAATTACTAATTAGTATGCACTGAAATAAATGAATAACATAATGATAAATGAATTTAAATAATAATAAATGAACTAAAAGTTTTTTAATCTAGACAATTTTTTTAAATAGAAGTTAAGAATCAAAGATAAACATATAGTATATAATATGAGATATTAACGTATACATGGTGAAAAATGCATGAATATAATGAAGTATATGAATTTTATCATAAACAAATGGCATTTGATAGTAATTGTAGTTATCTTTCTAAATATATTTTAGTTTATAACTCTTATCCCTCATCACTCCAATGTTGTCGGTTGGAGTAGAACGTTGGTTTGCGATTGGCAGCATCGCTGATGGTTTGAGTGATAAGAGTTAAGTTAGAATAGATCAATATTTGCATTTAGTAGTATGAATGAGATTTTCAAAATTCACAGATAGAAAAATTTATTTCTTTATAAAAATTTAATTTTGCATGAAGTACATATTCCACAAATACATAGAACACATATTTAAACATTTGATCAGTAACAAATACATTTTATAAGTTATTGGACTAAGCAAATGTGCATTGCTTGCAAACATATGTCGTTAGACGATCTGGATGAGAAGTTATTTGAAGATGAGGTGTACGCTACCCAACTTGAAAAGCAACCACAACCAACAGTATCTAACACTACGAAGAGGTTCCCTTGGCATTGGAAGCATTCACTTCCGATTTCAAGCGAAGAAGATACCAAAATAAGAAAACTCAGTTCTTCCTCAATGGAATTCTCTAGACGAGGAAGCACATGTAGCAATCAAAATTCCCCTGTCAAATCCTCTCCTAAACGAAATTTAAGAGAACATTTGAAGAAAAATGTATTTGAGAAAGGTGAAGATCACAATATGAAAAAAGTGAGAAAAGAGCATAAAGAAAACACTAATTTAGCTCGTGACGAGAACAAAATTGGATCTAGTTCGCATTTGTATAATGTATTGGAGGAACAATTTCTGGGGGAAATGGTTCATGAATCAATGGAAAATTTGTATCTGGAAGGAAATAAATCAATTGGTTTTCATACGACTGCTGCCCTGTCAACAAATACATGGTACTAGTGATTCAGTTTCAGCACTTTAGAATCACTGAATATTATCAAAATTTCTCCAGCAAAACACGCGGCAAATTAGCTGTTACACTGTGTAACATTAACTATTTTAATTAGTAGCAGTTTGTGCATTTATCAATGAATTCGTTTCAGAGGATCCACCATTATTAAGAGCAAAAGAATTCAAGCCTAAAGTATTACTTACTTTATCGAAAGGCACATAATGGAAAACCTGCATGCAGTTTTGGCACATTTATTTTCATTGAAGATAGTGCATTTGTTATCACACAGGTTTACCCTACGTCTTTCCTATTTCCTATTCTGTCCTTAAATATTAATTTTTTAATATTTTTGTTTGTTTGCTACCCTTAATTTATAACATGCATGAAATATTTCATTCATGTTGTCATACATGTAAATTTTACGAATATAAATAATAGTACAAATATAAGGCTTAATACTTTTATTTTCTGCTTTACACAGATTGCTTAATTTCTTGCATTTTATTCTCACAGTATTTTAATGTATTTTTTAAAAATATGACCTTATTACGATTTTAATATCGTATTCTTATTTTTTCTTTTGTTCAGATGATATACCAATTCAAGAAACGAAGGAAGATTCTGGAGGGGAAGGTAAAAGTAATCTTGTATCGATCACAGAAGAAGAATCGATAGAACCAAATAGAGGTGGTTCAATAAGACAATCGAAAGATCAAAAGACTGCGTCTAAAATCACGAATTTCCCGGTACTTGGAAAAAAGCCGCGAGAAAAGGATGGTAAAATAGCTAAGAATGCTCACGTTAGCGTTCCTGAAAAGGAAAAAAGACTTGGATCTCAAGCGACTTCAAAGGAAAGTATTAAAGGTAGTTCCTCTATGTTAAATAGTGAATCAACAGAAATCGATGGAAATGTTAATGGGTGTTCAGTCAGGAAAAAGAATAATAGTGTAGAAAATAATTCAGTTACAGTAGACAATGTTTCTTTGATTGATGGCGAACGTCTTGCGTTAGGCGGAGAGATAGATAACACTAATATGGATACTTCTGTTACTTTAAGAACACATAATGAAAATGAATCGCTAACTTCGTCTATCCAAGTCAGTTCTGTTTAAGTTATACAGATAGATTTTTAGAATGGAAATGAAGAAAAGAGTAATGGACCATACATTGAACGACTGAAACAAATTGTTGTTGTAGTTTCTTATTTAATTGTACATACATATTCTTTCCTTATTTTTAAGAACATATACACAGTATATAATTGAATTAAATTATTGATTCTGTAACAGACCAAGATTTATTTAATATGCTATTGTATTTTGGAGCGAATATTATTGTACATAGTTGATTCAAAAGTGGTCCATTACTATATTGATCTCCATACTCTGTTTAAAAAAAAATTAATAAAATAGTAATGGGGAAGGGAATAATAAGTTCACACTAAATATTTTTCTTTGTATATTAAAGGATTCTGTTCTTATAATATGTCTGTTAAACCATTCAATAGATTTATATTCGAATATTCTAGTATATGATTGTTTAAAGATCTTAATTATCAAAAAATTTAATAGACTCGTAGGAAAATGATTTAATATTTTAATTAATTCAAAATATCAAAGTGAAAGAGCAATATTTTAATTAATTCAGAATATTAGAATAAAAAGATTTATATCAATTTTTTCAGAATTATATTTATTAAATTAAATAGTGCTACTTTTTAATATAATATCTTTTATTTTGTCATTCTTCACTCAATTACTTAGGCCTTGGCTCCTTGGAAACCAGAAAGACCCACAGATGGGCTAGTGTTATTTTTTAATAACTACATTATTTAATTCTATCATGTTTGTATATTTTCATGGAAAAATGTAAGGCTAAATGGCTAGTAATTTTATGAATGCTAATAATATCGTTCTGTATCCTATAGCAAAAAATAATGGAGATATCTTATAATTTCATTAAAAAAATTATTTGCAGTATCGAATATCGAGTATCGAATATTCTGTGAAAAGAATATAATATGACTGACTTATTCTTTGAGACAGTAAAAATTGAATTTAGAGAAATCTTATAATTTTTCTAATAATCATATTTTCTATAACATCTTTATGTCTATCTGTATAGAATTACGTGCAAATTACGTTTAAATAAAAATATGTTTTGCCATAAATTTTGAATGAACAAAATGTTTTTAACTCATTGCATCGTGTTTGTTCAATCTCGGTTTTAAAATAATTTATATAAATGTTTTTCCATAATTCTAATACTAAGAGTAATCTTACTTTGTAGTAAAAATGCGTTGAGAAAAATATTTGCAAGTAAATCTTCATGATTCTAACAGTATATAACAGTGTTTGTAAATATACATTGTGACAGAAAATATTTAAACCAAAGTATTTTTTCAAAATTGTTTATTGATTATCTCTTGTTTTAAATAACATAACAAAACTAATTTAAAATTTATAATTACTGAAAAAATACTAAGAGTCATAAAAATGTTCATAAATCTGAGTAATATGTGTTTAAAAGATCAAAACTTGGAATTGGTATTTACTTAAAAAGACTGTACATTGCATCACATTATTACTTAGTCTGATAAAAAAGTATACCATTATGATTTGTTAATCAATCAGAGTGTTCAGTATGGTATCATATGCATATTAATATCAAATCAAAAAAAAGACAGAAAGAAAAAAGGGAGATATATAATATACATTATATGAATGTATCCCCAAAGCAATCATTTAACTCTTGTGACACTTAAAAATTTTTTTAATAATCATAAATTCAGTCTATCAAATAATAAAAGGAGGCTGATTTATATTCTACTTCTTAAGAAAGATGGGACTTTGTATAGCATCATTACTTTCACAATTTATTTTTGGAATTCTATGATTTCTGAATTTATTTAGAACATAAACAGATTGAAATTTGCTATATTTTATTACAACTTTTAAATTGTTCCCTATTCCAGTGTATTATTGTTACGAATGTTATATTATAATTTTTCAATAAAAAAATATTTTATTTTTATTTCTTTTGTATTATTAAAAAATACTGTGCAAAATGCATGTGTTTGTGCTTTTTTTGAACATTGAAGATAATTAGTTCGGAGAACTTTTGTAACTAGTAAGATTTTAAAATGAAAATATCTGAACACTTTCTAATACTTATACATAGCATATTATGTGAAACACAATTTAAGAAAAATAGTTCTTTATATTATTTGAAAGTTCTAAATTGATACCCACTGGAGAAACAAAAGCAGAAACCACAAGATTATAAATTAATTTATTTAAAGGGAGCCAGAATTTAGTTTTCTGTATCACTGCCATATAGTGTAATTTAATCAATTAAATTGTATTAATAACTTAAGTTTATAAGTTTGGTTGATTATATACATTATTATACCTAAAATTACACGTCCCTATACATGCGCGTGTGTCATATAAATGTTTAAACGAACAAGAAATAATATGAATTGTAAGTATTAAATAATATAAACTGTATAGGGAGGACATCTACACAGCAGATAAGTTAAAAGATTGTTAAATTTATTGAAATATTTGTACAAAAGATAAAAAGAAAGGGGAATTGGTGAATATATAAGAAATGTAAGATTTAATGTAAACTTCGGAGCCATTCACTATTTGTTAAAGAATTGCTCTTTTCTGTACATTTGACAAATTTTCTTGGGCACTTAGTTCCATCATATATACATAGAGAAAACTCTTGTATACAAAAAGAAAGATATGTATATAATGTTTCATGACAACTATTAATGATACTCATAGAGCGATAAATAATAACCATAATATCTTGTATGTTTGTGCAAATTATGCAAAATTATGACAATTCATGTATATGCTGTTATAAATATTGTACATTATTTTAATTTATGATTATGATAGTGTTAAAGCTTGTTATATTGTTAAAGCTATCAATATGTAAATAATATATAAACTTATTGCACAGAGGAGATTTGATTGAGTTTATTGATGAAACATTCGATTTTCATTGCATGTCTAATATAAAGCCAACATTAACATTGGCATACTTTGTAAACATAAAACAAAACTAAAACAAAATGCACAAAATATATATTACTTTTCATAATGACGACATATTTTCATTATCAATATCAAAAGATAAAAGCATACTTTCCTTTTACTATTAAGTAAAAATTCAGTCATTTACAACTGTGCATTTTTGAAAACAGAATACATTCCAAACAATTTGAAATTGTTACATCACAGATATTATTAAATTAAAATTGTTAATATATTAAAACTATATAAATTGAAATTATTTTATTAAAATGTTCGTGCTTTGAAAATTATTTTAAATGTAAAGCCATGAGAATTGAGATATTTTTCAACTTATGAATTTTATAGATATAATGATGAGTTTTGTACATTGAATTTAAAATCAAGTATGTAACTTGTTCCATATATATACATATAATTCAATTTTATTATAAGTGTAAATAAAATAAAGATTTATTCTTTATTTATCTTTTTACGAGTATTGTGACTTGTAGAAAATCTACTTGTAACTATAAACTTATCGTCATAAATCTGTTGAAATTACTACTTGGCAATACACGCAATAAAACTATTAAAATAAGCTAATAGAAAAAAATCGAAGTATTTATATTAATTCTTGTATTAAAGCTGTATTGTTGTATTTTATATATTTATTCACATTAATTATTCTTTAGCACTTATTAAATGATGCAATAAAAATAATATTTAGATAAATAAATACGCAATAAATTATACAGAAATGCTGTTAATATATGTAATTAAAAGAAATAAGATACACTGTGTTTTTAAATATATATTCCCTGATACATTTACAAGATATAACATGATTGTTATTCAATTGTCCACGTTTTCCATAAAGATTTTTCCTAATAATGCAGAAAAATTAATTATATATATATTGTATAATATGTGACATTCTAATAAAACTTACACTTGAAATTTCATTGTTGTATAAATCTTGGTAATTTTTTAAAAGTCCTGCAGTTTCATCTTCTAATTTCTTTATCATATTCTGAATCTTTTTTAGCTTTAAACAATCTTCATTGTGTTGGATTTGTGCTTTTTCTAAATTTTCTTTACATAACTTCTTATTACTGTAATTAAAAATCTTTTTTAAATCCAAACAAAGGAAGTAATCCTTTATTTAAAATAGCATAGGAAATTTTGACTCTAATTCACCTTAATAATTGAGTATTTAAATTACGTAAAGGAGAGAGACGTTCATCACACTGTGCTTGAAGTTCATTTATTTCATCTTCTTTATCATGATCCTTTTGAACTACTAATCTTTTCTCAGATTCTGCAACATCTGTTCTGAGAGTATCGACTTGTTTCTTTATAGTATCCTCTTGTACTTTTATTTTTCTGAAAATAGAAAATAGAAAAAAGCTGAGAGTGCAATAAATTAATACTTAAGGAATTCTTAATCAAGATTAAAGAAAAATTATTTAATCACTTTAATCGATCGTGTATATCTCGAACTTCAGTGAACTTTTCCAATAGTTCTTGGGTAAAAGCCAATTCATTTTTTTGTTGTTCAATCAAACATTTTTTATCCTGGAATGCTGCCTGTATTGTTTCACGTTCCTTGACTTTAGCACTTAGCTGTTGTTCTAATTCACTTAAACGCTTTTGATATCCTTCAGGAGATTTTACAATTTCTGATTGCAATTCTGTTATTGTTTTATTTGACTATAATTATATATCTTAATCATTATGTAACATAATACATACAAATAATTTCAATTTTCAGATGTTAATTTACCTTTAATGCCTGTGCTTTATAAGTTCCACAAAGTTCCACTGTCTTTTGCTTTTCCTCTTCTGCAGCTGTTATCTTTGCCGCTAATTCAATTTGTTTTTTATTATTCTTCTCACGTTTAGACTGTAGCTTTTGAATTTCAGCAATAAGCTAAAGAAGAATAGATCAATATAATATAAATAATTTATAATATAAATACAAACTGAATTTACCAATAATAGTACCTTTTCCTTTATTGATAGTTGTTTTGCTATATGCAATGCCTTGTCATTTATAGCTTGTAATATTTCATTTTTCTTTTCCACCATATCGTGTAAGATCTTTGCCCTGTTCTGAATTTCAATAACTTTATCTTCTATATCTGATTCTTTATTAGTTGCGTACAATATGAAATTTGCAAGAAATTTTGCTTGTTTCCGTACTCTTTTTGATCCTGAACAATACAATCATTTTTCATCAAAGTGACAAATATTATTTATAACATTTTAAGTTTATAATTAAATACTACCTGGACTGGTAATATCTGTAATACACAGATCTTTTAAATATATTCTATCACATATTTGAACCATAACAACATGCAAATTTATAAGTGCAATTATACTAGAATCTTCACAGTATGACATTATGTCCCGTTGTTCTATTGTTGCCTATAGTAAAATTAAATTTGGTGTATTGTACTTTGTATTGTATTTTTTTGTATAATTATATTTGTATTTGAATAACAAATAATATATTTCTTACATTATCAATTGCATTAACATCAATATGAAACCTTCTTAGAAACGTTTCAATTAGGTTTACAATAAATTCTTCTGTCGGATTTTTTAAATCATTTATGCTTGACGGAAGATTAGCTTCAGTTAAAATACTATGAATCTTTTCTATATCTAAATCCATGTTTCGTATTCAAAGATTTTTCGTACTTACAATACGAATTGTTCTTGCTTTACCTTTATAAGACAGTTACAGATAGTTTAATTTCAAACATGTTCGAATTTATTTATAACACATGCGCAAATGATATCCAACTATTCCTTATAGCAAGTTTTCAATTGAAATTTTCATATCAATCTCCTAATATCTACTTGTATTTATTAAATATATAAGTTCATAAATTAACATATATCAAATTAAGATCTATAACTAATTTTCTATAAAATTTTTCATGTAAATGCATTAAATGCGTCTTTCATATTTTAGAAAATGAATTTATTTAAAATACTATACATATATATATATATATATATATTATGTGTAATACTCAAAAATAAATTTATCAATATTACACGCGAAATGTTATTTGCCATGATTTATACATGAAAAGAAATATTAGACAAAATTTAAGTCCTATTAACAATTTAAATGTCATTACAAAATTCAATATTATATTTCAATGTACATATTTATAAAATTATAACGATAATATTATAGGATTGTTATGACTTCATTAAATTAGCCAAATTAACTAATTTAGTCACAAATTATTTACAATCAGTAAACACTTCTCTTTTTATAAAAAAAATGACATATATGTATATTGTTAAATTGGTAACACTGAATCGTAAGCATATAGCATAGCAGAACCTTTACATATGATAGGCTACGTCACCAACGAATTTGTACATAGATTTTGTGTTACATATTTTTCTATTTCCGTGATTAATTCTTAGACAACAATCACTTTAATGCTTTGTATTCTTTTAAACCAAGTGACTTAAGAAGTTTCCTCTTTAAAAATGGGATCTTCTCATAGTATCGAAATACCAGGAGGTGGCACAGAAGGTTACCATGTATTGAGGGTAAGAACATTTGTTGAAATAGTGTAGTTTATTTTATATATTTATACTTTTTTTATTTACCAAAACAAATGTTAAACTTTCAGTAATTAATATTTTGATATATATTATAAATTTACTATAGTTTAAGAAAAAATTTATTAAGTAATTTCATCACATATTAGATTATCTAAAAATTGGAAGTTTCAAGTTATTTTTCAATAAATGTAGCTATCTTTTTGTTAGATATTTAGTAAATTTGATTCGAACGTCATGACTGAAATAGGTACAGGAAGGTTCTCCAGGTCAGAAAGCTGGACTGGAAGCATTCTTCGACTTTATTGTATCTATTGGAAATACACGCTTGGTATGTGTTCCATGATACCTATTGATACTTTATATCAATAGAATTTATTAAATTTATATAATGTTTAAATTAAAAGAATAATTTATTCTTACAGGATCAAGATAATGATACATTAAAGGAGCTTCTCAAAAATGGCGTAGATAAAAAACTAACACTTACAGTATACAGTAGTAAAACACAATCTGTAAGACAAACTGTTATAGTACCTAGTCTCACATGGGGTGGACAGGGTCTCCTTGGTGTTAGTGTAAGGTTTTGTTCTTTTGAAGGTTCCAATGAAAATGTTTGGCATATTCTTGTAAGTATAACCACAATTAAGTCAGAAAAAGTTAAAAAGTACATAAGAAGACAAATTTTTTGAATTATGTTTTATAGGAAGTGCATCCATCTTCTCCAGCTGAATTAGCAGGTCTACGTCCATTCACAGATTATATTATTGGTGCTGATTCAGTTTTACACGAGTCTGAGGATATATTTACTTTAATAGAAGCACATGAATCACGACCTTTGAAATTGTACATATATAACACACAAGATGATTCTTGTAGAGAAGTTACAATTACACCCAATCATACTTGGGGTGGAGAAGGAAGGTAAATTTGTTAACCTAACATTAGTATTTCAAAATATTACTGTAATTCATATCTTACGAATATTTTTTATACTTTTATAGTTTGGGTTGTGGAATTGGTTATGGATATCTGCACAGAATACCCATTAGAAATATTCAAGAGCATAAATCAAATAATTTGTATACAGTATGTACCAATTTGAAATATCACAAGAAATTTATCAAAGTATTGTAACTAAGTTCTATTTCTTCCTTTTGTAGTCTCATGTTAAAGCTACTAATCCAAATCCAGTTACATCAAGCATTACTCACACAGAAGGAAGTAATGTGATTATAAACATACCACCAGGTTTCTCTATTCCACCGAATTACATGTCAGCACAAGAAAATGTTACAAAATCCGAAGTTGAAACTACTTCTACTACAATGGTGCAAAATATATACACATCAAGTGTACAAACATATACTATGCCTCAATTGAATCCTGCTGCTATTGGAGGATCTACTACTACTAATTCTGTGTCTCATGTTATGCCTAATCAAACTGTTGTAAATACGACATGTAGTAAGTATCCATAAATTATTATTAACTTTCAAATAAGTAAATATAATGACATTATTTTTATTCAGATAATGATCCTATCATGCCATCGTCACATCAAAATACAATGCCGAATATACCTGGTATGCCAACTACTCCACCTTTGCCAACTTTTACTACTAATGCGACAGTTTTAAGCGAAGCAACTGGTGTTGTCGGTACGCCGAAAGATTTCACAACTGTACAGAGTGATATATCACCACCAGTACAGTTTAATGTGCCTCAATCTCATGTAGTAACGACGCCCATATCGTTACCCGGGATGCCACCTATTACCGTTAGTGCAAGTCTACCACAAAATTCTTCTTTCTATCCATCTGTTCTCCAGCAAAATGAATTGAGTGGTGTTAGTACAACTCCTACATTTACGGTGCCACCAACAACAACGCAGTAACGATTATGTTATTTCTAATGAAAAAAATATCTGTTTTATAATAAAGTAAATATTGAAGAATAAAGGTAAAATAAAGAGCGTAATGTATCTATTACAAATATATGTATTACTATACTTTATGCATTTATACTTTATTATTTGTTTAAACGTAATGTATACAAATTTTCAGACATGCAGGGATAAATTATGTAATTCTGTACATAGATAAGGAATATTGACTACTTAAACTAAAGTCAAATTAAAACATTTGAAAAAGTATTAAATCTTAACATATTACTTGATCTGTTTCTTCTTATATTTTGTCGTTGATACTTATGTATAATGATAAATATTATTTTTTAATCATTAAACTTTATGTAATGTATGTGCAGACTAAAAGTTTGAATTTGTTATTAAATAAAGGAATAAAACATTTACATATTAATGAAATGGATTTTATTTAAGATTCAGAAATTAATAGTGATTTAAATTTCAGCAATTATTTTTAACAATGTTGACAGCACAATAAATGCAAATATATCTTTCTCAAAATACAAATTGTGTGTCTGCTAATAAACATTAAGTTTGGAAAATGTTTATACAGCAAAATCAAAACTATCATTTTGAACAAGAATCATTTATTAAATATTGTACAGATTGATCTTGTATCAACTGTTATTGTGTAAATATCAGAATAACAAATTTTATTTTAATAATTAAAACTACTAGTGTTCTTCTTAGAATTTCTTCTCCAGAATTTTGATATTGTTTAAATAATTATTTCAACATCAATTAATTCCTCTTCACTTGGGAGCTTGATTTTTGATGGATCTATTAAATTTGGATCAATTGGTGGTAAACCATGTTCTTCTCTGTAACGAAGTTGCAAATATGCTTCTCGTTGAGCCCAATCTTGCAAAAATGGGTCTGGTGCATAACCAATTATAAGAGCACCAAACACCAAGGACACGGATACAGATATAAAGAATGTTACATGCATGATTTGCCTATCAGTTTTCTGATCTTCGTCACAAAATCCATAACTGGTCCATGTTTTTTTTACCTCATACGTACTTTCTTTTTCAGAATTTTTAACTGATACATCACTTCGGTGTATTCTGTTACATATATTGTTTTCTTTCGGCCTTAGAAACGTCAATCCGCTCTTAATTCCTTGAGAACGGATGAATCGTAGTAAAGTTGACATCTTTCTTTAATGAGAACTTATTTTTTCTAACAAAATACCGTTCTTCTATATATTCGTTAGTTTATTATGAGATAGTTGCCAATATATCGTAACAATTTCAGGAACCAAAATTAGATACTCGCGTACATGTATGTACAAGACGACGACCAACTTTTAAGGTTAGAAATTGACCTAACCTAACATTCAGAGGAACATGTAATACGGCGTCTTGATTTTAAATTTGAAAAAGGTAATCATCAATTTGATGATTACGGCTTGAAGAGGATAGATTTTGTAAATAAATCAGAAAAGTATTAATATCCGAAAAGAATATAATAAACTATGATAAATATTCAGGATTATATTTAAAATTAAAAATAATATTAGCTTCACACATATTTACTCTGTAGATTTTCAAATCTAGTAACTTATCATGCTTTTACTTTTTAAGGAATATTTTTACATTGATGACAAAATTTATGGAATATAAATTTATTTCAATTCATGATACAATTATTTATTTTGTACAGTATTTTCCTTATCATATGTGTTTTTATGCTCGTTATGGATCACAGATTGATATATCTCTTGCCATAAAAGATTATTCAAATCTTTTGTATTTTCTTCATTTGAATAAGAAAAGTGATGGATATACACTCCTTTATATATATCTAATATTATTATTAAGGATATAGTTTTATATATATAGAATGCATCAGTAAAAACTATCACCTGAAATAAGTCATTATCTATTGACTTTATCAAAAAATCTATAAAGTGAAATTTATTATATTTCAGGAGTCTAACCAGAAGATTACATTTTGATTTTCCAATACCTTATACTATCTGAGATATTAAGATAACTTTGACATAACATTTAATCGATCCAGCTAAACATTTTCTATAAGTTTAGCAGATATTTTAACTTTAATTTATCAAATTTAATGTATGAAGCAAAAATAAATAATAATGAATGATGCAAAACATGTTTACATTGCCTTTGTCTTTCATGCATTAAATTTTACAAATTAAAGTTCGAATATCTGCTCAACTAAAATTTTTTCGATATAAATAGATTAATACTTTTTTATAGGGAATGCCAAAATACATCGATTATTGTATTTAAAACTGTATGATCCCATTTAAAAAAATGGATACCATCCTCATATAACCTCCACTTAACCATCACCAAAATACTAATTATACCAGATTATGTCCCTTAAAACTACACACTTCTTGTCTGAACCATTTTTTCATATAATAAAACTATATACTTTTCATACTATATATATATACACACATACATGTGTGTGAAATGCTAAATTTTGCTTAAATTACAGGAATTTTATAAGTTAAAAGGATACTTCCTGTAATATTTTCTTTAAGCTTTCCAAAATCCCATCGTATTCCAGTTAATTCTCTATATAATGCATATTTTCTTCTGTAATTACAAAAAAAAAGAACAAAAAAATAAAATCTTATTAGTATTAAGGCATAATACAAGCATGAATGAGCATAGTAAAATATTAATAAATCATAATCAGATACAAACCTTCCTTGATCTAGTAATTCTTGATCCTGTATGTTTCGTTTACATGTTTTAAGTTTATTTCTTTGCAATTCCAATTGTTGACATTCTTCCAAAAATTTATTTTTCTCTGCATCCAACTCTGTCTTTAAAAAGTATTAAATTTTTATTTCTGCTGTATTATTTTATAACAATGTAATATACAAAAATAACAAACAATTACTATGTGGTCTAAGTGCTTAGATAAAACATGATTTTTATATTCCAATGTTTGTTTTTCAGACTGAAGGGTATCCCTCATAGAAGTTATTTTTGATGTTAAATCTGTGATCTTTATTCCATCTTCTGAAAAAGAAAATACCTTTATTTGTACACAAAAAGTACGATACAAATAATATAATAAATTACCGCTAAAGTCTTGATTTCGTTTATTTTTGATATGATCGATTAACTTGATCTGATTCTGCAGTAAATCCTTAACTTGTAAATCCGAAATTTTTATATGATTTTCCTTAAGCGTCATTATTTCATTCATTATTACATTTACATTAATGTCACTGTTAAAACATTTGGTAAAAATGAGAAAACTATAAACACAAATTTATAATGTCAGTTATCTTCAGTTACAAATTTTGAAACGTCACTATGTATTACTGCCAATAGTACTATCAAAATATCCCAAAGTCGCCTCAAAGCGAATTAGGGATTTTAATCAATATGCCACGATCACGCTGCGATAAACAAAATTACGATTAAGAAAAAGGATAAGATTATATACAGGGTGTAATTTTAATTGATCCATGCAAATATCTCTTAAACTGTACATTATTCGGAAAAGTATTTCAAGTAATACTTGTGCTCTTTCAAAGAAAATATCTTATGATGACAGTGAAGGTGTTCTCGAGATGTCAAGGAAATCTGTTTTTTTTTAATGGAACTATATGTTTTCATTTAGCCATGTTTATAGACCATGGGTCGAATTTATTGACCTATAAAATGTTGGTTTTTAGAAGTCATTCGGGTTCACTCATTCCCATTTAAAGCTTATCTTCGTCAAATATGTATAGAATTTGTTCTCTGTGTCTTATATTTGAAAGGGCAGCTTTGTACATCGATGCAATAAGCTATTCTTTTCATAAACAACAGTTCTCCACCTTCTGAAAAGTTGCAGAACTAATTTATTGGCAGGCATTCTTTGTTCGAATTTTTACATTAAATTTTTAGGAGTGGTTCCTTTCAATAAACTTGTTCCCTTGTGAAACCTTACAAAGAGAGATCTAAAGGGGTTAGATCTGGAGATCTTGATGAGAAGAGAATTTTACTGTCTTTTCCAGAAACATGTTATTCACAGTTATACAAACTCGGCGATCATTATGTATAGGAACATCATCATATTAAAACCATATCCTGGTAGCGTATGGAACGTTTTCAAGAGGATTTTGTAATTTGTTAGTTAAGAAAGTATTGTATCGGGCTTCAGTTAATGTTCCATTAAATAATTTAAATTCACTAAGTGACCTTTCACTATGCCGTACCATACATTTAACGATCATTGGCGTCGACAATCAACCGATCTCTGCCAGTGTGGAGGTTTCATCGACCCAATAATTGCTGCTATATCTATTCAATAGTCCACTATTCTTGAACGTGGTTTCGTCAGATGTATAACATGTGACATGCCATGATTGGTTTTTACAATATTTGCCGACTGATATGAGAATTTAAAGAAATTACTGCGAGTACTGATTCTGTCATGACTGCTGTCTACGACGTTATCGTTGCAAATTTCCTCCCCTAGCACGGCAATCAGGAGATCTTTCTCGACGCAACCATGCATTTGCCCTATAATCTTTCTGACATTCTCCTGGAATCGAAATCATGCCAACAATTTCGCTAGGCGTATAATTACTCATCACAAACTGAATTATTATCGAAATGAAGGATGTGTGATGCTATAATAATACTAATCCCTTCGAAGCAAATACTGTGAAATAGTAATTCTAGTAGGCGAGAGGCACCACTTGTGTGAGTGACGCGTCATGTTTACGACTGATTATTACGACGAGGAAAATGTTCTAGTCGTATGCAGAGCAGGTTTAGAACAGCTGTAAATGGCTTTGAATAATCTTTAAAAATTAACGTTTTATAAGTCAATAAATTCATCTCGAAGTGAGCTAAAAACCTGGTTAAATGAAAATATAGAGTTGCACTTAAAAAAATAAAGATCACCTTCACATCCTGAAACATCTCTGGTTAGATAAACCTGATGGTCATCATAGAACATTCCCTCGAAACAGGATAAATTTTATTAATAATGTGAAGTTTAGGAGATACTTATGAAGATGGATTAAAATGAGAAATGCTTTATATAAAATGTTTATATACAATAAATTTTATATTTTTCAATTAATTTTTTAATTAGTTAAAAAAAATATTTGTTTAACTTCATTAGAGAATTTTTAGGACTAAAATCAAAATTTCCTTTTTACATCAAATCTTCATTTAATGACATATATGCTAGTCATTTATAACAATAAATGTCTTACTATAATAAAAGTGTACTAAACATTAGTGATTATATTTAAGATTTAGATGTAGTTCATTTATGATATTGTAACTTATAATGGCACATAAAAAGAAAATATCATGGAAAATAAAGTACAATGTAGGGATACCTAATTATATATGTATCATTGATATTTTTAGGTATCATTGATATTGATAGGTATCATGATATTTTAATAACATCTATATTGTCTAAATGTATAATGTGTATTATGTTCTTGAAACATAATATGTTCATAGACATTTTTGTCTCAAAGAAATTTTGCTCTTTTAAAAATCAGTTACGTCTAAATCACATAAAGAATTTCTTTTTAAATTCTTACTCAAATATAATTTCTCGAAACATTAATACATTAATACATTATAAATACTGTAGGTTGACAAAAATTATTTACGAACTTAGTACTTTTTTGTCTAACATTTGCGTCCATTATGTGTCGCAAGATATTGAGCAGTTTATAAATGTCAAAATAGTTTATTGTTATATAATTATCATGCATATTAATTATAAAAGTAAAAATCTAAACGTTCTTGTATGTTATTATAAGAAAATATCAAGAACCCATTATATAATACTTAAAAATATACATATAAAACGTTCTTAAGTAGTGATCAACATCAAATTGGAATAATTTATAATCATAAATAATGTTTATTCGTTTGCTTTGTTTCAAACGTTTTTGTCTACTGAATTTAAAAGTTAAATCTTACTGTTAAATTGTAAATCAATAAAATTGAAAGTGTACATCTTACAAAAGTAACAAAAGAGAAAGAAAGATAAAATACTAGTGGCCATAATGTTGATGTGATTCATATTATGTGGAGAATGTAAACTCATTTTAAATTCAGATAGAAAAAAAGCGAAATTTTACTTTGTAAACATTTTGAATTGTGTTTAAAGAACAGAGATAAGATTATAATTTTCGATATAATATATGTAATTAAATAACAAATTTTAGTAGTTAGCTATGTGTTGACTAGAATTGACCTTCTTTTAATTGATAATCTTAAAATTCAATTATGGTTTTCTCAAGTATGAACTACATATCACTAAAATATTATGGCCCATATAATGAATATATAACAAGATAAGTTTTACATATATGTTTGCATATTAAAATGTAATCTTTTATCATTTATCTAATTTTTAACGTCAAGATACTATGTCACTTCATTCGTAAAAGGCACTTGCTTAACATATTTAATCACAATTTTTTGAGATCAACAATCGTCATTCAATAGATTCACGTTCATAGATATTTTTTGAGAAATCAAAATATTTGATATCCGTATATTTTCTCTATTGTTTTGAGCATTACTTGATTCTGATGTTGAACCATTATTATTATTGTTATTATTATTTTCTTGAGTCGAGTCATTAGATGAAGAAGGATTATTTGCTTGAACTAAAATGGTGTTCAAACTATTATCCGCTTGTTCGATTTCATATCCTGCTAAATTTCCATTTGTAACTTCATGTGCTAGTCGCCTATAAAAACATGATTATGGTTATATAACAAAAAACAAAAATATTCTGTTCTGAAACACTAAATATCTACTTACTCTAGCATCAAATTATTAGGTCGATTATCAGTTGGTTCAGACACAGGATGTTGTTGTCCTATTGCGTCTATGTTATCATTACTCATATCATATTCATAATTAGAATTCGTACGAACCCAACTCGGAGGTACGAAACCTACTGCACGCACAAGATCATTCTTATCCTTCAAAATTTTATTATTGTTGAATGGTACAGGAGATGACGCTTCTTTGCATCTAATGAAAGGACCTGTAAAATATTAAGTTATGAAGGAATTATATTAAACATCATATTAACATTTTCGATGTAATATACATAATTCTATACATATTATTACCGCGTTGAACAGCCCGCAGTTAATTCAGCGTTCAAGTAGGTAGGTATACTGTAATGAAATAATTGTGTTTTTCGTATAAAAAATTAACCGTTTTAATCACGGTTAGTAACTTCAAACATATAAGAAAATGTTAAAAATTAAGACAAAGAAGCTACAATCTACAGTGCTCGTGTATCTTTATTTACAATTGTTTGTGTTTGTAACAAGTGTTTATTTTAATAGAAATATCGATTGCAGAAAGGAATACGTAAAACAAAGTAGCTTTGAACGAACAAATGAATAAGATCATAGAATAAGCTTCTAATCTACCTACTTATTAGTAGCAAATAATCGCCGCGTCTTCGTGTTATTTAAAATGGATTTTTTTAGTGCTGCACTAATTAATATGAATGTGTACTTTAGTACTAACGGTGTTTGTAACAATCTGTATTACTCACTATTTTCCAATGGCGGGGCAGTCGGTTCCATCATGCCAAGTTCAGCGTGCGGTTTTACCATATTTCTTTGCCGCTTTGATCTTCCTAGAAAACATTTTATACAATTGCATTTTGAAATTTATTTTCCAAATAATTTTATGTATTATATGCTTTTAACATATTTGTAAATATTTAGGATCTGTTACTTACGTCTTATGAAAAGAAATATACCAAAAACAGCTATTATACCAAATAGGAATGTTCCAATTACTGAGTAGATAATCATAGTGTTGTCCAGTTTTACTACTTCTGTATAAAACAAAGGAAAATTAGTACACAAAAATTATGATAGCAAGTACAATTTTTATCGAGTTAATTTTTCCTTCACTTACCGGGTATATCTTGTTGAGCGTTAGTTTTTCTACAAAATAATGCCATTTCTCCTGTACCAAGTTTTTCGGCGTTGTAGCTGTAATTATATCAGGGTTAATAAATATCAAATAAATCGTAGTCATGTATGAATATTTGGCAAGAAAATTAAAAAATAAACCACAGAAAAAGATAAATGAATAGTAAAATATATATATACCCACCCAGTCAGGCAGGGGCCGCATTGAGAGGGATCCCGTGATTTTTTTTCATGATTTTCCAGTCTATTATACCTGTTACATTGGGTATAATCAACGCACCGTTCCGATACATGATAGCAGTATTGTTTATCGGAACAGTCACCATCATCACGACAAAATCTTTCCTCTATCGTAGCCTACAAAAAAATTGATTTTCAAAATTTTATTTCCATATTATTAGTTTGTCCGAAAAATTTCTTTCATTTTATAAGAAAATAATAGACGCACAATGTTTTTTGTTTTATATTAGTTTATTGAATTATGTACGAACATAATAATAGAAATATAACGAAATAGATCATACCTAATTCAACTAAATAATATAAAACAGAAATTGTTGTTCATGTATTATCATCTTATGAAACAAAAAAAACTTTTCGGACAACCTAATAATTATAATTATAATATCAGTTATATTTCAAAAGATATTACTTTGAAAAATAAAGTTATTATCGTAGTAGACACAAAACTTAACTACAATATTTTTTATAAGGAGTCTTATAAGAAATTAACTATCTTTCTAACAAAAGAATTTTATATTAATAAATTTGCAATTACCTATGACAGATCGCTACATATTACTCCACATTACTTTCACACATTGCTTCCATTATTTTTCTATAAAGCATCATTTATTTTGGCAAAAAAATATTGTATACAAATTTAAAAATCTTAAAACGATAACGTAATTATGTTCTTTTTGTATAAGTTTTCGTTCAAACGTTCCAAATTGATAATCTATGTGGAATTATTAATTGTTATCAATTACCAAAGTATATGAATTTAGTAAGAAATTATTACATTAAAAAGTCAGGGTGATTCTCAATTTTTTTTGTATGTTACTCTTATAAACCGGGCGTGGAACGCACGGCACTTCCGGTTTAATAAAGTCCAAGGACTCTGGACAATTTTTTACGACTTACGACCTACATTTCGATTTCAAACCACTCTCAAAGAATTATTCTTCTAAATTTTGATTTGCTCAAATATTAACTAATACAAATAGGTAATACAAATTCACGATCACGATTAATTGTATACAACAATATAATAAAAACAAATAGAAAAAAACAAATAGAATAAAACAAATATCTGTTTTTTCTTTATTATGTATCACGTATATATTAATTCCTTTACTATATTACGTAATTTTATAAATGTTTACCTTTAAAAATTTAATAATAATTTATTGAAACATTTTTAACTTTAAATTTAATGAAGTTCGATAAACAATGAACATATAAACATGCGCCAAAAAATATGAAATTCTGAAATAAAGATCATATTACCACTATTTTTCTATGATGTATTTTTTCTATAGAAAGAAGAAAAATTAGATTGTATCGTTCGAAATATAATTTTATTAATGCATCATAATCCTTTGAAAACTTCAGAAATAAATATTAAAAGGAATTATATCTTCGTTTACAAAAAGGAAGAATAATGTACAATTTTGTTAATATTTTCGATTAATTGAATAAAAACATATAGGAGGGTTATTCTGTAGTCTTGATCTGTCATTCAACCGCCATTTTGTTAGTGAGCAACCGCCATCTAATAGTTCACCATACAACTTAAAATGGTGGTTAACTAAAACCTGTATATAAGGATTTTAAACTACTATTTTGACTATGATATAAACTTACATGAATATGAATATATGAACAGTTATTCTCGCCACTTCTAAATATCTACAGCAATTTCCTGCATAAAGTGTAAAATTGTAAAAATTATGTAATACAAACAATTTTTTGCATTTTTTATAAGCACAACTTTTACATTATTGTTGTAAATTAAATGTTCTAAAATTTAACACTGAAATTTATTCCACTTGTAATACTTGCTAAAGTACGTGTCACATGTTGTTAGACATCGTAAGAAAAACATAATCGTGCGTGTATCAAATTACGGTATTTATAATATAATAAGGGAAATAAGAATAGTACACGTCATATTTGATAATACCCCTTCCCTTGATAAATAATCTTCTTGGACTATATCTATGTTACGCTAAATTCATAATAAAATTATGTATTATATCATTTACTTTAGAATTAACATCACATTATATACATGTATGTTAACTGACAAATTTTGAATTCAATAACAGCGTGTAAATATTTAAAATCGATAAAATAAAGAAAAATCGTTTGATGAATTTAAAAATATTTTAACGGAAGATTGAAATTTCATTGAGTCACACATTCAATTTCCCGTAAACGAAGTAACAAAATAAAGTCGTTTGATGAATTTAAAAATATTTTAACGGAAGATTGAAATTTCATTGAGTCACACATTCAATTTCCCGTAAACAAAGCAAAAAGCACTCTTATCTGTCAACCGATATCGTATGATTTCGCTATATGAAAAATCTATCGTTGCAATTTGCAATAACCTATAATCAAAAAGAACAGAAGGATGTTATGCAATTGAAAATTATTAATATAGAATACCAGAAAGTTTAATATTAGAAGTGCCCCCTTTAGTTCTTTCCGATATCTTATTTCTATGATGGTCGCAGAGATTCCCGGACGAAAAAGAAAAAAGTGGTGGTTGAGTGAGTCATCGTGGCGCGTTGATGTGGTACTGAGAATTGTGGAACATATTCCGGTTCTAGCAACAAGATCAGTGCGATTTCGTCACGATACTACGCATTATTAAAATTTCGTTATATTTCTCATTTACTTTACTTTGTTATTAAACTTTATTTCAGTAAAAGTAAACAAAACTGAGCGCTTGTTATCAGTAACAATTGCCGCGTTCTTCATTGGCACAATAAAAACAAGTCTGTTTACAAAGGAACACGATCGTTCATGAAATCGAATGTAACTTACAGATTTAAAAGAAATATATTAGGAATAATCAAATCCAGAAAAGATGATGAAATCATAACTTGGAGTTATGAAAATTTGTGAAAATCTTAAATCTAACTTTTAGTGTTATTCTTGATAGTGAATAAATAGAACAATCTAGAACAGGTAGAGGGACATTTAACCACATCGGTGGGATATTTCATTCGCCCCATCATCATCATGTGCATATCATTATCGCTATCCCTGCATGTTTGCAAAAGGACTCTGTAAGTATGTAATATGTAACATACACGCACTATGACTGACATGTAATGTACCTCAAACTTGATTGTAGCACCAATTGAACAACTCGGATATATTTATACCAATGTATCATGCGTTGTATTGTAACGATATGTGAGCATGTTATAACCTGTTGATTTAGGTCATCTGATTCACCCGTGATTGGAAATTGTGATAGGTAAAAAAATTGGAAAATTCTGATGTTACTGTATTAGTTTTTTTTTTACTTACCATTGGAAGATATAATGTGGACGTATAAAGGTTGAAGATATGAGTTATTTTTGGGGATGTACTCGTATATGAGTAAAATTCTTCCGTAGAATGTTGACAGGTTCATTCGTGCGCACAACTTCGCACGTAGAGACACTTGCACTGTTGGGAATCCACCTGCAATCTGTTGTTATTCGTCGGCAGAACCGGCGTATACTGAACTTGTTCAAACCTGCTCGCAGCAAGGCAGGTAGTGGGGGTGGTTGCCAGTGATGTAATAATACTATACCGGTCCCTCGTCTCTCACAAACAATGGAACACTTTCGCTATGTACATATGTATATACTTAATTCGCTAATTCGGGATAGAGTATATTTGTAAAAAATAACTGCGAATAAAATTGATTTTTAACTTAGAGTTAGAGTATATTTATTGTTTTGTATATTATAAATAATACGAAGATATTTATGTTTCTTAATGTTAAATTTGATTGATAATTATATTTTTAAGATTGTATTTTCTAAAGACAAAATTTAATAAGTATTCTCCTTATTGAGTTGTTTGAATTGAAGTTGTACTCACATTATTATCGATACGTGTAGCTTCGTTTTCAACAAAATTTTCAATTGCAGTTTGTCTGCAGAAGTATGGTTATGGAGTTACCATACTTTAATACCTAAAGTTTAAGCGATACAACAATTACATTTTACAAAATTTGAAGTATGTTACAAATATCAAATATTAAATATACATCGCACTATTAATCTATAAACGAATAAATGTATAAATATCTAGTTATTTTGTATGCATGATCTTTCTTATTCAAATTCAAATTAACCTCGAAAATAATTATAGTAAGGATAATTAATGTATTCTATTAAATCTTCTATCATATTAAATTTTGTATTATATTGACCTTTAAATTGTAATTGATGTATTATATTAAATATAAAAATTTCTTTCGTAAAGAATATGAAATGTGATTTGTCACGTTCTTCTCTTTAAATGCAAGTGTTATATTACTTATCAATGTTAATGCCTCAATAGCTTCTAGAATATGACCACATAAAGAGATTTTGGATACTCATAAGTAATCTGTAATTTGAATTTGTGCGTTCAGAAAGGTAGATTACGTGACTATTCTTTTCATAAATGTTTAATAGATTCTCTTTTTCGCCTCATAAAAAGTTTTCCAACTGCGTCATAAGGATAATTGGATCGTAATATGATACAGCGACACAAAGCAAAAATAAAAAAGTACCAAAATAAAAAGGTGATAAATTAAAAAAGGCGAATTCTATTAAAATAATTGTATGTAAATATGTTTTAACACATTATGAGGAATCTTTTTCTTCTCTTTTGCATAAAACATTTTTAATTCTAAAAAAAAAAAAATACTTTTTTAATATAAATTTGTCAGGTTAGGCCCTCTGAATGTATGCATGTAGATAGACACTCTCGTTGTGAGACATTTAAATTTCTTCGATAATATTGTAAAATGCACCTTGATATTATACGTTATAAATTAACGAATTGATATATACAAATAAATAAAAAAGAATTGATGCAAAACACAAGTTTTTAATGTGCAATATATTAGGAATTTTTCTTGTTTATTACTCGATGTATTGTGTAGATTGATACTGTTTTTTAAATTACATTTACTAATTAATAAATATTGATAACTGAATTGTTCAAAATTTACTACAAGGTTGATACTAATTGTGTAAATCCAGGAAAGTAATCCATTTTGAAACAGCATACGTGAAAGCGAGGGGGTAAATAGTTTCAGTAACGTATATATTGCAATATCATGGATTCCTATTCATGGCAACTTTTGTATCATAACTATGAATTAGAAAAAGTCGAAAATATGAAGTTTATATCAATTATAATTGTGCGTATTAGGAATAAAGTTAAATTTGAGTTTGAAATCGATTAGAAGAAACTTTCTATTGTTTATATGACGTTTTTTGATTGTGAATTTTCAAAATGCTTTAAAGACTGCATAATACATTACTAGATTTATCATTACATCATAGTTAATGTTATTTTATTTCTACAGGTCTTTAGACCTAGATAACTAGAGAAGATGGAATATTTAAAAACAATGTATAATGAAGTAAAAAACATAATGTGTATTTCTCATTTTAGTATATATGTATATACACTGATGAAATGGGAACAGCCTTATTTCTATTAATTTATGATATAATAAGCCATAATACTTAAAGTATTAAACACAAAAATTCCAAACATTTCTAGAATATCATCATACAATCAGCTTTAAATTACCGTTATAAGTATTAATGTTTAAACAGTTCCAGAATATTTTTCATTGTATTAACGACCACGATGTTAGTTTGAAGCACATTCTTCTTTTATATTCTGTTATTAAAAAGTATTCCAGTACAATATTTTTCTTAATAAACTTATGGTTTATAATCTCTATTAGAAATTTACTTTTTCATGATTAATAAAATTACTTTTTTTTTCAATGATATATAGTAAGTATTCCTAGCTTCTTTCTAGAAGACAAACAATTATACATAAGTATCCAACAATAAACAGTTTCATTTCTATACAAAGTTAAAATAATCTTATTATTGTGCAATTTTCTTTGAACATATGAGCTTCCTTAATAAAGCAAAATCAATTAGCATGTACCACATAAAAGGCTATCATTTTCTTATAATGTTTTTCCTCTGAGGTATCCAAATATATGAACCGTTCGAATCTTCTTTCCAGGTACTACTTCATTCATCATATTATGGTCTGTGCTAGCTTATGTATTATTGGCAGTTAACGGACATTCACATCACTTCCATACTATTGTGTGTATTTTCTGTAAAACCCAATGTAGATGTTGGTGCATCCTGTGATGTCTCTTCTAATGATTGTGCATCCATGCCTTCTGGTACATTGTTTGTTGCCGTACTTGCTCCATCATCCCAGTTTATTTTGAATCTAGTAACACGTGGTTTATCCCCTAAGATATTTCTTTGTACTTTATCAAACTGAGGTTGTGGTGGTGGATTTTCTCTAAGTTCTGCGTCTGTGTACTCATTATTTATAAAGTAACCAACACGCACAAATTCATGTCCCCTATATGAACAAGTTAACAAAACAACTGTGACTCCTAAAGCATCATTTACTGGAATTCTACTGACATCAGGGGGATCAGCCTAAAATATGCAGTAAATATTGAATTTATAGAAAAAACCACCGCTCTATGCATGCATTAAGTATATATTTAACAAAAGATTTTTAACAGAAACTCATAGCTATCATTTCATACTAAGTTGACAATATTGTTAATGTACCTGAAAAATGAACATATGCCTTCCTTCAGGAATTGGCCCAACATAAATTGTGTCTAAAACCTGGTCGAATTCTTCGGATTCTGCACTTCCGACATAGATCATTTTCCATTCTAAATCTGCAACACCACCATCATTATAACACATTCTACTGCTTATTTCAAACAAATCATTCAATATGAATTTTAAAAGAAAATATACTGAAATTGAAGGCAAAAAAAAATGTCAGAGAAAGTTTCACTAATTTGTCCTTGGAGAGCTTGGTATTAAATTATTGAAACTAACCTAGCATAAGCACCAAAAATATTTGGATATTTCTTCATTTTGAATAACACTGACATCAATTTGTAAACATATTTTGTAAAAGAAGATAATATACAAAAATGTACCTTCTTTTAGTTCTTCGATACATTCAAAAGTAACTTCGAACTGAAATGGATTGAGGAACGGTGAAGGATTATCGAGAACGGCTACATTTGCTAACTGAACTTTGGCCATCGTTGACTTCGTTTAACTAATAATTTCACCAAAACACTGACAATTTTACAAAAACGAGTTTAAGGGACTGTTTGCCAGATTTTGTTCTTTGTACTGTATTAGACAACTAATCTCTTGATAAGCGTAGGATCTCGAATTAAAGTATAAACAATTTCATCCCAACACACTGCTTGCTTTGGCGGCAAACGAACCAAAGGACGTTTCCGGTGTTTCGGGAACTACCGAAACTTTGTACAATATAGCATAGGTACATCTTGCACTAATGTAAATTTAAATGTCTCCTCTTTTAAGTCAGCATACAATTTGAGAAATACGTATATGAAAAATTCATTATTAATTTTATATGTACTTCAAAGATTGTTTAACGTAACTATTATAGTAATTTACTTATTCATTACGTATCTTTGAAATTCTATTCTTTAATGTTAGCATAATGTAATTACATTTTGCATGAACGTAAGATGATTTGAATGGGATAAATTGACGTTTAAAAATAGAGAAAATTGTAAAAAGAAATGCCTTTAATAATACAAATTTTGCTTGTTTTAACTTAAATCTGTACATTTGTAAGATATTGTCCTTAAGGATTATTTACAATATAGAGATACGTAATTGGTGCAATTGCAAATTTTTCAAATCCAATCACAGAAGGTAATAGATATCTTGGACAAATTATAAAAAGGATAACTTTCTATCTTCGAAGGATTAAGATGTGTCACAGACTTTAGTTGAACGAAATTTATCGAAAGAGTATATATCGTTAAATTTAAAATTAAATAGTTGGATAAGCATAGACGTGATACTACATAGATCCAACATTTATTGCAATTTTCTGTCTGAGAGTTTACAAAATCCATTGCCAGTTTCCAATCATTTTCAGTGTTATCGATTCAATATGGAATACATCATTGTCTGTGCTAATATTTTTATGATATTTATAACCAAATTTATATTCATATATCTTATAATTATCTTATAATTATGTTATCTATAATTTCAAAATTTCTTTAATTTACTTTCAGATCATTTGTGGTTAATTGAAAAGTGTAATGGTTCTGTTGTTTTTAATTTAAAGATAGTATTTTAAATTTCACTGGTATTTTGAACTATCCATAATGGAAGAACTTACATTATTCCCAGCCAATAATGGTAGAAACTATATTTTAACAGTTGATAATTTTATCAGCTTCGGTAGTTTAGTTGAATGTAATTTTTATAATAATTATTTTAAATTCTAAAGGCTATATAAAGGCTATAAATAAGAGATCTAATTTATAGTAATATTATTGCAGGGGAATTAGGTTTGATCATACGTCGATATAAAAATTTTTATTAGATAAATCTTTCGTTCAGTATTTCTACTTTTTGTCGATAGATGGCTACCTATACGCAATTCGTTCTGTAATTCTCCCCACTCCATTAAATGCTTTTTCACCACAACATCAAACACTTAATTTATATGTATATCAATATCTTCAATCACATAATATCGATATCTAATGTTAAATGTGTAAGATATCGCATCATATAACTATATCATTTAGCTAAGTACATTTTCATTTTTTTAACTAGATTCGTAGGTCCAATTTAAGTCTACAATCTTTATCTCAATAAATACGATACAAATATACTACTTTCGATTATTAATTTTGGAGTAGTTTTATATAGAAAAACTTAGAATTCTTACAAAACATTGATCCAATTTCTTTTATGTTTGACATATGTTTGTCATACGTTATCATATTCAAAGAATAATTATTCTGATTTTTTTCTTTATGGAAATAAAATTACTCTCCGAAACAACCAAAGTTTTTACATATAAGGTTTATTAAATATTTTTTATGTACATTATTCCTGACATACTTGCGTTATCTATACAGAATTGCTTTTACATCGCGACATAGGTCGGCAAACAACTTATTCTCAAATATTTTCCTTTTTTCCATTTTTATTAAATGACGAATTTATAAACAAGCAACATCGAAAAAAATCGCTCTAAACTGCATTTACTATTCGTTGCGAGTAGCACCGTTTGATTCATAATTAGGTCATGACAATTAACTTAATTTGCACTGGCATTAAGAAAATTAAAACTTTATGCTCAACGATTATTTCACGACGCAAAGTACAGTATACGCAATAATAATGCGAAACGTTCAAACAACGCGAAAATATGGGACAAAACTAAGATCCAAAATACTTTCAGACAATCTTATAGATTAAACAAATTTTTCTGTAGAACAATGGCAAGAATTTGTTTACATGTCCGATCATTTTAATTTATTATATATCTTCGTGTTTTTTTTTAAGAAAAGTAAAAAGGTAAAAAAGATAGATAATTATTCTGTGCAACGATTAATATTAACATAATCGTAGATAATTAGGAGAAACATAATAAGGTGTTTCGCAAAAAAGCTTTTATTTACATTTGTTCCTCTTTCTTTAGCGCTATGTTTTTTTCTTTAATCTAAAATTGCAATAAAATTCCACAAAATCGCATTCACACTTATCAACAACTTGTTGTGGAATGTTTGACATAATAAATACAGCTTTCGACATAAATTAAAAACGAGTCTTGCATTTACAACTCAGAATTATGAGGGGGTGGAGATTAGGTACGTGTGTGTGTAGTGAACATGTGGACGTGTATGATCTTGTGTACATGAGTACCCAAGGGCTGACGCTTGTGTTAATGTCTGTTTACATGTGAATCTCGGTGCGTGTCGGATAGAATCTGCACAGATTCTATCGCAACGAATTTATATCTATTCACGACGAGCCCGTATACCTTATTTACAATGTCCATATAAACATATACACTGCGCTGACCGCTTATTTAACCTATTACCAATATTACGAAGTGAAGAAAGTAGAAAGTACTGTTTTGTACCGTAGGTTCAATGCGAAAGAAACGCGTACATACATACATAGAATGTATAAAGGAGATGACTTAAAAAAAGGAGAAAAAATAAGGAAGAGAAAGAAAATAAAACAAATGAGTTAAAAAGTAAATTAAGAAACTACTAGAAAGAAGAAAAGGAAAAATTAAGAAATAAGAAAGGAAAAGGTGGAAGAAACGGAAGAAATATGCTGGCCTGTGCGCGAAGTTCAATCCTTCGTGTGTGGTGTCTCCGACGCGGAGAGGAAACATCGTTACATCGTGCTTGTCGCTCGACATTGAATTCGTTTAACAGAAATCGCTGATATCCGTCTCTACGAGCGCAGTAGCATCTACCGGCTACATCGACGTAACTTAATATGTAACAGGGAATTCTTAATCCAACCCTTAACTGCTAAATCAATCTTACAATTGGACTGAGTGATAAATTATTATCGACTGTACAACGCCGTTAGTCTTTTTTTTCTTTACTTCTTCTCAATTTCATCATCATATCTTCCTTCTTTTTTTTCTCAACTTTGCTTTCTTTTTTTTTTTTACTTTTTACTTTGCTTTCTTTCAACTTGACAACGAAAACAAAAAAGAATGTACATTTTCCTACTTCCTCGGAATTATTTCTCTTTCGCAGAACTACTACAAACCTTCCGAGTCTCGTTTCGTTTTTTTTTTCGTTCATTTATTTGGACCACGTGAATAAGTTTCCACTTTTTTATTGTTTAACATATTTTTTTCGCTTTCACTCTTCATTATAAAATATACTTCCTCTCGATATCGCAGAAGCCGTGAATTACGTGCAGGCGGGATCTCGAGGAAGAATACACGCGTATCGGTCGAACAGGTGATAAAAATGGTATGTCGAGCACTTGAAATTTGTACAAACGCACGGTTCATTTTCGCTAGTGAAAATTTAACGGGCCGGAAAAAATTCCACTTCTTTCTGGAAATAACTCGTGTCGTTAAAACAAATTATTCCGTGAGTTTTGCAAATGAAGAGAGGTAAAAAAGTTATATAGTGAGAAAAATAAATTACTAGATGGCGTGTCCGTGGTTTACCCACGGGGCCTCGCCACGATAGCTTTCTTCACCGAATCACGTGTTACACCGATACGTTTCCACAGCCGAGTTTTTCTCGCTACTAGAAGAAGGTAAAACGAAAGAAAGCTTGCCTCCTATAAGTTTCCATTCTTTTCGATTACGATATACGATCGTTCGTTTGAATCACATGAACCTTAATAAGTACCAAGTGCCTAATGTAAGGTCAACGTTCGAGATACCCTGAACACTACCCATGTTAACAGGTAGAGGAAAGAAACTCTAATTACCGAGAGTTTCACGTATACATTTTTCCTTTTATCTTTTTGTTAATCTTCGTTACATTTTTTCTTCTCCGCCTCTCGATCGAGAACCCCGAAATAAATATTACGGATACCATGAACAGCAAAGGTTCGTCGGCTCGGACGCAGACGCGAAGCGGGAGAATGCGAATGGCGAGTTTTCATATTTTTTTCCATTTTTCGCTTTAAGGTTTTGTCTATACACAAGGACGTATCTTACATAGAGTTAAAGGTAAAATTAGTTTCTTCGAGGTTGTTTAGACCATTAGTCGCCACGCAGAGAGGGAGCCACGGAACATATTCTTATTCCTTGTACAATCTTCGTTGACGATCTCCTCTGACCATAATCTGTAACAGAAAGAGTGTAAGGAACAATCGCGAGAATATTGTAAAATGTCGCATTTTCTTCTCGTTCTATACGATCGTAATTTTAAATCTCCCGAAAGGAAATTGCTGCTTATCCCTCGTTATCATTAAAAACTATACATAGAATCTCTTAAAAGAGCGGTATCGTTCGTATAGCCCGGAAAGCTGGGAGATTTCATGCGCGCGCATCCCGTTAATTCATTGTTTCTATTAAATTACTTTTAAAGCTGCTCTACATAGAAGAAGAGCAGGGGCAAGGAACTTTAATCTCTGCTAGGTAAACTTTTTTATCAACTTCTTAGCGAGATAAAACGCGCGGAATCTCAACTTTTAACGATTCACACGGCCGCGTTTTCCCGCTACTCGCGTTCCTTCATTTTAACCGAATTACGCGGGCGCCGTTGTGTATCAGACGCCTTTATGACGTCTGGGCAAAAACTTCATGGAAACTGTTCTTTATCTTTTATCGACAACGTATGTATAGTTTCATATTCCCTGTATACCCACTATACCTGTCATATACCTCAGCCAACACACTAAATTTGAATTTTAACTTTACAGTGTCTACAACATCCCATTTAAGGATAAACTAACCCCTAACTTGAAACATGAAACATTGATGATTTCTATCTATAATGTAAAATAAGAAACTATAGACAACAGTTTTTTCGCATATGAATCACATCTACTCTAACAATCCCTACTATTGTCAGGTCTCAACTAAATTCACGTTTCATAAGGAGAAGTTAACTCCGAACTTTAAGTTAGATCTAGTTCGAATTGAGAATATGAAACACCGACCGACGTCTATCATGAGGTATAATAAAAGCTATATACGACATTTCCTTTACATGTCAATCACTTTTTCCCTGACAGTCTCCGGTTATTTCCAGTTCTCTATTAAACTTATTACAACTATAAGGAAAAGTTCATTTCTAACTTAAAACATACAATACTGATGACTTCTACAATAAGGTATAACATTGTTTACATATATCAATCACCTCTTTTCCTAAAACCTATACTTATTTTTAGTTTTCAATAAAACTCACCGAGTCGACGGGAACGAGAAGTTATAATTTGGAACACCTGGAACAATAGACTTTTACGTATTGATGTACAACTGATGGTGAGCCTGATGCTGACTCTGATGCGGATGCTGCAGCGAGTGTTGATGCTGGTGCTGATGAGGATGCTGATGCTGCAGCGTTGGGTGTCTCGCGTTGAATCTCACGCTTCCGGCCAGCGAACTTCCTCTACCATGGGTGCCAACAACGCTCGGTGTATCCGACAGTTCGTCGTCCTCTGCTCCTAGACTACGAAACCTGACGAACCCATCCTCGTCAACGAGCATCGTAGAGCCTGTGGTCGGTGTTTGCTCGTGGATACCGCCACCGCCTCCCTGCTGCACAGGCGTGTGTCTGCCGCGACTTTCGGAGTTCCTTAGAGTTTGTATCCCATTACCATGCCGGTTTAACGAGCCGCGACCTTCGTGCGGGAAATGGCCCATGGTACCTGACTTGCGAATGGAATGCCTCTCAAAAGTACCTGCAACAACGACCATATTATTCAGCATATATAGTCCCATGCTTGGCAGGGAAATTGTTTGTTTATTATGTTTCCAATTTTTTTTGTTTTTCTTTCGTTTCGTTACGGTTCGTGGTGTATCTCGTTTAGGTAAACCAATAATTTGAGTGCCCGAATACGCGGAAGAGTTATTTGTTATATCTCTAGTTCTGTTTTTCTTTGGTATGGGAGCTTTGTTAATGGAAAGCGGATATGACATTTTATGACATGTTAACGCGCCATTAAGTGTAGGTCCTAGAAAGGGTTTGACAGAAAAGTGTGCGCGATGAAAATTATTTTTTTAAATTACTAAGATTATCGAATTTTTTCGAATGGACATGAAGAAAAGGGTACTTGAAATGATACTTGAAATAATTGTTCACTTATGTTGGATTCTAAAACGGACACACGAATAGAAAAAAATCAATGTTCTCGGACAATACGCTATTCCGGTCGTGCCATCTTAGAGGTAATAGCGTGTCGATTAGAAGACAAAGCGTAAAAAGAACTGCTGATTTCGGGGTTTCAATATTGTACTAATACCGCGAGTCAGCGTTCTGAACTCTTCTCAGGGCACGAACTGTAACAGCACGTTGCTCCGGATGACCTAATTTATCGTTCTATATCTCGCAAGATTATTAGAAAAAAACAACAATTTCATTTCTCATTTCAACAAGTATTTTATGGAAGTATTATGAAATATTCTTCTGCGAACATCCTCCTGCACCAGAGAATTATGTAACTATGTTTTCGTAAAACTGCTTTAAAAACAAGCAGATCTTTGTTTTTCTCTAGAAATTAAAAGAGCGAACTAACTTTTTTTACTCATATTCTACAAAAAAAAAAAATTTTTTTACGTAAGAATTTACTTTTAAACGAGATACACAAAAATTAACAAACTCTCTTTCAAATCTGCTTGTCACGCTTCAATGCAATTTAAGAGGAAAAAGAAGGAAACGCTGGTAGGACCCGTAAGAGGTTAGAAAATTCTCTCACGAACCAGAAAACGAGAAGTAATTCGCCCGTTGATTCAGCTCGTAACGTTGAATCACACGGTAGCGCGCGCGCATCGATACCTGATATGTTCAAATGTTCGGGCAGCGTGTTCAGCGGGAAGCTATCGTCGTAAACCTGTTTCCCGGTTCTCATCGTGTAATTCTGGATCGCCTGGTTGGTGCTACAGATAGCTGGGTAAAGCACGTCGTCCATATTCTCGGTGGAGGTCGAGCTACCGCATGGAAACAGAGCGAAGCCAGAATGGACCGGGTGTTGTTGCAGCTGTTTCTCCCGCAACGGGTACTGGGATAGACTGGCTACCCAGGCGAGTAAACCGCATACTGCTAGTTCGAGTAGCCTAACGGAGAACTGCCAGCCCCACCATAGCCATGGATGCGATTGTGGTCTTTCCTGGACATTCCCAAATATGCCATACAACTGGACGAATCCCATCAGGATGAAGAATAGGGCGGTAGCGATACTGGTAGTGATGGCAGTGCTCAAGGCCATCGTGGTAGGATCAGCACCGACTATGTGATTCGTCCCTGCCGTTTTGTTATTTGTTAACAGGATCTGTGAGCGTACCACCCGGTAGACGTACATGTAGCCTAGGCCAAGGATCACGCAGACGATGATATAGATGCACTGGCAGATCAACGGCAATATCTTCGCCTCATCCGGATAGCCAAGCACGTGCGTGGACACGTGCAGGGAGACACAGAGAACTATGTGTATCGTAGAGGACAATACCAATGCAGCTGGCGACAGAAACCTGTTGTTTAAAGATGGGGCCTCTGAGCAACGAGCTAAGTATAGCACCAAGGTGGCGAACGCGGTGGATAATAATGGTGCTGGTAGGTACATGAGCACTCGGGACAGAGGCTCGGGCAGTGAATGGCCTAAATTGTAAGCGTCGTAGAACAGGTGAAAGCACCTTAAAGTACAGACGATGGTGAGAAGCAGATGAACCGTGAGGAAGTACGACTGGATGAGTAGATTCGTTGCTTCGTTGAAACGAACGATCTTGTAGATCGAGTATAGAGCCATTAGCGTGAACAAGATCGCAGTGACGTACACGTGGAGGAACCAAGCGATCCGCCAGGTGGACTCATGGGGATGCGTGTCAACTTGAGGTACAATGCGGTCACCAGCCTCGTTGGGCCTCTTAGGAGGTGGAGCAGGAGGTTGTGGTTGGGGATACGGAAGCCTTTCCGTGTCCACTATCTCGATATTCTCTGTCTTGAAGCCGTTTTCATTCCTGAGCCCGTGATAACTGTCATCGTCATGCCTCCTGGTATTAGGCAAATTGAAAATCGTCGGTTGTGTAACAGATTTGGAAGTATCTAACGTGCTAGACGTCCTGGTCGTTGTTGTAGACGGCGTCGTCATCTTTTCGGTAGTTGGAATTACCGGCGCATTTTGCGCCGGGCTCTTCGTAGCCAGAGGCTTCAAAAGTATCTCTGGAATATCTTGTTTACGACCGTTGCTGCCAGATAATATTCTCGAGATGCTTGGGTAATGCAGAGTAGGTACAAACTCGTTAGTATTGTTCCTTCTGTCCAGCTCGCTGGACTCTACCACGTTCTGCTCCTTACTGGGCGTATTCAACGGTTTGTTTCTAGAATGAGAGTGTCTCTCTGGCACTTGAGAGGGACCCTGAAGATCGGGAGGCCTAATGGGTATCCTCTCATGGGCTGGCGTGCCGCTCGGTGGTGGTACCGGTCTCTTGAGACCCGAATGAACATCCGAGTTGGTTCCTCTCAGCGTTGGCTTATTTGCAAACGGATGAAGGTACTCGGGAGGCAGGGGAGGGGTGAAGAGGGCGCGAGATGGGGGAGCGTACGAAGGCAGTTCGCGGAAGGCCGGCGACATGGTCGCTCGAGGAACAGGAGGATACCTGACGGATGGTATCGACGAGCTCGTCGTTGTGGTCGTGGTAGTGGTCGTCAAAGGCGACGGTACCGTCGACAACGTTGTACTGGCCGAAACTTGAGCATCATAGGCGGGCACGCTGCGTTTTGTGGTCGCCGAGCTGTGCGCTACCTTGTTAAATATGGCCGCGAGGTTTTTCTCTAACGCGGTGTTGTCCAGGTTAAAAATAGGGCTATTAGGTCCACCATCGCCGCTCGCTGAACAAAGAAGGATCGAGCAGGAGGACAGTACCATCAGCAATGTCGACAGGAGCAGACGCATCATCGGGGTCATGATGATGCTCGATGATAGTAGTAGAACCTAAAGCACTGACAGTTGGAGAATTCAGCCGGGCATCGGTTCATTCCATAACCATGAGTAGGAAACGAGAGAGCTTGCTGGCACGCACGCACGCGACGACGAGTGCACTCAACGTTCTAAGGACACTTGTGAAGACGTCTATGTATCTTCTTCTAACGAATCCCTATATTTTCTCTGCCCTCTGGCTCAGTGCGTTCTTTAAAAATCTCCTCCGTCGATATTACAGCTGCGCGGCCAATCTCGCAACGAGTCTTGCCTGACGAGGTGTGCAACCTGAGTCAAATATTACATTCCTAAATGTACAACGACGGCGGCGGCGATGGCGGGCTAGTAGTCTATGCGTTCTTGGCGGATTCCCCTGTTGCGGTGTTGGTTATCAACGGCATCTGTTGCATTTCTACCCTTCAGATAGTAACTATATCACTGGCCTGATCTTTGGGAGCGGTTTCGTGGTCAATTTACTTCGTCCTCCGAACAGTTGGATCCCTCCTAAAACGCTTCGAATTCTCTCTCGCTCTCTCTCTCTCCGTTAGCTATACTTGTATATGTGTATATATATATCTCTACATTTTAGAAGAGAATTCTGTGAAACCAAGTTTCCACGCGATTCGTCGATAAACGGACCCAGCTGAATGGACGTTAGAAATTAAGACAGGACTACAGTTGACTATATTCTCTGTCCGTTGCTGTTGTTGCTGCTTTCTATCAACGGTATAGAACCACACACATAGCATATACAACATATACTAAAGCTGACCTTCTTTACGGATTTTCTCTACTTCGTTATATGGTAGAAGAGAGGCTCTACACACGACCAACTATTACCGCTTCGGCTCGTGTACTTCCATTATATCATCGGGATTCAATAAGCCTCGGATTATTTCGCCGTGGTAACGGCGTTACAACGTTGCCTTGTTCCCGGAGCAAGACTCGATTTAAAACCTATCTACTTTTACGGACGATAGAACGTCGGCGAACTTGTTAGCCGGGCTTAATCCGATATCATCATTGCTCGAAGCCATCCCAGATTCGCGAGAGCCTCGGGCGAAACCTGAATTCCTGAGGGTACATTTAATGTCTAGAATCAGTCGGAGTTCCTTCTGGATGGGATGGTCTCGTAGTTACCGCGTCCATTCATTTCCTCGAAATGCGTGCGCCACCGTTTCCGCCTGTTCCTCTTTGTCGCTCTAACTGTTTTTGTGCACTTGCTGCTGGCCACTTTTCGCCTCTCTCAATTGGTATCTCTGCGCGGTTACGACCTGTGAAAAATATTTTTCCGTTACTTTTCTTTCTGTTATTTCAGTCGAATATCGATTACGCTGGTAGAATATGAATTAAAAATGTCCGATGAAATTATATGGGATGAGAAAAGATAGTTATTGGAAAATGTAGTAGGGTAGAAGAAGGGGCCGAACCAATTATTCGCGCGATAATACGCATGTTATATCAACCGATCTAATTTTTAACCCGATGAACTTCTTCTAATTTTAATATCGCCTAATGGCCATAGAAAGATTTTATGCTGAGAGAATTTATCTAATTTTGAACTATGATTTTTAAATGACCTTATTATATCTCTCATGATCCATAAATGGCATTTGGAGCTCCTTACTTTGTGCTTATTGTAAAAAGGAGATTGAATTTCAATAGAATTATGTTTGTTCAAGATAAATCAAAGAAAACGCGATAATATTCAAAACAACCCACCGATTGGAAAGGTAACTGTTTAAATATACGGGCAGGAAATATGTATATTTCAATGTCTATCACGTGATTATTTTATATGATGCTAAAACTAAGTGCTGCATAAATTTACTGGGAACTGATCGAGCTAAAATAATATATGACTAGATTTTATTTACAATTTATTTTTCGGTATTTCCAGATTTCACGTAACATATTCTGCTGTAATAAAATCCAGCATCAGATGAAGATATGTAATATAGGTTATGCTAACAAATTATGTTAGTAACCGTCAGAGACACGTAGTTTGCCATACATATTATGATTAACTACAACGCTTGTTTTTAACCCCGAAGAGTTAATGTAAAAAGCAATCTGTTTTTGAAGTTTCGCTTATAGTAATCCCTATGTAACCTCTAATAATATTCCATTACGTTCTATTAACTTTATAACTAATAATATTAGTGAATTGACAAATTACAAATTAAGATCATTTGCAATTTCGTAAGTTATAGACATCTATTTATACAATTTTTACAATTTGGGAGAGTTAAGATGTTTACTTTAATTATAATTAGTTATTTTATTATTTGCTTATTTCGTTACTAAACTTGTTATGTAAGAAAACTTATTATTAATTCTGATGAACGTATATCTTATAACTTGTAAAATTTCATTAATATTATTTCAGTTATGTAAGAGGACCTTAGTGTAACATTTTCTGGCATATATTCGCCCATACTTCTGTTCTTCGTGTCATTAACCGGCAGAATAAAGAACCTGCCGCGACAAAGAGGAGACATCGTAAGAATAAACGAATAAACGGGTCATAGAGCACAGAAATTAAAGATTGGAAGCGAGTTTTCAATAGGACGTCGGTAAATGTAGGTCCCAGTGAAATAGCACTTTCATAGAATATAAGGAACACAGATAAGGCACGTAAGCCAATACGAAGTAAGAAGGAAAAGACGGTGAAGTTCCACTTAGAGCCTCGTCAATGGCACAATAGTGAGACCTGATTTAAAAAACTTAATTTTACGTTAACAATCGATCATCAACTGAGCCGTATGAGCCGGGTCGGCTGGTATTAAATTTCGGATATATCAGCTAGACGGAAGCCGTTCGAACGTAGACGACTCAGGCTACACAGGGGATGCATGTTACAGGAAATTGGTCGACCGGCTAAAAGAGCATACGCGAGTGACTCAATTTTCTAACACGATCATTTACCAACTGAAAAGTTTGCAACAACAAAGTGGTAACCTAAAACTGTATTCGTTAGAAGAGCAAGAAATATATACAGTGGTTCAGAAATATATCCGAATACTTGAAAAAATCTTTGTTGTAAGTATATGTAATATGTGTGTTGCACACAACATTTTCATGATTATATTGGTAGAGTTTAAAAGAAATTAAAAAATGTACGTATTTAGCGCAATGTTGATTTACTGAAATTACTAAAAAATGGAGCTGCTTCCTTATTGTAGTAGCCCCTTCAATTACAGCGGGTCACCAGCCACGCGGTGCATCTAACACAATAGAATACAATTTAATACAATTTTCATTTCCCCAAATGTTTCCATTTGCAATACAGGATGATACGACCCGAACGAGGAAAATTCCAGGGATGTACAAAACAGTGCATAATGCAGGATTTAAGCTGGTAATCGATGATTAACGTGTTGCGTGGATTACACTCGCTCACATGTAAGCACATAAAATCATTATCGTATTAAACAATGGAGCTCAAAGATCTCTGTCGATAAAGTAAATCTCGATGAAATTTCATTCCATCAAATATGTACTAATTTACGTCCAACAAATATGACGTTGTTTAGCGAACTCTGTCAACCACATCAACTTTAGCTATAAAATATAACTCGAAAATATATATATTATAATACTGTGTGAAATTAATTTCATTTGAACGTTAACAATTTCAAAATTGCATTATACTAATTCAAGTAGAAATTGCGCAATCGTACAAGAACTATTCATACAATTAATTGCATATACTGAATTCGACGATAAATTATCTTCCTTATTTTAAGAAAAATTCTTATCGATTAAATTTTTATAACACGAATATACGATTATAAGTTTTCCAAATTTTCGCGCTAAAACGCTTCCAAATGAAACTGCTCTCACAATTGTTCGTATTATTTACGAGGAACTTTTGTTTGCCCCCCCAATTGAAAGATTCGGCAAAAATACGCGAAATCACCGAACATTCTCGATTCATACGAAGCACAATTACTTCCGGAAATCTGCCCCTATCTATTCTGGTATTTATGTCTTTGTTCCATACAAACGTATACGTGCGATCCTGCGCGAGCACACATGATAAATATTTGTAGAAATAACAAAATATATATCTCAACGCGTATATCCCAATGGACCGGAGGGCTTCGTGTTGCGTCCCAACTTTTTCATATAATGGCACACGATGATCCGATTTTGCGATTGGATCATACAGGATTTGTCTTTTCAGCTATTTACGAAGAGCTTTCAACACAAAACTTTTAGAGTTCACACATAGGTTTAAACAATGTGTATTCTGTTTCGACTCATGCAACAGATACATGAAGATTATATATTTCATGAGAGATTGTACATGCGGCTGATCAGAAATTATATATCTATCAATGATGCTGTACTTACAAATACGATTTGTATATATATTTCGGAAGAAAAAGTTTAATTTGATACTAATACTCAGTAAAAAATATATTGATTAATTATTAAATGTAATTACGCTATTTAGTTACTTTTCTTGGTTTTGACTATTTGACTCGAACTTTGACTTTTCTTTTGAAGCTTTATTTTGTCATTATTGAGATATGTATAATTTTGTGTGCTAGACTAGATTAGCCGCGTAGTAGTGACACACGTATGTGAATATGAGTGTATGGAAGTATGTGTGTGCACAGCGTCTCGAAAAACAGATGAATGCAACTGTTCCGTTAGTGATGTGGTATAGATGGCGAGGCAAAGAGAGTGCTGAGACGCGTGCAAATGTATATCGACGAAGATCCTGCAAATCATTTATTAAATAAATCTAAAACTGTTTTAATATAAATTCTAAGTGTAATCTTAACGTTCCTTTACTTTTATTTCGGCAATTAAGATCCACAATTCTCAACAATCGTTAAAAGAAAGAATTTATCAAAGAGGTTAGGTTAGATTCAGTTACATTTGAATCAGATTCGAGTTAGATTTCATTAAATTTATTTAAATATGTTTGAATAAACGAAAATATCATTCCACCAAAAAGACATCAAATTTGTAATTTGTAATCTTTTTAAAATCGGGAACAGTTACATTATTAATCATTATAATTATTAAGCGTAATGTTGCATTATTGTATTATTAATAAGATTAAAATAATTTAATTCTGGCTTAGTATTATAGGTGAGTTACGACTGGAAGTTATATTTCGCAAGATATGTATCCTGAAATCTCGAGGTCTCGATTTGAAACATGGTTCGAGAGTAGTCGGATATCGGAATTCGATGGAATTTTGTTTCGCGAAACAGTCTTACAATTAGCGTAAAGCAGCGATATACCAAATGGCGCTCCGCGCTACGTTCTTAATCACGTGACTCATACAGAACCGATGCCATTACTTACTACGGGAAAGAATTGCTTGGCGTCAGTTTCGGTATAGTATGCGATTTGTTCAACTTTTACAATTACTCTCCATGATTGTTCGTGACTTAAACCAAAATAAAACGAAAACCTCGAAATTCGTCCGCATAGACTGGGAATTCGTCGAGGCGTGAAAAACTTAATTAAAATTTACTACGGTCAAAAGTAGAATTAAATGAATTAATCGAAGCTTCGGCTTTCCTCATTCCTTTATTTGGAAACGAAAACGTAGGGGAAAACCAGCAAAACTTTCTCGTAGAAGCTAAAATCTACATTTAACCGTCTCTCTTGTTTATGCGGCATTGTTACGTTAATTCATTTGGTCTTTTACAAATTTCATTCGTAAATTAAAGTCGAAAGATTCATGTACATGGAAAACAGCTTCAAAAATATATATATGTCGGAGATGTAGGGACAGTGGGCCTTTCTTTTGGAATTTTCGGAAGATCCCCAATACTTTGATCTAAACTATTTATTATAGCTGTACTTAAATAATAGAACTTAGAGGTAGTTGTTGTGATACGATCTGATTATGTTTGCCCGAGATTTGTGATAGTGGGCTTGGGTTCGAGGTGATACAGTTGGTCGCCGAACGTAGCCACGGTCACGGGATGAACGTTTTTACTTAACAGTAAAAGTACCAATATTGAGGGATACATGCTGTATTACCAACAAGCCCCGGGCAGGAGCAATGACGGCTCTACGCAGGTCAGCCTAGTAACGGCGCCTGGAATTTTGTTGATATCCCCGGTCAATATGCAATTGACAAATGCGATCGTATCAGTCTTTTATTCTTGTGATCACCTTGGAGAGTTTACACGCATCGTTTTGTCTGTCAGTCAGAAAGATACCGTGCGTCACAGCTAACGGCACTTTGTGTTTCAAAACATATTCAATTGTACAAAGAGTTTTCCCGTTGACCGTGGATTCGTTATTGAACCTAAGAACATTGTCTTTACATTAAGAGCGTCTAATTACCACGATTAATTGTTAAACCCTGTTAAATCAGTATTTGTACATATAATTGTAAATATAATCTCCATTGAACAACTACGATGACGCTTGTCCTAATGAGGATACGCAACGCGCCCCTAAGACTAACGCCAACCCGACATATATATACGCGATTTAATGCTTTTTGACTACAAAAAATCGTCCGAGAACAGTCGTTCATATTGAAACGTCGATTTATTTTTTTGAAGTATGAAAAAAAAATACACGTCGCCCTTTGAAAATCGGCGTTTCGCTTGGAACGGTAACACGACTTACCGGCTGTGATTTAGCGGCTAGTTGGTTTCGTTTGGCAAGTACACGCGGCGTTCGTTAGTTTGCGCATCTACGTTTCTCTCACCCTCTATCGGTCTGTGTTTCTCATTGTTCTGAACCTGTGTTGATCAGTTCACATAGCATAACCGAGGCTTGTCGATGCGAACACAGAATTTTATAGAACGAACGCTTTCGAGAGATCGGGTTTTATCCTCGATCAATAAAAAGTCGATATATGTATGTGATAACAACGTACGGTTAATAATTGGATCTATGGTTGAACCATCAAGAAGATGGTGTAATCACATTTCTTGTTTGGAGAAATATGATATGATTAACGTCTCGAAATAATTTCGTAATTAAATATGCAAGAATTAACATTGTTTGAATCGAACATTTCTTTTTTGGTGAATTTACATTATTGAATTTTGCTTTTTTAGGTTATGTATGCCGCTGAAATGTATTCTTCACTGTAAGGTACAACAATTATATATATATTTTATTATATTAATAACAGGAACAATGGAAAAGAGTAACATTTTTTAAAGATTAATTAATAGTAGAGATTAAGTCTGTTCGAATTTTATATACTGAATTGAATACACTGAATTTAGTGTGTCATGGAATAGATATTCGTTCGAGCAAAGAAAAACCACCCGGAAATGTAACAAACCGTCTAATTCGCGTAGCCATATATGACAGCTTTTACACCGTGCAAACCGGCTGTTTAGTGTGTCGCGCATGTTTCTCGAATAAAAACGGCGATGAAAACCGCATCCTGGAAGAACGTCCTTTGGAATTGCTGTGGAACAAAAGCACGCTTTACACATCCTCGTAAAAATGCAGACACGTAGATCGTTTAAACCGTACGAACGCACAATTGCTTATCCACGGAGGTTCGCAAGATACTCTTGGGTCGATCGTCGATAAAACCTCAATTTCTCATAGGAAGACTAATTTCAGTTCGCATGAAAAACTACCCCGACAGTTCGGTTCCACGAAAATACATGAGAAGTTCCAATAAAAAAAAGAGCGAGCGAGCGAGAGCGAGAGAGAGAGAGAGAGAGAGAGAGGGAGAGAGAGAAACGACCACACGCGAACCGGTGGTAGCAGATGCACGAGAAGATGGATTCCCGTTAAAAACGGCCGATATCGTCAAAAATAATGGCGTGGAAGGAACGCATTTTGGCACGACGGACACAATAGATACCGTGGAATGGATTCGAGCCAGAGAGAATGATAACACTTAAACAAATTTTGCCTGCCTTATCTTGTCGTATATTATTCGTGTTCCAAAATATGGGGATTATACCAGACCCTTTCTGTCTTAAGTATGGTAGCACCATATTAACTGGTTTACGACTATTACTCTGTCAGTAATTAATTATTGTAGCCAAATGTATCAAGTAATTGTACGTCCAACCACCCAATGAAGAAGAAAGAAGCTATGAATTTCCTAAAAATATACTTCTCTTAATAACTGACCACACAAAAAGCTGGTCCTATGACCAGTTAGGAAATCAGTGTTGTATGTTCTTTGTGACACCTAAGCAGAAACGACCGTAGACAGCAACTAGTCGGTAATGTCGTTACTCGCAATTATCGTGATAACTGTGCTTTCTTCCAATAGCCGGCGCTTTTTGCACAGTGATTGCGAGTCGTGCCAGACCCAAACGCACACGATGACGCTCGTCTTCTATATATATAATGCACGTGCTACACGCTGGCACCGACCAGCTGGTCAGAATCGGGACGAGCAGGCCAAGTAGTCGAGTCACGCGAGGAATTCAGCTTTGCAACGCAACGAGCGCGCGCGGGGCGCACACATACATATACACAGTCAATGCACCGCGGGGATTAGCAGCGTTCACTTTCACGTGCAATTATCTGCCTTTACGAGCTTGTCTCCCGGGAAGCATTATCGCGCGAGGGAGCGAGAGTCCTCTTGTTCCTCGTCCGTAGGGCGGACAAAGACGAGCAGGCAGACGGTTCTCAGTCGAGATCCGGCTGGTGGGCGAGAAATTTTCCAATTCTACTTTGTTAGTCGTAACAGGTTGTTCTCTCGTGAGATCGAAGCGTTTACACGCGATCGTTGCTTTATACCCGTGCAACACGAGCGCCTTGGGAATTTTTGTTTGAAAGAATGCAAGCGCGAGATATATGCCGATATATACATATATACATACATAAAGTAAGTGCTTTTCGAGAATGCGCCATTAATGTTAAACCGAGTGTTTGTAAAGAAATTCTTCAGGACTGTTCTTTCTATACATTTATTCTTTCTATACATTATTTCGTTTTGATTTATGTGTCCTCTTCTTTTATCTCCCCTTTTCAACTATAAAGTTATGCTAGAGGTTGTTAGTTATAAAATCTTGGTGGCGCTCATGGTTGATAAAAAAGAGCTTACCATTAAAAGTTGTGTATATAGATTTCTATTGTGGTAGAAATTTCTTTCTGTTCCATGATAACGCAGAACAACTTAGTAATACAGTCTCCTAAAAACTTCCAATTGGGCTACGAACTTCTTCTTTATCCCTGTTCACTTCTCGACTTCCTCGCACAGATTACCATCTATTTAGAAGTCTCGTCCGGTTTTTCAAAAAAAAAAAAAAAAAAGAAAAAAAGAATGAAAATAAAGAAGAGAAAAAGAAGAACGTGAAGCCGGACTGATTAACTAAGGGACTATACTCTTTGAATTCAAGATTAAAAAACTTTTTCCCACGCTTACGGAAATGTACAGAAGTGTCCTCTGGCAAACAAAACCGTGCAGATGGAAAATATTATATTTCCGAAATTATTGTGAAAAAACAAACAGGGAGGAGAAAGAAACGTACGCGTATCAACGATAGGACAAGAGTTGGTGAAACTCGAGTGGTAAACAGCTTCCGAACTCCGCGCCTCTACCGTAATACCATAGTGTCGTGTTTCAGATTGAAATTCCCTAGAAACGACAGATTGCCATTTCGCGAAACAAACACGAATCCTGCTAATTGGCAATTTCGCTTTCTCTAACATAAACTTCCGCAACTACGGATATTCATGAAGACGTAACCGTTTTCATTTTCGTTATCATTTCATCTCGACTTATTTCCATCTTCGTCGTTGCTGGCTTCATCTCTCTCTTATTTTATCTACAGTTAACGTTCTTCTCTCTCTCTCTCTCTCTCTCTCTCTCTTTCTGCACGGTTAACGTCCGTTTTTTAACTATGCCATCTCCTTCGTTCTCCGTTGTATTTGCAATGCATACCGGGACTCGTGCTACCCATGGAAGATTATCCCTGGGGCATAATAAAAATTTTTCCTTCCAGATGCTACCAGACAAAATTTCCTTCGTAATGGAAGTCACTCTATTATCTTACCTCGGATAATTAGGTCGAACCGCTCTAGGTATTTTTTCCCCCAGCGTTTTCTCCCCCACTCTTGGCCGCTTAACGCGGACACGGCGTTGCAGCGGGGATAAATTCAGATGTGAATTAATGTGAGAAGAAAACTTAATGGAGGTAGCTCAGGTGGATCGAACGGCGGATTACTTTCGCGGGGAAATATAAAATTACGTGGAAATTCGTTTGACGTCTTGTTTTATCAGACGTTGATCTCTAATTTTTCACCGGCCAGCGACGTTACAACTCGGAAAGTAAAATCATTCTCCGACTTTCCGCTGCTTACTTTTGCCAGTATTTTTTTAAATTATTATGTAAATTTCTTTCATCTTATTTCAAGACGACCGAGAGAACGGAGAAAATTTTCAAGAAAACATCGCGAAAAATGTAACTACGTTCGATGAATTTCATCAGTTTGTTATCATTGCTTGTACGAAAATAAATCCGAAATACTAGCTTGCTTCGTGTTTTCGCGGTCTACGAACTTGTTTGCAGTTCGCGCAGTTGTTTGTACAGTGAGTCTGCAAACGATCACCTGGCATTCGAAATACGTACTTTTTATTCCATGAATATTGCGTACATCGCAGAAATTGCAAGCCACGCATTTCAAATCTCCTCTATTATTTTCATCCAAGTGTAACATACGTCAAAATAAAAATGTTTTACCATTTCATCTTTACTTTAATTTTGCTGCGATCTTTTTGCGAATTTTCAATCTCGCTTCCGTTTTACCAAACAAAAAGCATTTATGATGTTTTAAAACATTTAAAATGATATATAACAAAACAAAAGCTAGAAATCATTCATAGCAATAACAATTGCTGATGTTCTGCTCAAATTTGACATATTTTTAATATTATAAAGATATAATTGAGTTAAAAATGTCTGGATGAACGCAGCAAGGTTAGTAGCAATGAGGTTTGATTTAAATGTCAAATTTAATTGAAATTTTTAGGGGTTATTTAATCATCGTGACGTAAGTTGCATCTAGTACACAAATCATCTCTACAAACCTGCAAATTGAAAATATCACTAGCCTGCGAGTGCCACTCGTAAATTAACGCGGATGAAAACGCCGCATTTATTACTTTGATTTACCCGGCGAACTGTCATGAGATAATACTTGAGCGCTAACGCTCCAATTATCTCAGACACGGGTACAAACAAATTGTCCGAAACGTTTGTCGTAGTAATTACGTGATACAATTTCACAGTAGACGAAACGTGTTCCGCGCTGCTACCGATCTAAAGCGGTTAACTACGAAAGAACAGAAAGATAACGTCGGCGTGGTCCGCGCACGAACCTTTGTAGAACTTTATGCTATCTGGTGCCACGCCCAGTTTTGCGTGTGGATAGCGTTGGAAAAAAGCACACCGGCAGGAAAAACTGGAGAAATCGAGAGAGACGCTGCGCGGAAAAAGTGTGGCACCTTAACGGCCCTCTATGTCCGTGACATTAGACGAATTAGGTTAGGAATAGCGCTTAGCACTTTGACCGCGATCGATAGGGTTATATCGAACGAGATTTGACGTAGCTTAGAGCCATCTACTACGTTCTCTATTAATTAAACAAGACAGGGGTGGAGTGCAGCTTCTATCTATCGAAGTGTGAAAACTGCATTCTAAAAAAATTTTGTGCGGTTGACCGACACAAATCTACCCGTCAACGATCGATACAATATTAAAAAGAAAAGGAGAAAAAAGCCGAAGAGAAGAAAATACCGGACGCAGTTTTAACTAGAAAATGTGTTAAATAATTAATTGCAGTTTACTGAATTTTCCCAATTTTGATTGTTTGATTCTAGTTTCTAGCATTCTAGTTTCTAACATTCTACTGTTTTAACAATTTCTTCTTATTTCGTAAAAAAGGACGGGAGTGAAATACATATTCAAAATTGGGAAGAATCGTTAGATTGCACAATTACTATGAACGAAAATCTTCTATATGTGGAAATATGAAATCAATTTATAAATTACACATGATATATCGAAATAACGACTCTTATTATCGTACGAATTATCGTTAAACAATATATCGGAAGTTATAACGAGAATCCTTTATTCATTTGTTACAATTGTAAAAAATGTTCTCGTTAATAACTTCCTCGTTCATAACAAAATATTTTGCAATATAGAAGATGACATATGAACTAACCTAAAGTTCGCAGTGCGTTCTTGTTTTACTTGCGCTTCACATAACCTATCGCTTATGCTGTTTAAATCAGGAACGTATGCATTCTTTCAGCCAATTAAAAGATAGTTAAGTAGCGGTAGTTATGTCGGGCCAGAACGAGTGACAATATCAGAAATACGTTGATAATTTCGTTTTTCCGTCGAGTGATACACCAGGTGGAGATAATTAATTACACCTGGAAATAATTAACTGCGCCATTGCAACTGCGCTCTAATGAATTCACGGTACATTTACTTTCGCAACGAATTATTTCCCTTTAGCAAAGGAAGAGGAAGGGAACTGAGGCGGGAGGAGATGAAGGAGGAGGTGGGGGATACTATGGCAAAAGGCATCGCTTCTTTTGAAAAACAAAGGCGCCGCAACGGACGCGCGATACACAATGGCACGAAGCTCGTCTGAGTAATAAAATTAAACTCACTTCAATTTAAACTCTCCTTTGTAAACTTTCGCGAAATGATTTTAAAGCACCGCGCCGCAAGAATCATCGTAATCGCGCCGCGGAAAACAAAGCATCCTTTCTCTCTTTTCGTCCGGCTCACTCGCTTCCTCTATCACTCGTTCTTCCCTATCAACACTCGTTGTTCTTTTACCTTCGTTTCTGTAAATCGGTCCAGATGCTACAGACGTTCCTTTTTTCGTTGCTAAACCATTGCGATCAGAGTTAATTGAGAAGCGAACGTTCAAAGGAAAATTGTTACTTTTCTCTTACGTGATTGTTACGTTTGTCGTTCATGATTTCAATTTGTCTGAAAGTATTAGGAATTTGATAAACATAGATCCTGTGAAAAGAAAAGATGGGAGAAGAAGAAGCAAACGAAGCTGAGGCAGAGGTAATATTTTAATCTGTGTAATGATTTCACCGAATACTCAGGGAACAGGAAGCCTGTCGTCATTGATTGTACGTGACAAGTGGAATTTTATTATCCTATCTTTATTACATGAGACGTATCATTACGCAAGCCTCATCAATCGGCACCACTACTTGGTTCTTTAATTCGAAGATTTCACTATATCTTGAAATCTATTAGAGACTGGCGGTCGTGCATAATTTATGTACATCTTATTACATTTTGTCATTGGTAACTTTATACTTTAATACTGAAGTTTCTTCAAATCTCAAGATATCTTGGAGATTTAAATATTTTCGTTTGAGGGCAGATTAACATTACACTTACTGTCACACTTTGTTTCTTTATTGCTGCAATCGTTGGTTTCTTCTCACTGCATCTTTTTAAGTCTTACAGTTTCCCTTTCGGTTTTTTTCCTTGCTGTCGGTATCTCATATTTGATCGCAGTGTGCTACTTTTGTTACCATTGTAATCCTTCCTTGATATCTTTGTGTCTTTTTATTGCAGAATTGCACAAGCAATTTCACTTATGTGAGATTTCTCTCACAGTAGGATTGTTTCCCCGAATGTAGAAATTTTTCTAAGTTCCAATTTCATCACGATAGAGTGTACCCCAGGAAGTTATTGCCGAAGGGAAGTCCGTTGGATGATAGGTTATTTTCCACCGCTGATTCGAGATGGACATTGTACAGAAATAGCTGGAACTGAAAGAGACGCTCTCCCTCTCCTCAAATACGTTCATGGTAGTTAAGGTCGTTGACAGGAACAATTTTGGAGACGGTGGTCGATAATGACCGTTATTTAATCACCGCATAGTTGCTTGTGGTAGCTTATTGACCAAAGGAATAGTTTTGATAATATAGGCTAGTTTAGGACACCTCGACACTAGTCGACACTTATTTGATCACACAGAGAATCCGAATATGAAATTGATGAGATAGAAATCTTTCGTTAAAAGTATTTGTATGTCCACTCATATTTGGAAGAATCTTAACAATTTACCATCATAACAACACACGCAATCGAATATTCTTTAAGAAGATACATAAATATGTGTTTTAATGTCTTCCTAATTGGCAACAAGATGCGAGCAACTCTGAGAAATATACGGTATTAAATTTAAAGGAGTGCTAACAATTTATTGTACTAATACACACAGTCGAATATTTCCTAATAAGATACAATAAGTACTTCAGTGCCTTTCTAATTGGCAGCAAGATTCAACCAAGCCTGGCTATTAATAAGAGAGTCTATATCAAGAATTTTATTCTATCTTGGTGTGAAATGGGTAGAAATGGATAGAGGGGAGTGAAACAATGATACCTGACACCCAACCCGAGATATACTCGGCGTTCTGAAATCGATACTCTATATAAAAACAATTGAATGTGGAGAGACAGACTCTGGGCAACTGAAATGAAAGAAATACATACATATGTATCACTGTACCATGTATAAGTTCCTCTCCATTGAAGATATTTCCAGCAGATAAAAATAGATAGGAATATTCATTAGCAGAAAGGTGAGCAGTCACTGTATGTATAATAGTAAGTATTACATTTACTGATTTCACATTCTAATTCTAACCTATCATTTCACACACTACATCATTTGAGTTCATATACTTCTATGCTCTAGTGAACAAATTGACAACATCGATCAATCAATCATTCGAGTTCATATACTTCTATGGTCTAGTGAACAAATTGACAACATCCAAATGTTCAGTTGCATCTGCGAGTCCAAAATTGCAGTCGAGTTTGAAGAACATATATGTAAGTAACTTAACCTCTTTCCAGCGAATGAAAAAGGTACAATACACTATGTACAGTCAGGGAAGTTATTGCATCAACCGGTATCGGTATAAATACTTTAATTTAGAACTATGTTATATTGTGGAGTCTACTACAACGGTTTATCCGGCCGTATATGTTACCGTACGTGTCCAAGAAGACATAGGATCACTATGTCGTAATCCTCTTCCCATCGACACGAAAATGCGACACTGATTGGAGAAGTTGACGTAAAAGCGCCTCGTTACGCACAAGGAGCCTTTTAACAGGGTCACGCCAGATTACCTCGTTTATTTATAGGCCGACGAAAAAATTGATCGCGACACCGATCGAACGACCCAGCTTTGAACTTTCGAACCGGACAATATCTTTATAGTTTGGCTTACAGTTGACCAGTCTTCCCTCGACTAATGAGGTCTTAACCTAACTTTCGTAAGCATATCTTAAATTTTTCTGAAAGGGCACCAGTTTCGATACAAAGTGTATTAAATGCGACATATATTTATTTTAATTAAATCAGTTTATCTTTTCTTATACTATTACTTAGAACTAGGAGCAGTAAGTGTCACAGTAGGAAATGTCATTTCCGTCGGTCATATTAGATATATTTCGCCAAATTAATATTTAATAAAATTTAATCGTATTTTCTACGATAGTGTATATATGATTTTTAGTGTATATAGAACTGGACAGTGTATAGAACTAGGAGCAGTAAGTGTCATAGTGGGAAATGTCATTTCCGTCAGTCATATTAGATATATTTCGCCAAATTAATATTTAATAAAATTTAATCGTATTTTCTACGATAGTGTATATATGATTTTTAGTGTATATAGAACTGAACAGTGTATAGAACTAGGAGCAGTAAGTGTCATAGTGGGAAATGTCATTTCCGTCGGTCATATTCGAGATATTTCGCCAAATTAATATTTAATAAAATTTAATCGTATTTTCTACGATAGTGTATATATGATTTTTAGTGTATATAGAACTGAACAGTGTATAGAACTAGGAGCAGTAAGTGTCATAGTAGGAAATGTCATTTCCGTCGGTCATATTCGAGATATTTCGCCAAATTAATATTTAATAAAATTTAATCGTATTTTCTACGATAGTGTATATATGATTTTTAGTGTATATAGAACTGAACAGTGTATAGAACTAGGAGCAGTAAGTGTCATAGTAGGAAATGTCATTTCCGTCAGTCATATTAGATATATTTTGCTAAATTAATATTTAATAAAATTTAATCGTATTTTCTACGATAGTGTATATATGACAGCGTATTTTACGATTGGAAATATGTTTTCAGATTGCCTGTACGAGTAACGTTAATTGACGGGAAACATAATTTCCATCCTCTGTGAAAAGGTTAACGTGTCGAATGAATTTCCGGTCTTTACGAGAAATTTAGGAATCCAGAAATTTTTTCGTAGTTTACTCGGAGAAGTTGATACGACCGGTTCCTACGTTTCCGGTACACGTAGTAAGAGAGGAAACGATAAAAGGGTATGGCGGTACAGTTGCGCGCTACGTGAGTTTAGTTCGGAAAGTTTTATCGGTCAAAGTTGCTGGATACTGAGGATTTCGAAATTCGATTCTCTCAACTCGGGAGAGAACCCGCTATCCGTAAAACGAATGATTGTTTAACATGGATTATTAACGATCTGCCTGACGATAGAACGATAGAAATTCAAGAAGAAAATTTCCATTTTCTTCGTATGTAAACGAACCATATTCTCATTTTGCTTATATCGGAGAAAAACAAAAGAACCATTATTCGTGTAATGACCCACATTTAACTAGCAGGTTGGCATATTTCATTGATGGCCGGAAAGCTGATACGGTTTAACCGGTTTCAGCGCGTAGCACGCGCCAATAAAGTATACACAGTCGCTGTGCGTAACAGTAGCTTTTAATAATTACACCAACAAGACAAATTTAATATTAACCGTGAAACAGGTTCTTGTGTACCTGTGAATGCTGTTTACACACGCTTTTCTTGCATTAAAATGGATCTTTCAATTATTCGAAGGATAAAATCTGACATTCCGAAGAAATATAATCTAATGGCATTTCTCTTTGCACGAGCATTCCTGCAAATGATTATCGACCGAGTCATAAATCTTTGTAAAAATGGGCGGGGACCATTTCATTTGTGGCACATTTTACGAGAGACCTCTACAATCCCTACGGAGGGAACGGCAAACCATTTGCGGATCGTTTCATTCGAATCGTCGCCGACGGTGCCTCTCTATTGGATAAGCAATTGCAAGTGCAAACATTTGCTCGCAATCATTTATGCTCGCTGGTGTGGGCATCATGAGTGAATGTCTCACCAGCGTTGGCTTTCGCTGAATCTTGACTGGAAATTGCGTTTGAACTGAGAATGTTTACCGATGTTACATTCATTGTTCACAGAACCATTATCAAAAGGTGATTGTGTAACCAAAGTATGTTCTCGTTTTAAACCTCTCGATGCATCATGAACATAATAATACTGATTAATAATTGAATCGATAAAACAGTCCGTACGCGAACATTATCTAATGATTTATAATTTCAGGTAGAATAATCTCCATGGGATATCTGCATAACCAAGATACAGGAAGATGTACAACTGAAGTAGGTTAGGAATATGCTTCCACTAACCTATATTCTCTCATGGTCTCGCTCGTCCAGTGGAAAAGCATCATTACGTTCCGAAGCGTTCGTCGTACAATGTCACCAACGCTGTCACGATTCTCATGCACACATGCGTAATTACTCCGGTGACTGAAGCACGCCAATTCGGGCTGCACTACACGTAGCATTAAAACTCTCATGGCGCGGCGTAGGTTTGGCCGTTAGTTTGTAAAACCGCGAAACGTGGTGTGAGCAACATACGAGTCGATACATGCAAGCTTTACCGGGTATAAAAAAAATCCATTGCATTTTACTTAACTTTTTCAGTGGCCACCGACAAGTTTTATTAAACCGTCGTTCGCATTTTTACGGAGGGGAAGGATATATACGTAGACCGACGAACGAATAGCTCTTTTCGCGAGGCATTATATGCGTTCCCGCCTCGATTTACCAGCTGCTCAGGGAGTTAGACGAAAGTTGAACGAGAATCAGGCCTATACATAATACGAGGGCCGTTGCATAACGCGTTGGCGTTACCATCGCGTCTAAAGCTCAAAAACGCGTTACTTCAGAATCCATCTCCTTACAGCTTTATGCAGCATTTACAAGACAAGTAGCGCACTCGCGCGATTTACCCAGACGAAAATCACTTAAGCTTCTTTTGTCCGCGCTGTTTCAGCGGTTCAAACGTATACTTGAAAATATATATTTTCAACGGATCTGACGCGCATTTAAATGTACCATTCGGTCGATATAAAAATGCGTTTCGATTACAAGCAAACAGACAGACTTGGCTAGAACTATTTACGATTCGCGCTAATATTAAGGAATAAATAATTGTGGAAACATTTACCTTTGGGAACGTTGTTTCCGATAAATGATTCACTGCGTGAGCGCCACAAATATTTGCTATTCGTCCACATTTTCAATTAACACTATTTTATGTTGCACGCGCATTTTAAAAGTGGCAATTCAAACAGGGTTTCCAGGAAAACGAAAAACTATTCGGAAGCTTACAAAAATGATTTGCAATAAATACACGATATTGGCAAAAAAATATGGATTCTACGAAGCAACGATCAAATATTATTTTTGTAATCCTCCGTTACTCTAACACAGAATTGAAGTATTTCGAGTCGTGACACTTTTGAGACACGTATAAAGATGTATTTCTTCACGAACTAAGAATTTAGAAATTGGCGAAACAATAACCTAGCACTGGCAACGTATATGATAGTAATACGATCACGGATCACTTCGGATGAAAGGGATATTATTTTCAAGGAATATTTCGTTACGGTGGGTACCGGGTAATTGAGTTAACTGACCGAGAAGACGTGTACGGCAAAAGGTAAGTCGAGGCTTGTTGGATGCGAACTTGGGTTAAGGATAGAGACTAGCCAAGTTCGGGCCAACTTCGGATCAGGTTCGGGTCAGAAACCTGTCGGAGACAAGGCACAGACGGGCCAGAAACGGGACTCTCTCTTCGCTGTTTCCCCCCTCAGCTATTATAAAATTACGCTGCGAGACATTCTCGAGAACGCAACGTCGAGCAGTACGAAATTCTCACCACGTGCTTCCCCCTTTGCCACGTTTCGCCATAATTTAGCATAAAGTTTTCGATACGTATACATTATATACAGGGTGGGCCATGCGAACTGTTCTCTCAGAAACCAAGGGAAATATTAATTTAACATTTTTTCCAGTTTAATGAAATGAGAAAATGAATTATGAGGTGTACGAATATTCTTTTGGTACTACTACTACTACAAGTTTTTGTTATTTTTCGAAACGAAGCGCTGTATTCAATTCGCTTTACTTAGATAGATGTTGCCAAATTTAATAATATCTACTTGAAACATTTTCTGTTATTCCACATAACTGACGCTACGAATTATATCTTTCCTAAGAAAACCTTTATAGAACACCCTATACATACAAGCGTGTTGAAGGCAAATAATAGAGGTTTTAAGTTACCTTTAATCACGAGAATTTAAATTAAGCTAAGTTTAATTTATGGTTGCCATTAAATCAAAGATATCCCTCATAGTACGCATCACTGTAAATCGGATTTAACTTCCAACCTTCCAATTTTCCAACGATTCGCGTCTATACGATCGCGAGTTCGAGATCATATTTGTCGTCGTGGCAGGTTCCGTCGGCAATGTTAACTTACAACAGTTCGATCATATGGTAATAAAATGAAACCGCGTTTAGAGAACAACAGTTTTCGAAATATCGACATTATCGATACACAGGTGGCGCCCTCGTCCCGAATCAACATATTCCATTAACGAAATGGACAATCTGTGTCTATGCGTTCCGTAAATCCGTTTTGACCGATATTTCGATACACATTGTGTATCAGCCGCGACATGATTTAATACTGGAAGATGTTAATTAAAATCTCAACGCTATAGGGCTGGCGATTTTCTTTCTTGATAAATTATAGGGCTTCGAGACACCCCTATGATCCGTGAGAAATTATTAATTATATCGATCAGGGCCAACCTATATTATCCATCCACCTGTAATCGATGATGATAAGTCGTAGCTGACTGATCGGGAGTAATTTATGGCTGTTTAATGTAACTTGATATTTTTCTTATCGAGCGCGCGCGACCGCCTAAGTACAAGCCTTCGACGATTCAACGCAGGAAGTTCCGACCTCGATCTCTTCTTTATTGGCTTCAATATTCTAACATGAAAACTGATCCTTCGAGGAAGCTGAAGGCAAATAGAATTACCGACTCAGAATAGGAGAAAAAAGAAGGAGTCAAACAAAAGAATAGAATAACCCTTTGGACTTTAGACTATTAGATCACCATTGATATGATGAAAACACTATTCTTCAACCTCTTCTTTCGAGAAGTTATTTTAAGTATTACTCGTTGAAGACTAAAACGGCGTAGACTGAATTTTAAATAAGTGTAAAAAGCTTTTTTGTGTCTAACTTATGAACTTATCAAAACCAAAAGAGATGGTTCATCTCATGAAATCAGGGTTCCATAGGTCAGGAAAATAAACTAAAAATTATAAGAAAAGAATGAATTATAAATTATATTAGAAAAGCGATCTAACCTATAAAATATCTAAGCTAGAACAAACTTAGAATTGGTCAAGAAAATAATGGAACCAACTATGCGCAAAAGGTTAAAAAATGAAATTTGTATTTTACCTTAACCAAAAAAAGACCGAAGTTTAAGAATCAAGGATTGAAGAAGACAAAATGACCCGCCCGACCGAAGGTAAGTAAACGAAGTTGAAAAAAAACAGGATATAGACGAAAAGAAAGAGAGAGAGAGAGAGAGAGGAAGAGACAGAGAAAGTACACAGGGGAAAAGATAAACAGAAGAAAACAATTTCGAGAAAATGAGAAAACGGAGTATCACGGAAAGAGTAGATAGAGAGGAGCGGAAAGGGAAAGGACAGAGCGAAGAGGAACGAGAAGACTGCCGATACGCAACTTGTCTGGTGGTACAGGCATAGACTACGTTTACTTTAGATCTGCAGTGCATACAGAGAGTGCAGACAGGTTTTATTAACCCCCTCTCGACCACTCCGCGAACGTGTATCCCGGATATATACGCTTTCCCTACGAGTTGCTTCCTCGATGTTCAACCCGAAGCCACACGGCTATATACTTGCAATCGATCGTTGGCACGACGCCACTGCTATTTCTTCTTCTTCTTCTTCTTCTTCTTTTCTTTCTTTATTTCTTCCCTCTTTTGCTTCTTCTACTTGTACTTCTTTTGCTTCTTAGTTTCTTTCATCGTCTGCTTCTTTTACCCTTACTCCCACCACTTACTACTTCTCTTATTCTCTTCCCTTTCCACGTTTCTGCACAACCAACGATGGATTCTTCCCCTTCTTCGCAGTATCTGTGCATTCCTTTCCCACGAGCTATGAATTTACTTTCGATGATATTGTTCTTGTGCCGCTAGCACGCCCCCGATAAAAATCTAAAACCTTTTCTAGGGAACATCAAGTTTATCGTTGATCGTCCTCGATGCCGAGGTTGGTAACTGAATTTTAATGGGGAGTTTTAGGGGATTCCACGAAGGGACGATTCTGCTAAAACTCCCCATTAAGCATTCTTAGTCACCTAACCTATTAAAGGGACAACGTTAACGCAACATCTCATTTGCACTCTTTTTCAATCATTCCACTGACACGTCATATTTCTAAGCCTGATATAACCTTAAAAATTCTACTGTCATTTGTTTCTTCATAGCGAGAAACGCAAAGTGTGAGTGAAATAGAAAGACATATTTAGCAACTTTGTATCTTGATAAAGAAAAAGCAGAATATTCCTTCATACAAGAAGAAAAAAGCATTTCCTTATATAAGAAATATAATTTATAGATTAATAATAGTAATTTCAGGTTAGGTAACACAAATAACTGGTGCTAGAGAGCAATCGTTTCAAAGCCATTAAGATATACGAGGAACAACGGTGGCGATGAAAATAGTGTATTTCTAGCGTGAAATCAGATTGTTTACAATTTGAAAGATAACCTAAAACGACATTTTTGTACATAAACTTTCCCCTTGTATCGATGTCTAGAAAGACACAATGTAAATATCGTCTACTTTCGTCAACAATCACTACAATTATTTAAATTATCCTAACGCTACGTCTGTTAACACAACCGTACCAGTATTTCAATTTAGGTTAGAGTTTCCGTAACTACAGCCGTGAAAACAGTAGTCGTTATGTCAATTAGCATTGAAAAACTAGTCGTCGTTCTGAAGCGGTGTCGACAATGGCGACGACGACGGCGACGCAAGGCAAACAGTCTCGCGTGAACAAAAACACCGCGCGCAAAGCATGACACGCTGAAAGGAGGATAAATATTTAGTCAGCAAAAGTGCTCATAGATACGTTTTCAACGCACTAAAAATTACATTTAAACGCAACCTGAACGAGGTATTAATGCCTCCTCTCCCGTCAGGTCTGGGGGCTATCCTATCGTTTAATTGGCCAGTGTAAATCACCGCGGGGACACAAATATTTTCTTCCAATCGTTTCGCTTTAATCGGGTGCGTGCACACCGCCGATCTACCGGTTACTATGACGACTTTTGATTAAAGCACCGTTTCAAATTGGCTTTGTGCGTTTGCACTTAACAAAAGCCTTTACAATGGCCCCTCTCGCAACCAGAGTTTAATATAATAGGTATTAGTGAGATGTTACGAGTGCTACTCGAAGGGGTTGGCAATACCTCGGTAGGAGGTACTCCCGGGGGTACCCAACTGTTCGAACTCGTCGAAGGGTTACGGTCGCTGAAAGATTGGCGCAAAAGGAGATGCAGTTCGGAAAAGGGACAAGGAGGGAAGAAAATATTGAAAGAAACAGTGTTGAATAACATGGTCGCGTAAGAGGGAAAGCACTGTGGTACGAAACGTGAGACGAAGAAAGAGACAAGCGTTAAGAGAGAATATATATAGGGTGAGTCATTTAACACTGTCACTTACAGTAACTCACGAAAGTATTAGCTTATCCCAAAAGTTTCTTTCGTTTTATAAGGAAATAATAGCTGCACAACATTTTTTGTTTTATATTATTTTGTTCAATTATGTATGATCCATTTTATTCTATTGGAACAATGCATCTACCGTGCATCTATTATTTCCTAATAAAACGAAAGAAACTTTTGGGACAATCTAATGTTTGGGCACTCGTAGGAACGTATTGTGAATATGTTACGAGTGTTATAGAAAACATTTTGAAATTTCAAGAAGAGCAAGGATGGTAATATGAAGTATGAGGTACATAGAGACAAATAGAGGTTAGGAGAAGAAGAACAGTTTCAAACAGAAGATTGTATAGTATCAAGGATGATTAGACCACTTAAAGATATATGTCGATAATTATTGATTTTTAATCGCATATATCTTACTAGGTTTTATTCAACGTTCAGATATTCTTTCTAATCGTCATTAAAATCATCAAGATAACCTTCGTATCTTTATAAAAAAAAGCAAAATATTTCTTCACACTTTCACATTTTCTACAAGAAGAAAAAAGCATTTCTTTATATAAGAAAAATAATTGACGAGCAATTTCAGATTAGGTAACTCATAACCAGTGCTAGAGAGCAATCGTTTCAGAACTATTAAGATATATGAGGAACAACGGTGGTGAGAAAAAAAGTAAAAAACAAGAGTAGTGCAAAGAAAAGATGGTAAAGAAAGACGCAGAAGGAAATATATATATGTATATATATATGTAAAAACTGGCACATGCAAAAGCAGATAAGGAGGGAATCGAAGGTAAAAAAGAAACACGAGAAACAAAAAGTAAAATAAGAAGGATGAAAAGAATCTAAGAAAATGAAGATGAGTGAAAGTAGAAGTGGAGGAAGTGGGAAGAAAGAAAAGAAAAGCAAGACATTTCTCTCTCCCTTTCTCCAATTTTCAGACTACCAGCTGAACCTAAGGTCTTCTATTTCTCAACCTGTTGAACTTCTCACCTACATGACGCACGATTTGTTTTCCCTGAACGTTACCACCGGAATGCTCACTGGTATTCTCTTGCCTGTTCTCGCTCGCACCAAGTGTAAAACAGGGAACAAAATGGAAATGGATTAAAGCAGCCGTAAACGTCTATAACGTCCATTAGGTACAAATCACAATCGAACGATTTCCATGAATGTTAACGACGCTATTTTACATATTTCCGATTCGATCTATTTACAAGCTCTTCCTTTGTTATAGCAACAAACATTCTCATTTTACAGCCTTCGTAACATCGTAATTCGTACTCTGAGGCTGTATTATCTCTCAAGATGCGACCAATACCACAGCGAGTGTAAACACGAATTAACAACGAGACGCTGTCAACGCAATTTTATTCCGACCATTTGATATATCGAGGCGTGACACCACAGTGCGTTAAGATAGCTGTCTGATGAGAAAAAAATTATACATTTGATCGTTTTCGATTAGGTCTGTTCCTTTATTGAAATGCTCGTAATGGAAAAAAAGAAACGAAGCTAAAGGAGGCGTCGGAAAGCAGGAAAAATTTCGCTTCAGGCAAATCATATACAGGGTGTTTGGTAACTGGTGGTACAAGCGGAAAGGGGGTGATTCTACGCGAAAAAAGAAGTCGAAAATATAGAATACAAATTTTTCGTTCGATGCTTTGTTTTCGAGAAAATCGACTTTGAATTTTCGCTCGGTACGCGTGCGGTACGTTATAACGGATCTCGCTATAGATCGTTGTCTCGATAGAAAAATTAAAGAAAAAAAAATAAAAAACAAATTTTTATTCTATATTTTTGACTTCTTTTTCCGCGTAGAATCAGCCCCTTTCTGCTTGTACCGCCAGTTACCAACCAGCCTGTATATTGTAAAATAAGTCACAAATTCGGTGTGACCTAAAACCAAACGAAGTTCAGTCCGAGAGAATCCTAGATGGCGCAAACGAAGTGTGTCAAACTGTAGTCGCCCTGTGCCCGCGCGTTCGCCTCGCTATGCTTCTTGCATTCCGCGGTGTACTCTGCGCATCGCTTTCTCTGGCTTCGTTCCTTTCACGCGCGTCTGCATATATTTATCGTTAAGTTACCTTTATACAAACACCCCGGGCAAGATAGATCGCGCGCACATCGTGAACATCGCAAACGCGACCCTTTACTTGTGTAGTAATGCTTACTGCTTGGGGGCGTAACGACCTGCCGGCATATCTGGACTGCGCAATGATAGCAGCTCCCCTAAATGGAGTTGGCAGCTTCCCTCGGCCGTTTTCACGATAAAGACGCGAAGTTGTTCCCAGAGTCTTCCTAGCAGACGGAGAATTTCATTAAGCCGGCGATACTCGCCGAGTTCAGCAAGTTAATGCGAGCCCTTATTCTAACCAGCCGGCGTGAGCTTCGCCGTTGGAATTTCTTCTATAACGACGGTGGCCAACGCTATGCTGCGGATCCATCGACAAACACCTAGTTCCTTTGCGTCACTTAACCACGCGACAAAACGCCGAAACCTCCCGAAGACTTTACCAACTTTCTTTATTAAGCTCTTTCGACGAGTTGGAATTTTCAGTTGGCTAGCTCGATTCACAATTTCCTTCTACGGAGAAGGACTCCATCGTGCCACGATGGAACTTCTTGTTTTGTAATAATAAAAAAAAAAAAAAAAAAGAAGCACTTCGCTACAGTGTCACGCGACAGAAGTTTCACACAGTTCGAGGTAAAAAATTTTCTTTTATCGGAATCCTGTTTTTGTTCAGGTGGCACGAAGATGTTTCGAGGATTTCAATCGAACTGCAATCTGTGATAGGCACGTGCTGAACACACGTGTGTGCGAAGATCTATAATATCGTAACTATATATATACACACTTGAAATGTGGGATTCGCGTAGATAAATTGTCATCTGATAACGATCGATAAATGCGTTTCCACCCTGTTCCGTGTTAAACGTAATTGACTTGTGTTAGAATTATTAATACCATTCCGGGATTTACACGTGATATATATATTTGATCGAACTACAGATAAAACCGATATTTCACCGAATTGGATGTTTCAGATTATTTTCTCCTCTTTTTCGAACAACTTGTTTTACGATCGAAACTGGCATTTCCATTAATCGACATTCATTTACGCGGAAACGATCGATGAACGCTGGAACGCACCAATAAAAGAAACCGTTGGGGCGGTTTTAGGGCAAACATACTGCCTGTCTATAAACGAACTGAGTTCTCCGTGGAATTAGGTGAAATGTGGTGCCGGTTCAGCGATCACCCAGAGTCATTGGAAGCTCATGAAATTTCGAGCTCGATAAAAAAGACTTCAATCCCTCTTTGGTTGGCAATCGAAAGAACCGTGGCGGGCGACATAACGTCTCTATCGTTGAAGTATTATATATACTAGTTGTCACGTTTGAAATTTTACATAAAACTGTCTCTCGGACAATTCGTTGTTCAAGATATATTCGTTATCCAAATTTCATTATTCCAAAAAAAGATTAGGAGTAAAGCTTGCTTTGTTTCCACCAATTTGACAATGTATATAGAAGCTACAGGACATTTAGTATATGTAGTATATGCATGTAATATATTCGAATACTTCCGTAAGTGCTGGAATGCTTTCGTGAACTATAGCACGTACATATACACGTTTCCGTTTCTTCGAACAACGTAATTCACGGTTGAACAGTTTCTCGCGAAAGTACGATTTCGCGAAATCATTGCAGACATGCCTGAATGACAAATTATTATCGCAACCTCGAGATCTTCAATTCACTTTAACTTCATTTAACTTGTCAGTGTAAATAGATTTGTTTCCACCCTCACCTTCCCTCACCCATCATCCTCCTTAAACAATTCCGCCAGAGTTTCTCATTTGGTCAACGGAAACCTCGACCCCGTGTGTGTGTATGTGTGTGTGTGTGTATTTGCCTTGTATTTGCCTTGTCGTGTATTAAGCAACATTTATGAATATTATGAGCGCGACACAGTATGGTTTTTAATTATCCTCCGCGAAACTAAAGAGAATCCGTGAGCTTTTGTGATATTTCAATTAAATTTGCAGCACATATACCGATGCATCGAGGTCATGCCACAACTATAGCTACTTTTATTAAGTTACGCATACCAAAGGCCATTCTATTTTGTTTTCAAACAATATTCCCCGTTTTCGCATGTACGTGTCGTGTTTATACAAATAGTTTCGCATAGTATTCGCTCGGGTTCTTCCCGGGCTGGGGAGTAAAGTAGGGATAATGCACAGTAGCGAATCGCGTACGAACGCGTACAAATCTATATACGTGTCAACACTTTTTCCCCTTTGTCACGGAAAGGAGGTAATTATGGTTAATTTATTGTTTGCCAACCTTCAATCAAACCAACAGACAAATTAACAACCACCACCATGCAGAATTGTTTGAACGGCTGACCATTGACTGTCAGTGTTTGCAATGTCGCGAGCAAACTGTAGCAGCGATTGAACCTGTCCTGTAACGGATCCAACAACTGATTATTGATTTTGGTGTAATATGGTATCGGTAATTTTCAGTGGCTATTAACGAACGAATAGAAGCGAAAAAAGATCACAATTCAACATTCTGTGCGTTGCAAAGAATACTCGATATTTAAACGTATTCGCTAAATTTGAAAATATTCACTTTTTTAAAATCCTGGTAATTATTTTATTCACAAATTCCGTATCCTTCAACATTTTCGACCAACAAGGTAAGCAGTTCGTCGTATTTTCACAACATGTTTATGTTTCCGATATAAACGAAAGATTCTTCAACTCTCAAAAACAAAGAAAACAAGATTAGCTTTTGAAATCATTTTGTAGACTGTTTCATTATATTTAGATCATATACTTTAGAGATTATATAAGTCTCCATAAACTATAAAACAACAAATTAATACAGCATTCGACGATTGAGCAAGTAATCGCAATGCACAATAAATTGTCGAGGTTAGGTTATGCAGCAAGGCGCGAATTTTTATTCCACGTATCTCTATGGACAACAAAACAACAACAACAGACAAAGATGACATACAAGCATCTATTAAGGGGGTATTCTGGTCTAGAAATTTGAAAAAATCGAAAAATTTTTTTTTTTTTTGATATTTCCAAAGTTTAGACATTCAAAGAATATGCCCTTAAAAGGATTTTTCAAAATTTCAATTATTTTATATGTTACAGCCATTTTTGTAACGCGACATCTACTTTGGTCCAACCGGAACAAATGAATAGTAGACGATAGACATTGGTCCGAGTAAACTTGTCTCAAAACTTTAAACGCGTTTTCCTCGAAACTACTTTTTTCGAGTTGGCGTGCACGATATCTCAAGTTCTAACGAACCGATTTATTTTAAATTTGGTCTGAATATTCCTTATATACTCCTCTATCGTCCGAATCACGCTCAGCTCAAAATCTTTAATATTACTATTTTTTAAACGTTCGGAATTGTCAAAAAAAAAAAACGTGCGAAATAAGACATTTTTTTTTTTTTCAAACAGCCGTCATTTTGTGAAAAAATATTGTATTGCTTTTTCCAAGGTTCAGACGATAGCGGCATCCATACTAATTAAGAATCCGTTCGCATTTTTTGTCTCGGATGACCAGAAGGGTTGATATCATGCACGCCATGACACCCCATTTTTTGGCAGCACCCACTTTGCCAGCTCGTAACTTTTTAAACGTTGAGTTTTTTTCAGTGAATTTTTTACGTAATCTCGAAATATCAATAAACAAATGCTAAAAAGAAGGATAGCAAAAATGTGTTTCGTTTGGCTTGTACAGAGCTTCAAAAATCGCCCGAAATTCATGCCTCTAGACCAGAATACCCCCTTAAGTGGCCACGATACACGATCACATTGGAGGTTAGGTCACGCCAGGATGCTATATGTACACATGTCGCGCGACTCCGTCGAAACGTGATACGCCTCGAGTCACAGACGCGTCTACCTTTTTCTCGGAATCGCTTCTCGTCGTCTTCTCGGAGCTCTCACGGGCCCGTGTTTCTTTCCTTTCGCTCTTTCATCGTTCTGTAAGAATACCGAGCGCGGAGTACACCAAAATGAGTACGAGGGCTTGTCTAATTGTAGGAGCACGGCGAAGGTACGCAACAAAGCGGCGCCGCTTCATCTTGTATACAGTTTTGCACCCTCAGACGCCGACGCCCATGAGAGAGAGAAGGCCACACGTATATCCGTAGCACAATTACACGCTTTTCAGGCTCCCACGTCGGTATTATGCGCGTCTGGTCTTTTCCTTTTTTTTTTTTTTTTGTTCTTTTGCTTTAATCTACCAGGGAACCGATAATCATGTTTTCGAGAGATTTCGCGTCCTTTTTTTCTCTCGCGTTACCTATCCATGTACTCAGGGTGAATGCAATATTTTTTTAGTCACGACGCGGAAACATCGAATGTACTAATCGTGTATTTCGAACCAAGTCAGAAACGATTTTTTTTTTTAATACAGCAGGAATTTCCAGAAAATTTATGGAAATAAAATGCATTTTTAGCCTCTTTTGTAATTCATAACCGGTACGATATTTCCATGGAATGCAATTTTTTTATTATTGCTCTTTTTGCTTTCTGGGCTTCAATGGCACGATACGCTTTTTTCCGCCTGGGAAATAAATGCGATAAAGGGGAGGGCCACAGATTTCTCGATTACCGTTATTCGCCTCGACGCAACGCGACGCGACGCTACGCGACGATTTGTCCGTTCGTTAAAATGTTTTGTCTGTTCGAAATTTAAAAAGGTACCGCGTAATTGCACGGGTAATTAATTATCATAAAATCGCCAAGATAAACGTATTATACTCGCTAAAATGGCAACTCATTAACGTTTTTTGCTCGAGGGTTATAAGCAGTGAAATAATAAAAAGTGAGAGAAAAAATATGAAAGAGGGGAAGAAAGGACGGAAGTGCAGCGTGTCCTATCGATGAAAGGACGGTTTATAAAATTCTGTACATTGACCTTAAGATCGTCACGCGCTATTGTCTCTGTAGGGTGCTATTTTCGTTGGCCTCGTCACGATCCGCCGTACGAAAAAATCGTTCTGTTCCCTCTCGAATTACTCAGCATGTCAGATGGGAGTGTCGTACACGACCAGTGATTAAAAAAACAAAAAGAAATAAAAAACGGAACGTGTACTTAGGATAGTTACTACGATGCTTTGTCCTATCTTAATCACTGTCGTCGTATTTACGTCCTGTAATTATTAAATGTTTCAACTTTTATTATCACCGGCTGGCCTCATAAAAATTGTCAAATATCGTTTATGTCACTGACAAATTTAATTAGCGTATTGTACATATTACTAATATTGTACGTTGTATTCTAGGTACACAAAGAAAAAAGAAATAAATATCGTTAAAAAATGGAGAGGTTAACGAATAGAGAGGTTAGGGGACAAACCTAAAGAGGGGGCTCAAAAAAATGGGGATCGAATCTTTATGAAGGATGAATATGTCGAAGTGATTACATAAACTAAGCACTACTCAAGGATAAGTTCCCATATAACAGTAATTATCACGATCTATTGTACGTATAATGCTCACGAGTGTAAGCTCATTGAAGAGGTACTCAATTGTAACTTAGCAATGAGGTTCAACGTGCAAATAGCACTTATGTTTGTGGTTAGACTGTTTCGCACGCGGTATTCGCTACGCGTTCAAAGTATCGAAGCTATTTTTCATATAAACAGCATTTGTGGGACAACCACATTTATTCCTCGTAAACGAATAATGTCGTGCGTGGATAGTATCAGTAAGAAGTTATTAGATGTTAATAAAGAAATCTACCGATCAAAAATACCTTTTTTACGAACAATATGCACGACACAATCATTTTTGTCTCCAATAACTGAATAATATTATCGATAATATTAACAAGATCATAGAATTTATTTTATTGACACGTTAGTCGCCCAGCATAATTCGGCTGTTTCCCGCGGGATCCAAATCCGACCGCCGGTACGCAGAACGTTGGAAGCATGTCGTTGGAATTGTACGGCACAACAAAAAATATATGCCCAATTACGTAATGTCCTACCCGTTCAAGAGAGATGAAATGATAGCACGAGAAGATAAGAACGATATTGTGATGCTCAAATGGAGAGATGTTCGAGATGTTAGAATATTATCAACAAAACATGCACCCATTATGATCTCAAGCTCGAATTCTATATATCGCGGACGTCCTCCGAAACAGAGACCTTTGGCGGTAATTGCATAATAATGGAAAAACTGGTATCGACAGAAGTGACCAGATGGTCTCATATGCTACTACGATACGGAAAAGCATCAAGTGATATCGGAAATTAGCACTACATTTACTCTTAGTAACAACTACAGTAAATACTCTAATTGTGTACCAAACAGCTACAAACAAAAACATACAGATAAAAAAATTTCGGGAAATTCACGTTTCCGAATGGTCCGATGCGTCCTCAGAAAATACTGTCCCACAACCATCGGAAGAAAATGAAGAAGGTGTTTCACCATTTGGAGATTCATAAGAATCAAGCCTATGTTATGAGAAGAAGAGGCAAACTGTCGCACACCAAGAAGCGAGGAAAAAGGTAAAAAAACTATATAAACTAAAAAAAACTATATAATATCCTATATTTAATTAACTGGAACAAGAAGAGCGTCACCCATATTTGATATGATAGTTTTCTGTTTAAAATGGAACGTTAAAATATAGCACAGAGAGCGGTTTGTTCATAGTATATTTCAGAATGCTAATTTTAAGGGGAAAATTATTAGAGGAACTAAATCTTATACAATATTAAGAATTCATGAAAATTGAAGAAGTTTAGTCATTATGAAATTCGATGTTTCATTCATGCGGGTAGCCATTATTCCAGGAGAGGTGTCGCCATCTGGCAAATCATATTTCAGCTATAAAGCGTTTAGTTCGATAGTTCTGGACATAAGTGGTGCACACAAAGCATTGTATACGACCGAGCAGAAAATACAATAAGCCAGATTCGAAGTTAATCTGGAGTCAGAAATCCCGATGGTACCGGTGTGTCTGTCAAAAGATAGATCCTACGCTCATATTTCAAACTTTGCTTTACGTGTTCGGTAGTTCGCTCTTAAATCTTGTAACCGATCCAGTCCATAGCTAGAAATCACAGAGGAATATCGTAAACTCAAACAAGAAAAGAATACTGTACGTACGAAACAACATAAAAAAAACTCGGTCACTAGTTATATCATACATACTACTACTTGTCGCCACAATTTTAAACTATACTACTTGTCACTTCGGCTTGCTACTCTATCAGTCATACATTCGATACCAATTACCTCGACCAAACGTATTGTTAGAAGCAAAACTTTGTTGTTCCTTGTTCAAACTAAATTTGTATTATTTCAATTTTAAAAATTCAATATTAAATATAACAAATAGCAAAATATCGTCTATTTTATAGGAACATCGTCGTTTTTTCGATGAAAGATCAATATCAAGTTACGTTACACGCCAAAAAAGGGTTTCTTTCCAGGGTTTCTTTCGAGGAACAAAGTCCCAGAAACGCTTCAAATTTGTGTTGTTTTAATTTTGATATTTTGCAAATTTACTAACTACAACGAACTGTAAAATATCTATTTTATGAGAACGCATTACCATTCTTTGATAAAAAAAATCAGTATCAAGTTACGTTACATGCCAGAAGAGGATTTCTTTCGAGAATATTATCGAAAAATACACCAGAGACACTGGCGTCGATCGTACACACGTGCATCGAATTATCGACTATGCCTCGAGTTACGCGCTCCAACGCACACACACATTCGCGCTTGGCGTTTTTTTGCCACGGGGATCGTTGCACACAGTTCAGCCCCGTGTGTATACAAAGTTTATGCATGCGAGACGCGCCACCCTGCACGTGGATTGCTTCCACAGGTTGATAATATCGGCCGCGAGAAGATAATATCGACGCGCGATTCGCGACTTTGCTTCTCGGCGAATTATACGATGAAACATCGGCTTGCCCCCGTAGGCTGCAATTTGGTAACTGTTCGAACGAAGAAAGAGAGAGCAAGAGCGAGAAGAATACACGTATCGAAATATCAACAACAAGATTTATCGACGATGCATGCAAATCGAATTTTCTTTTTTGCGATAGATGTAACTTAATTTTTGAAACCTGCCAACGAATCGATCGTCGAACAAAGGCATCAAAAACACGCGTGTTACAGATATATAACGGCTCGCTAAAGTTGTCCTAAAATGTAATAAAATTTAAAATGTTTTATATAACACACAATATATATACAACATGCGCTGATATAGTTTATAACTTGTGCGTTCGTGAGCTACTGTAGGAGAATGTAATAACGCATTTACAAAAATACCATGCAATTCATTTTATGATATATTCAATATAATAGATTATAGATGTATTACTGATATTCCAAGTCTTTGAATTTAGTTTAATGCCTGGGGAATTATCCTAGGGATTTTCATCATACCAAATAAATGAAGGTACTTTTCTCATACACATTATGGAAAATCTAAATGGAAGCAGAATGTCTGAGGTGAAATTGGATTCTTGACTACAATTACATAGCGATTAACCACGGTGCGGAGAAGTCATAGAAAGGAAACGAGAAGCTAAGAACGGAATACGCGATGAAGAGTGCAGTGATCCTGCGGTGGACAGAGATCTAGGAAAGCACTGGAAGAGAGATTTTTGTTTTCTTTTTCTCTTCCTACGTAGCACAATTCCCCTCCTTAATATATACAGAATACATGTAGACTGAACCTAATGGGAAGAGATTTCTCTCCATTAACATATTCTCACGATTGTAACAGATCACGTTATCGTTTGGGTCAATTACACGTTATACGCATTTGCTAGTAAATAGTCGCTCGTATGGCGATGCTACGATAAATGGGTAATATGTTCGCATAATAAAGCAAAGAACCGGTGACATAAGTGCATCTTACTCGTACCATGAGAAAAAAGGTGAAAACGGAAAGAAAGGAGATTACCGGCTACCGTAGTAACACGATGTAACTTCTCTTAACGTTCTCTTAACGTGAACCGACAGTTATGTATCGCGTTAATGATTTCGTGTCTACACTTTCTACCAAGACTTAAATGGTCGCGTTTACTTCCATCCGGGATAACAGCGCAAACTGTTTGGAACACTCCTGCGCATTATTATTACATCACAGAGCAGATGCATATACGCCTTCTGTTCCACGTGTAACTACATAATTCTAAATTATTACAAATATGTACAGACGTACTTCAAATGAAACTTTTCAATCTAAGTTTCCTCCAGGATCTTATCTCAAGGAATTGTATATGGTTGGTACATATTAATAAAACAGTAATTGATATTACTCGATACAACTGAAAGAGTCGTAATTGAAGGTGGATGAAAATTGGTACAGACACCTGAATTAAATGACATTAAGTATGTTCAATGTTGGAACAATAGAGTAATTGAAATATATGATTCTAGTCACATTCTAGAAGTTTCTATAGATTCTATGAAGTGTCATCTATTCACTACAGGTAAACATTGAACTTGAACGATACAGGTACATTTCTCGTTTCAGTTCAAAATTTAACAGAGCAATTGTTTCCAGTCATGGCAAGAGGCAAAATGTACTTTTGTATTTGGAGAACTGCATTAGGTGCCAAAATACTTATAAATGGTAGTGAACCTCTAACATATAAAATCTCATGCGAAATGTTTTTTACCCTTATCTGCATCTAGTAGGTACGTACAACATGTTCGAGTTGACCTCGTACGAGATTTGGTTAAGGAATCAGTAAAAAAATTTTAACCTATAAACATTGCGAAACGAAGTCGATCAGAGGTTATGTACGACGTCATATGCACAAAACACGTAGTATAGTAGGATTTTCTTTTTGCGATGAACATGTCACATAGTATTAACAGTTTATACAAATCGTGACTAACATGATACTTATTCGTTCCTCGCGACATCTATGATCATATACTATGGTACGTTTTTTAGTTCATGGCAAAGTGTGAATTGCCTGTTATGAACCTTTTTGTCATGCGTCGGTGAACCGCAGATCACGTAGCACTCTGTTTTTTCGTCGATCGCCGATAAACTGCAAATCACGTACCACTAAGTTTCCCTCGCTTAAAAGCAACTTTATTTTATTATACGTGTCCGTGATATCCGAGGTTATATTCTTGCTACAACAAATGTATAGAGTACTGTTTTTCAAACCCTATTGTAAGTTTAATGCCAAAGTTTCATCATAAACTTTCGCTTCTGAATTAAATTGAAACAATGCAATCATATATATATATATATATATACAGTTAATGAAAATACGTTGACACCTACCATAGAAAATTTGGATATATATATTTAATAACGTATTTTCATTAACTGTATATATATATATATACATATTGTATAAGTCACATGAAACCTTTGAAAATTTCATTACCATTGCAATGAAAATGATTGTCATGATTATGTTGGTTAAATTCGAAACTAATCTGAAACTGTATACAGAAGTTATAAGATATTTATTACAAGTATATACATACTTGGGAAAAAAATCAATATGCAGCATTTACAGCCATCTTAAACACGTAATAACTATAAAAAATGATGTCACTGAACATTGAGGTTTTTAATGTAATGGATAATAATTGTGTGTTCAAATATTTTTGCGATACTTGCATTAAATATCCATTAAATAAGTCCATTGTCAAATTTACTCTAAATTTTACCAACATAATCACGACAATCGGGTCCCATTACAGTGTTAATGGAAATTCAAAATGTTTTGTGTAACACATCTGATATATATATATATATATATATATTCATAAAAGCTTTCTATAAGCGTTGCCGTACTTTCGCCAACTACTGTATAAATGAATATTAACAAGTACCAATATTCGTACAATATTTTTTAGTCTGCAGTCGGTCATAAATTTTGCGACAATAGAGATTTATCATTCAGAGTAGAAACTACGATTATTCATACACTCTCGGCGCTTCAATCATGAGTTTAATAATTCATCTACGCCTCGCTCGAAACAAATCTACGAGAAATACGGGAACGGCTATTAGTAGCGCATTTTGTCAAGCACACGATTCGTCGGAGTTGCCAAATGTCACCTCTGGTCTCTATTTCGTCAGACTTTTTCTATTATTAACGAAAAGTGTAACACCGAGTTGTCATTGGGAAGATAAAAAATGAAAAGCAAAGAACGAGCGGTTGTTACGAAAAACATATATGCGAAATAAAAAGTAGCCGTGCGCACGAAAAAACTTTAATTCAAGAAAGGAAGGTGAACGCAAGAGACAAGTTTGCCAACCACTATCGCGAATTTAAACGTTTTCAGCGCTTCCCACCATTCAGCCAGAGCGCTCCACCGCGATTTCAATTTAAACGAATGCGAAAACGTTTCTCTCTCGCAACTGTTTTTTTTTCCTCGTTTTGTTTAAACACCGTGTTTCCCACTTCACCGAGTTTTCTAGTCGGACTGGTCAGTTCAGAAACGCGTATAGAAAAACTAGTGGAAACGGAACAACGGTGATGCCAAAAGTTGCCATTTTCTTCGTTATTCTTTTATTTCTCGCATCTCGTGGCAGACCAATGTGTACAAATGTTATAGAGGTATAAAAACTACCAGGACAATCAATGAACATCGTCGACGACATCTAATTTGCATTTCGATAATTGTATCAACCTCGTAGCGAATGCGCCGAAGATGTATTCTAACTCGGAGAAGAAAAGAATTCGCTCATTTTTCGAGAATGTTCTAACAACGGAGCAAAAAGTATTTCACACCCGCCCATTCACGTCGCTCGTTTTTTTCCGTTCGAAAGAACGATAACTCCCGCGTGCAATTAATTTTACTTTTTCAGTCGCGTTTTATAGACCTTGGCAAAACGAACAAAAATAAAAAAGGAAAAAGAAAAATGAAAAAAGGAAAAAGACTGGTATCAATCATTTCATTTCACCAGCGTTCTCTCTGTTTCGCCCATCTTTTCAACAAGCACTGAGAGCGGCGTACTTCCCCTTTCGCCTATCTATTCGTGTTCGTTTCTCTCCCCTCTTTCAGTCCGCGTTCTCTTTCCCCTCACTCGAGAGAACATAGCCTCTCTTGCTCACGCCGCGCCACAGTCGGAATCAAACGAAAGAAGGCACTTCGAGGTCCAGCCAGTCATTATCTAAAACGTCCTGAGGTAAGCTATTAAATGCCATCGGTATCTTTCTCGGTGGCCCGCTTGTCGCGCTTGTCGTTCTTCTCTCCTTTGTGCCGACTGGCTGCTCAGCGTCTTCCAAGATCGTGGCCTAGACATGGGTGGCCTTTTCCTTCCCTGTGCTCGTATTATAAAGAACGAAGAATCAAGAAGAGAACAAGAACAGAACGAACGACCCGGCAGCGGCAGCAGCAGCAGCAGCAGCAGCAGAGAAGAGAAGAGTGTGCGGATAGGTAGAACCTTCTCTCTCTTGTTTTATCCCCGGTTTCTTTCTATCCATCTGTCTTTGTCTCACGCTCTACCGAGAACTGACATTCCAGCCGCCTATTTCGAGAATGACTGGACCCGTTTTGTGTCGCGACATGTACCTGTGTATTTCTCTCTCTTCCTCCTCTGTTCATTGGAATCACGCCAGTTTCGCCGGCAGCAGACTCGCCCAATATTCTCGTCTTTCTCGCACCCATCTGCCAAGCTACGCGTATAGCCCCCCTCCTCACACCCCTTTTCCTTGCCATCCTTCTTTCTCGCTCCTTGCACCGACATTTTCGTTCGATACCGGAGCGCGTGCGACTACACACCGAGACTAGACGACGTATATGTCCTCTATCTGCTCCCACCACTCTCCTATTCCAAACCCTCGTTCATTTGCTCTCCTTCGCTACTGTGTCTCCTTTTTTCCCCCTTGCCACTCCTTTGCACGTCCCTCCTTTTGTCCGTCTCTGTTTCTTTGGATGTGGCACATATGTGGCAGAGGGTAATAATTATTACGAACAGCCCGGTCCCCTTTGTGCCATGTAAGAAAATATCCGCCACGAATAGAGAGTAAAGCGAGAACAGAATGGAGGACCCCGTTGCATTGCTTTCAACGCCCCCTATGTGTTTTCATTGGATGGCTTTCGCGCGGTGAGAACCTGTATTCCTATTGGTGAACCGATGTAGCGGATATATACATGTTTTTTAATCTCGATAATACACTGGGGATATAGATGAAGTTCATAGAGTATCTGGTCGTTAGTTTGGCCTAAGATTCTGCAACAGACTCCTGGGAGAATGCGCCTTTAGAGTGGATGCACAAGTCACACATTATAGGTACGTAATTACGATCAAATACGTTTCAACTATCGGAATCGTGTATATGTGTATAATATTAAGCGACCTGTTTGAATACAATAACCAGAACTTCGTAGATAAACAGTAACATTTGGCGGATTAATCGATAATTGAAAACCGACGAAACGTGTATTTTGATCGTATAATTGATTTATACATTTCGCGAGTGTAGTCGATAAAAAACCGTAAACATGAATTTAATATGAAAACACAGCCGGTTAATCAACGCCACGAAAACGGCACGGTAACGAATTTGTTACGTGCAAATTATATACTCGACGGTGCCGTTCAATTTGCACCAGAACAGCTTTTCTTCCTGCAGGCAACAAGGCAACGTGCAGTTTCAGGAGGGAATAGTTATCACTCGGTACGTTCTCTCCCCATCCCCACAACCCCCATCCACTGTATACTCCGTCTTTCTCGCACCCTAAGTCCACGTTTGTCTCTCTGCTTGCGTGTTACTATGTATATATGTGTTTGTGTCCCGCTGAAAAGCTCCGCGTTCAGTCGAGCACAAGCAATGGCGGCTATTCAAAAGCGTATTGCAAAAATTCCGCCGATAGAGGATGAACAACTTCTCTCCCTCTTTCGATGCATAGGCAAATCGCGTTCGGTGGAGTGACTCGAAAACGTAATTTCGACGGGCAAACTGACAGAGAAGAAGAGAGCGGGAGGAAAACGGGACGAAAACCAGCCAGAATAGTTAACTCTGATATTCATCCAGGATACTTCAGAGGATCCCTACACACATAGTTGTACGTGTGTCTCTGTTCCACATGCTGCGTGACTTTTCTCCACTGCCCTAACTCTATATCGTCATTGGCTGCTTACCTTCCTCTAACACCGGCTCGGCGATCTGCTGGGCCCCCTCACCCCCTGCAGCTAGACGAACGCGCGTCTCTCTTGTCCTTCTGATAAATTTGGCCTCTCATGCACCTCTCATGCGTAATAACGCGAATGTGCTCACGCTCGTTTGTCGCATTTCCCGAGGCAGGCCGAACAATTGTTTTATATTCATTTGCATCTGCGGGCTCGTGCACCCTTCTATTCGTGTCGGAAAAAAAGAAAAACACAGAAGAAAGAGAGGAGAAAACGAGATGCAAGATAGAGGGGAAATTTGGAAGGGCGAGGAGGACGAACAAGAGAGCGGAGAACGAAAGAGAATTATGAATAAAGCATTTAATTATATTTTTTCGAGTGTTCTCCTTTGTGCAGCCAAACATAACCCTTTATCCGCAGGATTCGTTAAGTTAAGTGGTTTCAGCAGCTGCCCCCTCTTCCACTCTCTCATTCGTCCTAAGCAGGAGCAAAGATGGATGTGGGGTGGGGACAGCTATAATTTAGCCTGCACTTGCTTATTTACTACGCCCATTATCGTCGTAACGCACTTTGCATGCTTTCGCCCATTTCAGCGCTTTCGGTTCGAGGTTGGAGGAACTTCGAAGGCGGTAGAACGAAAGGGTGGGGATGAACGAAGAAGAACATCGCTCGAGTGTAAACAGAGATTGAGAGTTGAAGAACGTGTTTTCGTAATAAGCATCCAAAATTCCATTAAATGATTGATATCAACGAAATAGTAAACAGAACGTTCGCGTTTCTTAGGAAAAATGTTACATAACCTCAAACCGATCTCTTACATAACCTTACAATACCTGCTGCTCTTTGCTAAGCCCAATCTAGAGAATCGACAAAACTAAATCGGAATTTAATCGAGAAAAATCGAAGCTACGCGTTTAATCGCTATTTAATATCTGTCTAAACAATTCGAGCGTGGGATGTGCGCGTGCTTATAGGTTCGTGTTAATAATTCTCAAAGAGAACCCGGCGCGGCGAAATATTTTTCTCACGCTCATTACTTCACACGGACTAGCGCAGAAATAGAAAAATTAGTCGAGAAGATTCTACTGTCGAATAACGGGGTGAGCGCCTAGTGTTTCCTTTGAGAGAAGTTAGGAGTTAACGAGTCGCAGAGACGCGAGGCGCGCTGGACCTGCGTGAAAAAGGTGCACAACACGGTGCATGTGAAAAGAGAAGAACAAAAGTCTCGGCCAAGAAGGAAACAAAGAAAGCAGGTATAAGTAGAGGAAGAAAAATGTACATATATATATATATATAAATTATAGGTATACCTACTTGTTTTTTCTAGGGTTGGCGGTCTTGCTTATTGAGGTCGTCTGCTATTCAACAGCAAACCTAATAATAGGAGGCCGTTTTCGTAGAAGGAAGCGAGGGAAGTCGTTGTACCGAATTATTCCGCGACTCGGACCTGCAACAAGGCGCATAAAACGAAATTAATGCGGCAATAATCGTTTTGAGCATAGTGTAATTCGCTAAGCCAACTATCCTTGAGGCCGGTTTAATTCTACAATAATTGTTCTACATGGCAACTAATCACTGTGATATTACGTTGCCGTACTTTTCATACGTGGCGTCGGTCCATGCGCCATTTCGAATCAGTTTCCGCACTCTGCTTGTCTAACCTCAAGTTTTACACGTTTATTTTCCCTTTTATTATTTTTACGTCGCTTTTTCATTCCCTTTGCTGGAGGCTCGTCCAGGTTGGCGTTGCGCCATAATATAGCGCGTGATATTAGGGAAAACGCGTCCGTAAATTCATTACCTTTTACGAGGCGTTTTCCTCGTTGTTAGCCGCCTTTTTATCCGCAAGACCATTACTCTACTGTCGCCCATTACGGTGATCCCTACACGCTAAGTATTAAAATCGCGCGCAATGACAGGCTACAGTTCTCACGCTTGCCCGACAACGCGATCAAGTGGAACATAAAACACAAAATAAAGTACAGCGCGTTCATGAAGGCAGACACGCACTTGTCTGTTTACCAAGAAGATTGGAATACATACGATGAAACAAACAATTACACGGCAGGGGAAATTAAATGCATCGAGAATTGATAAGTGTCATTATCGTGTATATGTCATTACATGTGCGCATAAAATATTTTGTAATTTCATAATTGAGGAGTGCTTGTAACAAACACTGTAAGTGCCAAAATTGAAAAACTTATTTTTTTTTTACTGGAAGATGTCTGGCGTGCCAATAAGAATGCTGTGCTATAGAATCTAAATGCAATTTCCCTGTCTAAATAGTTGGTAATAACTCTACAAGACAGCGTCACAAGGTCGTCTATATAGAAAAAAGAAAGTGCCAATGAACATTAGTTAATTATTTTTTAGCTTTTGCGCGTGCCGTCTATCTAAGTTATCCTAAATGGACGAAACATTGAGTTTTCTTTACAACCAAGAGATGGCACATAGAGGCTCTTTTGCACATCATTTTTCTTTTTCATGAGTTTGGACTACATTAATGCGTGTTTTCTTTGCCTCCTAGAAAACTCGTTTCTTGGCACTTACAGTGTTTTCTACAAGCAGCGCATAATTATATTGGTAAAGTTTGAAATATACATGAAAATGTACGTAGAAGCTACAAGATGTTTCGTAAATGCATCTAGTAGTTACGTAATAGTCCTCGGAGAAGCCAATTTACGTATGGAAATTTTTGATTGCGAATTAGAAGATAATTATCAAGTTTACATATGATAGTAACATTATTATTACGTAACATTAAGGATACGCCCCGATTAATTAGAGATTAATCGTAAACCGTGTGAATATTCGAATGGAGATGAATTATATCCGGCGGAATGCATGCAATTACGTTACATTGGGGATCATTATAGGTCAGAGTCACGGTACATCTCAAGGGAGCGCAACTCCATCTACCTCAGGAATTCAGATGATTGTCTCATCTATAAAACTTTTGTCATCAGATAACTCCAACTTTTGTACCCAGTGGCGGGAAAACGAAATTTCGTTTCATAACCTAAGATCCCCAATATTTACTTTTACAATATTATTTGTAAGCCAATACGCAAAATCCTAACTACTAATTAAGTAAATTGAACAAGAACCAATCCTCCTATTTACTAAATGCTTGGCCGTCTAGACCGCAGACACGTCCTCCAAACACGAAACATAGACAATAGGAAACGCGTCGATCTGATTCCGTATCTAGGAAAGCATGCCACGATACGGTTAATTTCGATCGAACGACCAGAGAACTGCCACCCTTGGATTCTGATTAAAACAATCCTCTGCAATACACACACACGCGCGCGCGCGCGCGCGCCTGAGAATACAGAGAAAACGAAATATCGTTCAATTAGAAGAATAAAATTGTCAGCTGTTATAACGTAAAGCCCATTGGCTACCATAAGCTACCATAAGTTGCCAAAGTATCATATTACCAATCCCAGATATCTAATAACTAGACTGCGTATTTTTATAAGAGATTTAGAAACACAAAAATGCATAGAATGCACGTGATATGCAAGCAAATTGGATATAGAAAATATCCAAAGTATAGCACGCTTTATAACATTCGCCAGGTCCTATTCTTTTATTCGTATTCATGAAGATGTGAATTCGTATAAAAATTCGCAGTCTGGTAATAATCAATTTCGATAAGCTGGGCATGTTCGCGTAAGTGCGCCACCTTTCTCTGTAATTAAGGTGATTCCGAGCCGTCAAAAGCGTGCAATTACAGAGCAGTAAAAAGAAAGCTACGCGATAACCACGTAATAACCGTTAACGCCATCAGATTTTAATCACGGAAGCGGAGTTGCTACCCCGGCTCCTGGGTTAGGCTACGGCCACGAACCACCATAAACTATCCACTTACTAGACACTCACTACGCGCTCCATCTACCAAACTGTACGAAGAACCTCCTCCCACTCTACGGTTCGATTAAATCCTCGTCTATAAAACCACACGGCTACCTGAAAGCCAGTTTCGATCGTGTCTATCCGTATCGATCAGCGGTTCTGATTAAAATGGTTCGGAGAAGCATCGGAGGGGACGACCATGAAGGATTCGGGAGCAAAGCAGCTCAGTGGAGCAACTTATCTCGTTCATGAGATAATGTTCGAATGGATTAAAGCAGTAGACATGTATGCCTGATGCAAGGATAGTGGCAAATGACGATATGGTTCAGAAAGGAAGAGATAGACGATGCAGGTACCGAAACCCGTGAAATCGTTTATCTCAATTCATGCAGGTGGCAATACACGTTCGAGACTGTGAAACGTTTCACGAACGTCGTTACCCTGATTGCTCTTCGTCGACCAAAAATACACACCGATTTCACTGTCTCTTATCTGTATTTGTTAACTATTCGGAATAGGGTACATCTTAATTAGAAATTATCCTTAGATAAGAATAGGGTATATTTCCGATGATCTTGTAGATATGTTGTCAAAATCAAGATTCTGAGTATCGTCTTCTTACGTGCGTAACCCTCAGTCGATAATGCGTTCGAGCGCACTTCTCGTCAATTGTTCAATTTCATTAGGACACGTTTAACCAAATTGGCAAGAACATACAGCGAGAGTAAAAGCATTCGATGTAAACGATCATCGAGCAACTGCTTCCTCGACTCTAGTAATAAACGCTACAAGAGACTCTTCGACACGGTCATCAAACGCCAAAGTGGTGAAAGGATGCTAGTTTACACCTTAGTTTTACCAAAGCGATAGAAGTACGAAAGGAAATTGCTTGTTGAAAGGAAGCACCGAAACTAAAGAACAGATAATGGCTACGATAGATGCAAGCTGAAAAACAAATACAAAGCTATAAAATTAATCGAAAGCTTTATCGTAATTACGAGACTTTATCGCCGTGTGAAGGAGCTCTTACCGATTCATTTAACGACTAGACACCTATGAGAACGGGTGTGCCCCGTTTCCCTCCTCGTTTTTGTAAACAGAGGCACGGCGGTCGAGAATGTGTTTATGATCGATAACTCTTGGAAATCGTGCAGCGTCGAGCGTGTTGTTCAATATTTAACGCACTGTCCTAACCTCTTTGCGCCGCAGTCGAGCGCAGCAGCCGGGACGACATGAATTTCAGATGGGATGAAAGTAAAATCATCTGACAACGACGCCAGCGTTACGATTGAATTAACGTCTACGTGGTTGAAACGTTTACCCTAGCGAGGGCGTTTGATAATTTAAGAGCCATGAGCGAAGCGGAACCATCGACTGTTAATGGAAATCGGAGAACGATTAGACAAATTCGACAGGATAATGGAAAGACGGCGGAAACGAGTTATTGATCCTGGAATGATAGTACACTGCGATCTTTCATGTATTAAGTAACGTGTTTATTTTTATTGAAATGTATGTAATTTTGTACGCTATACCAGAGCAGCCGCATAGTGTGATACACTATATATATATATATGTCGGAGTCAGGTTGGCACTTTGGGGCGTTCTATGAACCTTTACTTACTTTACCGTCGCGGATGTGGTTAATGTTTATCTGTGCGAATGTGGGCACTACAAGAGGCTCTGAGTAACGGCAATAGGATGTCCGAGATGATGGTGACAACGAATCCAGGTTCGATAACGAATCCATGGTCCACGGGATGACCAGTATCAGCGTGACTTACTCGGCAATTCGCTCAACGACTAACTAACTAAAAAACTCCCTGAATCCTTGTTTTTAAGGAGAGTCATAAAATCATTCCGTACCTCTGTCAGGTACGCGGCCCTCCCGTGACCGTGGCTACGTCTGGTGACCCGTTATGTCACCTTAAACCTGAACCCATCGTCGTAACGCCAGATTGGAACATTAAAAGTTGTTTTCCTTATTTTTATTGCTTAAACATTAAAATCTTGACTATGGTGATGGGAGGTTTTTCCCAGCATTCCCGACGAAAAGTCCCGCTGTCCTTCCCTCTCCGACATATATATATATATATATATATATATATATGTGTGTGAGTATATGCGTGCGCAGCATCTCGTAGAACAAAAGAGTGTCACTGTTCCGTACGCAAGGTAAAAATTGAAAGCAGAAGAGTGCTGAATGGGTATCTATGAACATCTTGTAAATCACATATTAAATAAATACAAAACTATTTTATTATCGTCTCTACATGTAATGAAAGTGTTGCTACGTATTTATTTCCGCGATTACGATCTACAATTCTCGATAATTTTACATGAAGTATATACACATTATATATGAGAGTGTGTTGGTAAATTTTCGCAAAATTTTTTACATATTCGAAATGTAGATAGCAAATTATTGTTTCGTAATTAGCAGATCATTTTACAAGAGGACCATAGAAGTGTGACGTGTGACAATCCAAAAGAAACAATGCGCTATTCCAACGTTAAAAGCGTAACAGGAATGCGCGAAATTACAGAAAGAAAGATTCGAATGGTATATATATATATATATATATATATGAACGATAAAAATGACTCGGTAAAAATGGCCTGGCAGAATGAATCCACTATATCTCGCGCTAATGAAAATTTAAAATGGAACTACAATCGCTTTAATGAAACCTATAAATATACGCGGAACGGTTTAATCGAAACAGACTGTGAGCCGGTCGTATCCGTTTTATAAATATAGAACAAATTTGATCGGCGAACGTAGCGCCATTCCGAATGAAAGCACAACTGTCTCGATCTATTCTTCGATTTGTGTTATTGTCCCGTATCGAGAAACGTATTGCAGAAGGAAACGCTAGCTTTACACTTGCATGTGTTGTCCACGATTATTAGCCGCCTTGCTGCGTAATCCTCTCTTCGATATGTTATAGGACACGCTACCGTAAACGCAGAAACAACGGATACGATTTTATCTGATGCAGGTGGTGTGGAAAATGCACATCGATAAAATAGAAATTCATATATGAAGACCACAGAGAAAACATAATCAGTTCATTTTTATCGGTCTCCTGATTTTTACGTTAATTGATGGTTAAAGAGATGTATTTCAGTGTGAAATAATTGACACAAGGATAGGTTAAGTCAAAATCTATGAATTTTTAAGAAACCAAAAACTATTTTAACGTAATCGTAAAACTAAATAAGGGGATAATTTGAAATTAGTTGACGGTATAATAGAATTAAAAAATACCCTTTTCATATTTAAAAACCGAAGATATGACTTATCATAATGCTCCTTTGTGATCTTACGTCGGCGAATATGAGTGTGATTTGAAGACACAACATCTAAGAAATTGAAATAGTACTATATATAAATGAAATTGGCAGTGATGTCACGCTTTTATTCGAACCTTATATAACCATTAGTAATTAAGAGCAAAGTATCGGTTAATTAAAACGGCACTATGTTTCAGTGTTCTCGTGTTTTCTCTTGCCTTCGGTCGTCGAAACGACCTAAGCAAACGCGCAACTATTTTTCGAACTGGTACACTTAACGAGCAGCGACGGTACAGAAATCGACTAACACTGGCGAAGATAGACAGAAAAATCGAAAACGAGGAGGAAAAGATTTCTAGAGAACTTGAAAGAGATTCGAAGAAGGTTCCGATAAAAAGGAAGGCCAGCTACTCGACGTACGGACAGCCAATCATCGAAACTTTTGTCTACAACCTCCTCGAGATGAGCCGTGGCTCATTTTCAGCGAGTAAAAACGACTAAAGATGGCGTTGCTCCGTAAGAATCGGTAACGACTCGATCGGTAAGCACGTTCGGGTCAAGTGTGTACCATCTCTGCGAACTTTTGCTAACGACAATACACCAAGGCGGAGACAGAAGTCATTTTTCTCCTCTTCTTTTCTTTTTCGACCATCTCTTCTTTCAACGCTGACGAAAGCTTATTACGGACGGTTGAAGCGAGTGTCAAGTACTAGCTGAAAGCTTAAACCGTCGTTGTGACACGATAACAGCTCGAGATTTTCCGTTTCAGGTGTCTACGGTCGTGCGTTGTTTCACACGTCGAGTGTACACGATGAAGCATATACACAGAAGCAAAGGGGGCGCGCGAATTGCACGAGACAACAAATCTGTCGATCCAGTTTAGCAACTGCACTTAACCTATTTTCGTCCGGAAATTACATCGGTAGGTGCGTGTTATTACTATGCGAGAACGTATTTTATAAAAAATTGAAAAATCGAATTTCCGAGCGGCGGAAAAGCGGATTTCTTGCCCTCGTCCCATCATTCGGGGGCTGTGCTTCGTTCACTACCGACCGAACAAATTAAGGTCAATACGGAGGGGGCTGTATTTTCAGCAAAATATTCCATCGTTCGTATCGTCGAATCTCATCGCGGATCGATGACGATAATACCGTTGTAATTTATTACGCTTGACCGGGATATATATCGAAATTCGACCTCCACGTTGTTAAGCAAAATGGAAAATTGAAAATAGGAATTCGTTTGCATCGGTATCTCATATTTCTTATATGTATCTATCTACGTTTTCTTCTACCCACAACTATACGCGCACGCATAAATTTCAGGGCACACACATCTCTACGTATTATATATATCTCGATTGAAAACACGATCGTCATCGTGGATGAAGAATCTCCGGTTACCAGTTGAGTTACAGCCGCAACCACCGCTTTTTCATCAAAGAAATCTCTTAACGTGTCATTGAATTAAAAACGATGACATTTCACCGTTCACGGATCGGCGTGTATTTTTCTCGGCATAAATATCGTTCGTAACTCGAACGAGGATCTGGAGAATCGTTCGTGCATCCATATACACGGTGTACATATGTGCATATATATGTGCAATATACAGACAAACGTGTATGCTCCATAGAGGGACCGCCATGGAACACTTGAAACGGATTTTCAGCGGAGAATACGGCGCAGTTAAAACAGTGACGACAGCTTTTAATTGAGGCTAGGACGCCAAGTGAAATATTGGAATTAATCGCGAAACTTGCGTCGGCTAACGAACGAAGAGAGCTATCGAGTTAGATCAGTCAACGAATAATGGAAGAATCGATACAATGTCGCTCCATTGACGTCGCCGTGTTTTCATTCCCCCTCGCCTATATCGTTCAAAATACGAAATTCATCGCGGTTTCGGGTAAAGTTATTGATACAATTTTTGAGGGAAAAGTGGATTGTTTGTTCTCGACGCGCTCGATGATGGCGTGCTAATCGTTCGTGTAAAACGATTATATGGCGTTCAAAGTGACTTAAAGCCACCAAAATTATTATTATTTTATTGCTTGCTAATGACGATTCTATCTTTTCGAGTTTAACGAGTTTACAACTCCCGCAAACGTAATGAACGATTTCTATGAAGGATAACTCATTTGTCTTATTACGATTTAACGAAGTAGTTATTTACTTGACAATCTGTTATAATGACAGATGTATTATTACAGCGAACAATATGGCTGACTTATTTTTAATGTTGCGGTCTGTTTGACTCTGATGACGATGATTGACAAGCTAACAGGTATAATATTAAATATATTATTTCAGCAACAAATAATATGTGTAATATAACTTATTTATGGGTTTGTAATTTGCTAAAATCTGAGGATAATTGAGGTTATACTTTTTACAATTCGCATTAACGAAGGAGTAAGATTACAATTGTAAAATTTTCTCCTTCTAAGAACTATAAAACGTAGGTGAATCTACACGTTTTACTCGATTTGAAAGATTTAAAATCCCATGAAATTTTTAAGTTTCTTCTATATCCAATGATATTGTGTCTCGTTACAGTGTTTCAAGGACTTTCGTTGCAACCGGATGACTGTCGTTTTCATTGGAAAGTAAGTGATTTAAAGAGCTTGTAAATTAAGTTAGCATTTGCAAGATTATCGATACAGGACAATTGTTTCAACGAATTATATGGGTATACGGTATGAATGCAAAATGGGCCAGATATATCATAACGTACTTAATCAATTTCGAGGGTGAACGTATCAGATCGTCAAGCTTCAATGTAAAATCTCGTCTCGCTTATCCGACGGCGACAAGCGAACGCACGCAATTTGGCGCTGTCAGCCGGAAACGCGGGATTTTCAAATTTTAATCGAATCCGTCTCGCCCGCGCGTTTTCCGTCGATTAAACGCTTTACAAGCACGGACGGCCGCACGTCCTCCGACGAGGGGAATATTTCATTGGCCGCGATCCTGCATAAAACAGCGCGAGAAAACGAATTACTCTTGCAAGCTGACTGAATTGCGTACGATACATTAATAATAATACGTTAATACGTCAGTCATCGAATAAATAAAATCGCGAAATTAACGAGTAGTACCAAGTAATTTCGTATTTCCTTTTAATGATCATTTAACGAGTCATATCGTCAAGGGTTAAAAATTTCTGATTGGCAATATGTTTCGCTGTAAAAAACAATATGCATTTATTAAAATTGTAAGGCATTTATGTTCCACATTTTTTGCAGTTATTACTATTTGAAGGTAATACTGGTCGTTTAGTTTTTGATAAAACCTCGCCATAGCCTCGGGCGAGGAATATTTCATCGGAAAATGCGAAAAATCCCTAGAAATGATTAAACATTCGAATAATATCAACAGCGATGCTAGCCACCTGTTTGGACCGCTTTTGTTCCAATTTTGCGATTCTCTAACTGTAGAATAAAGGATGATTGCCTACAAAATAAACAATTATTACAATACAACAGTTCCAACCTGTCATTTGACCATTCAAAGAAACTAGTTGCAATGCTAGTGAAGCGTCTAGATAATATCCCTATTAGACACAGTTCGCTCGTAGAAGTCTCAAGTAATAACAAACGCAAGTTAGTGCGATTAGTATGTTACTGGGCAAGCTTTCTAAATTCACGAATACATAAGAAACAACCATGTTGTTTAGCCACCATACGAGAAGAATAACAAAATCATCCATGCGCAAAAAAGAAGTCCAAGAATGATTCGACAATGCGACAGAGGATATAATAGAAGTCACGTGACGTACGTTCGTCGACTAGAGCGCCATCGGAGATCCGTATGCGGCCACGGGTCTATTCTCATTCCGTTGAAACGATATCCACGGCATAGTAATGAAAACCCTGTTTCGTTTTGCTATGCAAAGGACCGGCGCGTACTTTTAAACGTGCCGTAATAATACCTTACTAGAAGCAATTAAGTGCAAATACAACCGATTGGGATGAACGTGCGCACCGGCGGATGCATTCAGGGGGTTAGGACGTGGAGATAGGATGGACACGGAGGAAGTGGCCCAGGAGAGGAGGGAGCGAAAAGAGGAAGGGACAGAGAGGATAGAGAGAGGAAGGCAGATCGGAAATTGCTTCGAGCATGCTCGCTCGCAATAATACCACGCCTGGCTATGTGTGTGTGTGTGTGTATGTATGTGCACGTGTGTATACCACGAGTCTGGTCCTCTATGTGTAACTACACGTACATACGTGCATATCCGATGTGTAGCTATAGGTATTTGCGTATCCATATATATATATATGTATAGGCATACCAATACCAGAATACGGTAAGAACAAAGCCGACGGCAAATGACAGCAGTAATTTTCGCAAACTGTTGTGGGATGCGCGCTGTGGCATTCAAGAATACCGTGGCGTCGTTGCCGCTCTTCGAAATGGTACTACTTTTCCTTTTCTCTTACATACATTCTTTCTTTGACGCCTTCATCTCTCACGCTGATGATCCTCACAACTTACAGGTTTCTTTTCTGGCGGCGTGGTTTCGCTTTTTGATACCACGGTCGATAAGTGGCAGACGCTTGAAGACTTAAGAAGAATTTTATTGATGATTTAACGAGCTTAATTTGGTAGTATTTGACAGTTTAATTCGAGTAAGAATATTCAACGTCGAAGGTAAGGAGTTGGAAAGCTCGGGGAACTTTATGAAAACCAATCAGGCAGAATTAATCCGAGGGCAATGTAACGTGTCAATAGACGCGACTGGTTCTTGTAAGGATTTTTCAATTGGTTAAGTATGTATTTAAATCATAACAGATCCGTTAAGGCATTTCTATTTTATTCTACGATTTATTTCTATAATCTTTTCTTAAGGTTTCGCGTGAATCATTTCGCCGTCTTCCATCTCATCTGACTCTGTTTCCACGAGTTGTTCTTTGCATTCGACGACGGCACTTTGTTTCCTTTTTTCCCCTCATCGCTCTATTTCTTACTTTGTCGCTTCGTTCTCCGTCTCTATCGTGCGTTCATTTGTCACACTCGCGTTGCTAAGCCGCATACACATGTGAGCACGCGTTGGTGGTACGGTGTGTACGGTAAAGCTGGATTTACGCTTCAGAAGGATCGGAATCTGTGGGAAACCGAGCGTCCAATTGACCGGCCAACTGTTACAGCACCCTTGATTCTCTATAGATTCGAATTCGAGATCAAGGCGCGAAAGCCGCGCAATGAATATCCGACCGCACATAGTCATAGGATAAAGGAAAGTCCAGAAAATTTTGCGGTGCGACGCTCGCGAACACGTCTCATTTATCCCCCTTTTTCCGTGATTGTTTGTATGCAGCGATGGTTAGCCTAAAAAAAAAGCACTAGGAACCAGGAGCGTACAGAACGAGGACGATAAATTTTTCTGGTGTGCGGGAAAAACAAAGGGAACACGAACCAACGCTTTCTCTCTCTCTCTCTCTCTCCCTCTCTTTCTCTCGACGAATTTCTCCTCGTAACAACCGAACAATGAAAAAAATGCAGTAAAAAAAGAGAGAGAGGAATGAGAGACGTTTTTTAACGACGAGCCACTATGTATACTACAATCACGGATTTAAAGAAATTTCGATGAAACGACAACAATCTTGATCATCAGGGATAAAAGAAAACCCGCTGATCGTAAATATTTCGTTTCGTCTGGGAGCACGTGTGATCCATTATTCAGGTGAGCACCTCCGACAGCTTATGCTGCAATAACTAAATAATGCCGCGCATTCTTCCGCGTGCGAGCATCGTTGAGCCTGGAGAAAGCCTTAGCCCGGGGAACGCTCGTAGCATTAAGTCGTCCGATGTCGATGCCAGGCCAGCCGGCCGAGAGAGGAGAGCCTAGTATATATGCAGTGTATCTTGGCCATGCAGAAGCGCGCGCGTGCAGCTGGATGCACTCGCGTGCCGCCACGTAGCCAATCACGTAGCACCGCACAATACGCCGTGCCAGGGAATAATGCCCAATTTTACACGAGGCAAGATTGACGGCCGTATACGTCCTTATACAGGCGAGACGAAATCGGCTTAAAAGTTTCAAAACTTGCCTGAGGCTGTGGCAAGACGAGGAACCAACGGAGTACTCTCGAGGTAAAGCGAAGAAAGACAGGCAAACTTGAAAGAGACAGAGAAGGAGGCAGCAGGATCGAGAGAACGAAAAAGGGAAACCTTATTTACTTTACGTTATATAGAAAGATAGGTATACATATGTCGGTATACACGCAGAAGTACGTATCCCCTCTTCCAGGGTGGTACGGCTTCATCCATGCGTTAAATTCCTCCGGGGGATTCCTCCTCTTTCCTTGATCCTTCTCTTTCTCTTGTGCTCTGTGTTTCTCCCTCTGCCCTCCCCACTCTACAGCTACCCCTAACTTCTGTGCTCTTCTCAGTTCACTCGTATCCACTTGCAACAGAACAGACCACTACCGCCGCCACCTCCTCAGGCAAGAGGTGTCTGTCTCTGTTTCACGGGTCTCCTTTTGCTTTCGGTGCAACAACTTTGATAGGGGCAACAGCTCCAGGTATTTCCGATGTATCGTTCGTAGATCGCGCGGTAGGAAGAGGAGAACGGAGGAACGAAACCGGGAAAAAGAGTTTTAATTTCTTCGGGAGCTCGCGGTCTGGCATCCGTTCGTTCTACACGTGGAAAACCGTGTAAAGGCGGAACACAGCCGAAGGGGAACGGTGAACTGGAAGAAAAGTTACGTGGTAACGTAAGTGAGGTATTGGCCGAGCTGCAATTCCGATCGGACCAATGAATTATTTTTACTGATTCGAACGTATTACCGACACAGATGGCTCCTCGCTCGAAAGTCTGCCGCGCAGAGAGGTTCTTCGGTTGGGAACGATAAATGTCGCCCGTACGGCGATTATTCTGCCAATTGCGAACACGGAGCAACCGTTGTAGCGTTGTATCGAAGAACGAATGGTATTTCGAATCGTCTTAACGTTTGTCTTGCTTTTCTCCAATTTGGTACGATCATTGAAATTAATCAAATGCCAATATACATGCAATGGCTACAGAAAATATTTTGCCATTTTATTGATCATGACACTTACGTATTATTTAATTAGGTTCCAGTATATTAAATTTTGTATCGCTATTAAAACGAAACGTGAAAGTTGGTAGGAAAACGCTTTATTCAGAAATAAGCAAATACTTTTTGTAGCCACTATATTAAGTATAATGCGCATAGCGAATGTAAACATTTCTCTTACATAGAAAGGAAATGTTTAATCAATGATGCCATCTTATTTTATGTATTTACGTATTATTAACTAAAGCGATTACTAAAAAAAACCTTCAACCATTTCTTTAAAAGGAAAGGAATAAAAGAGAGATTGCAAGATATACAATCGAGAAGGGTTGCACAGAAAGCATCCACGTGAGCCACGAACAAGTCACGAGACACGTGATGACCAGCCAATAAGATTCCACTACTATATTAAACCTTTTAGGAGCCGCTTAAGTCGCGCATAGAGTGACAAGCACCTGCCCTCGTACGACTGGATATACGAGGGGACGTCAGGTTCGTTCTCCTTTATATTCGAGCTGCTTTTTTTCATTCGGCTAACTCGTTAACCTGCAGCATTCGCATATTCAAAAAGTAGAATAGTCTGTTACCTGTACTACTTTTAACGGCTCGCTGAAACACTGCTACCAAAGTAGAACAAATTTTTACTGCGATCCGTTACTTATAGTTGAATAGCAAATTTAATCCGCATGACAAACATCAAACGATTGCATTTCCAACCTTTATTCTACTGTTCGAAAATTCTCTGTGAATTAACCCAGTATAGGATATAAATACACGCACGTATGTATTTACTGTGCAGTAAATCATTTCATTAATCGATGACATATCATTCCAAATGGATGGCTTCTTAATTTTAACGTTGACTGCACTAGCTCTCTGTGACGTGTTTGACGAATACAAAACCTACACGAATAAACGGCACAGCGATGAATAATACAGCATCAAATTCCAATCAGAGAAGGTATTCGAAATGAAAAACACACTGAATAGCAACTACATATTTTGATTCTATCATATGAAAAACAATTGGAATGCGAACTCATTTTTCGCCTATCGTGCCTATAAATTTCACAAGAGAAATATAGTATGGATTATTATAAACAGTATTTGTCTCCGCTTACTGAGCGGACGTTTTAAAAAAGGTTGCTATATACGTTTCGGAAAATTTTTATTCTTGAAAATCGACCACCTTCCTTATGGCAATTTTAAACAAAATAAAATTTATGATATCTTAATTGGGATAGAAGATTTATTAGTACAACGAGCGTCTAAAATATTAAATATTCCAAGATCCATTGATATTTAAAAAATGGAATAAAGCCAAAACTAAAAACATCTATATATGGAACAAAATGGAATATACGAACGTGTTGGATCTAATAGTTAAACGTTAAAAACTGATAAAAGGCCAGTAACGAAGTGGCTTTCCTTCGTTCTTTTGTCTTCTTGTTCCTCTTTTTATGTGCAATGGCAAACGTATCTGCGCGATACGTTGGCAAAGTCAATCTCTGACGGTGCATCAAACATTATTTGATCTATGGCCTCGATTATCCGTTCCGATTTAATTCTCCGCTTTCCACGGGGCACAAAGTATTCGGCAAACAGACCTATCCCGCGAATAATCACGTTCGCGCCCAGTTCTCCCCGCCGGAACACAATTTCCCCGCCTTCGACGCAATTTAATTAAAAACCTGTATTTTTCCGTCAGGATTATCCTTGCGCTCTTTGTTTCAATTCCAAAGACTGCTCCTTTGGCGGACCGCGTATTCAGTAGTCCGAGGCAGGGAAAAAGGACCAAGACAAAGCTTTTCTCCGTGAAGACACGTACCAGCGCGCTTCTGTGCTCGCTCCGTCAAAGTTCAAATTAAACAGAGAAGCAAAGACAAAAAGGACAAGAGAAAAAGGAAGAAAAGAAGAGAAGTCACAGGGAGGTAAGAAGGAAAAAAGGAAGAGTATACAGCGGAAAGAGTTTACGTATGCACGCGTATGAATCTTTCATGCAATTTCCTTCGGTATGCATAAGTAGATACGCCTTACAACAGTTTCATAACGTTACCGATATGAATTATAAATATACAGCGCTAAGTGTTAGATCACCTGGATTCGTATAAGATGCGAGCCTGGTTCACGACGTCGATAAATTAATCGTGATTCTGCACTCGTGCGAGTTGACGGTGATGATATCGTTGTGCTATCATATTCATTACGTACGTTCTATTATCGTACGATCATATTCATAAGAAGAATATATTTGCAAGAATTATCGAAAAGAACTTGTATGAATTAGAAGCGAAATTCAGCAACGATTATTTCAAATCCGCATTGAAATTCGGTACAACTGATGATACGAGTGGAAGAATTGATTAAAACAATGACCAAGATGTATAGCGGATATAAATAATGGAATTATTCGATGAAATATTGATTTTTAGAATGAGAAACGCGACTTATATTGGGTTTTGTCAATACCACCTAATGACAAAATTCGCAATCACTTAGTTGCCAATCCAATATCTTTCCACCGTGATTCTCACTTATGAACGACGTCGTATACATCCAAGAAATTCGATTGAAAAAGTTGCTTCTTGCGCGAAGGAACTATTTGTCCAGTTCCCACGTCCGCGACAATCCTAACCAGGAGAGATAGATGATCCTGGTAATTACACCAGAAAATACCATGTACGTGTGCGCGGTCACTAGCTTCACGGCCACGCATGCGCACGCGCAGGATGCGCATCAGCTATACCGCGATTCCATTTACGGCGGGACGCGACTCGTTAACGCGCGTACGCTGGAACCGCGCACGAATGATAATTAGCTTGGCCCCTACAAAGCCTCGCTATGTACATCGCCTGAATCTCTCGATGCGTTCTTGTAATAAGGAGAACTAGGTGGAGTAAGAGAAAGAGGAGGTGGAGTCGAGGGAGGACGTAGAAAAGCCGTGCTCCTTTCCGTGTCGAGGTCGCCGGTCCATTCTTCTTTCAGCGTGGAAATCAGAACGAGTGTGTTTGGCGCTTCGAATTCATTTGTCTCGCAGGCAAATTGTTAACCCTTTCTTTTTTTCAGTTGCCACAGTTTCGTTACGAACCTTAGCCAACGACATCCGTTCAAACCGTATATATACGTAACCATCGGAAAAGGCAGCAGGTATTTACACTGGCGGTGGAGCGGCGGCCATGTTGGCTCGCGTGTGTACTTTATGAACGCACGATTTGTAGCTTTTGATGGTTATCAAAGCGCGCGTACACGGTTTTCCATTCGGCGGAAAATTAATTGCGATTCTCGACAGGGTAAGCTACAGCATGGTAGTCGAATAATTAACAGAGATACGGGAAATAAGCTTGTTAACAGAATCGAGACACAGGCTAGCGGATCGTGTTTCTTTTTTGTATTATCCTTCTTTTTTTTTTTTTTTTTTTTTTTTTTTTTTGTTGAAGAACGGTGGGAAAAAGTGAACGTCGTATAATCCCGTTGGAACATGCAGAGGGTTGGACGACGGGCTCGAAATTAATTTGTCTGTTCGCAGTATCAATTTCGAGTATCATAGCCACGATCCAAGCGGCAATATCAATTGGACTCTTCTCGTTGAACAATGCGGCACGTGGTACGAAGAGAGAGCGAGCGAGAGAGAGAGAGAAGGGGGCCTTTTAATTAGCCAGCGGGGAACAGAAGTACTCACCAGCAATAACAGAAAACTAAATGTACATCGTGCGTATATAACGCGAGTTTTTTACGATGCAGCCACGGTGGTATATCGGTTGTGTTTAAAGCGAGCCACTGCCAACCTTTCTGCTGCGAAATGACACTTGAAAGAATGTTCGTAAATATCGTGGAAGCATTTCGGCACGTAAAATCATAAGGCTTTGTGAACGCGCGAGTGGAGCGATGGTGCTGCCATTAAAAGCGAGCCGCCTGCGGGCGATAGGCCAAGGTATGCGACTGAACGGACAGGTGAATATCGATGAGAATCGAGAGAAGTGCGGGTGAAGCTACCCATCCATTGATAGATAAGGATGTCGATAGGGGGGAATGGGTGAGAAACCATCGTAGAAAGCACGAGGGACGAGAAGGGAAGATCTTGAGAAAGCGTGAGAGAATATAGCGAAGAGTATGTGCGGGACGAAGAAAGGTATACGAAGAGAAATCTAGAAGTGGTAGAGAGAGAGAGAGGGTGAATAGAGGATCCCGATTATTCAGCATCGACGAGATTTGCAATCGACATTCTCTTCCTTTCGCCGCTCATTATATTGCGCCGTTCTAACCGCACGGATCTCCTCGTCGTTGTCGGTGGATTCGCTTCTTCGAAAAGGGGGTAAGCGAGGTGGAGATGGCGAGAAGAGAGAGAGAGAGAGGGCGGCGTGGAGCGAGGCAGGTGGAGAGGAGAGATGGGATGGGGAAGGAGCATCACCGCGACTGCCACACACCACTACTACCACCCCCACCAATTAACCGTCCTTTTCCTTCCAAGTCACGAAGCCGCTGGAAACAAGAGATACGCCTCGGGTACGGAGACAGAGAGTAAAGTCAGATTGCATGGTTGGCGAACGCGGTAGACACGCGGAGACTCGAGACAAATCCGTGTAATTGGTATTACACAAAGGGAAGGAAAGAAAGTTGCACGAGAGGGAGAAAGATGAATAGTGGATAAATGCAAAAGAGAAAGGGGGACTTAGATAAAACGGGAAGAAATGGTCGTTAGGTTTTGTACAAACGTCGCCTCCACATAAAGTGGCGTGTTTTCTTCCCCGATGATATTTCAAAGACACGAAACGGTTTTTAGATATTCGGTCGGTAAGATCGGAACGCCTGAAGAGCTCGCTCTCGTCGAAATCGTTGGCAGATTAATTTCTCTTCATTAGTGGGAGGGATGCCCCTCATCGCGTAGCATCGCTCGAGCACTCAGAGGATATCGATACTTTAATAACGCTCCTCTCCACTTCACGGGTTCAGAGTTCAATTGCCTTTTTTGTCATTAATTGTTGTTTTACGATGGCGTCCGCTAGAGAGCGCTGTGAAAAGCACTCGAAACGCGTGCACCAGCAAGGGAATCCCTGGGCTTGAAGCACCGAGGCTATACACAAAATACAAAGTCAGCCTTCGTTTGATCGTTTACTTGTCGTTTTCCCATCGCTCGATGGGCAATTGTTTCGACAAACTTGGGGCGAACCGTTTTTTTCTTTGTAACCTGCCTCCTCTGGTTCCGTTGCCGCGCATACGGCCTTTCGTTTAATCTCTTCATGCAAATGCAACAGACGACTCTTTCTAAGCTGTATTTACGTGCTTTACATATTTCACCTTCCGCAAACGTTTCAACCACGGTTGGCAATCGCGTTTGGTACAGAATACGCATACAATGATTCACGATAGTATTTGGACTCTTTTATGTAAATGTCCTATGCGTTGCACAAAACATTATGAAATTTTTTCTTACAACTATATTGAGACACGACTGTCATGATTATATTCAACTCAAATATGGAACCAGTCTGAAAATATATGTAGAAGTTACGAAGGTTTATTGGATGCATATAGGCGATACAAAAATTAGCATGGATAGCGGTTTTAAATATACAATTAGTACTAAAGGTGATTTCACTAAGTATTTTTGTGAGTTATGTTGTGAATATCTATACATTTTCAGATTCATATGAAATTTTACCAACATAATTATGACACTTGCATTTCATTATAATACTAAATTATAAATGTATTTTGCATTATACAGGATGCGTTATGCAATTGACTCTAGCTAAATCTCAAAGTCGGTGAGAGATGGAAAAAAATTGTAGAGGGAAAATTCGACTCAAATACCTTCACACTTTTTTTTATAGAGAATAAAAGATTAAAAATGCATCGAGCTGTTAATAAAAACTTATAGAATACCATATAAAAAAAGGAAGATTATTATCGCACTCTCCCGAAGCATCGTTACTAAAAAAAAAAAAAAAAGCGAGTACCTGCGAACATGGATCTTACCGCACCATTCAATTTTTTCCTCTACCCTTTTTCTCTTTCCATCTTCTTTAACCGACTTCGAGATATATCCTGGCCCAATTGCGTAACGCAACCTGTGTATTCGCAAAACGTTTCCATAAGTGTTTAAACGCTATCACGTACACACAGCCGATACAAAATCTGGAATCGGTGTCGAATGTCACGGAAAAAACAAACTACACTTTTTCTGCGGTTCGCGTCGTCGTCGATCCCCCACGAATCTCTGCCACCGCCAATGGCATCAGGCGGCTCTACCACCAATGACAAACACTGTAGCATCGGTAGCTGGATGCCTGCTTTTTTGTCCATGTCCCCTGGCGTATTTTGCACGCTTAAAAAGTTTGAACTTCGCTTTATAACGAGCTTAAGACCTCGCGCGGTTAACGAGAAATGATTTACCACGTTCGTTGCCATATGGCAACTACCAATACATAGAGCACGTACACGAGCGTATATACATACATACAGCGTGTTACAAACGATTCGTGTGTACGTTGAAGAGCAGCGACCGAATAAATCACTGCCGGCGTACAGGCCTAATATAATCGCGCCTAATAAAGTTGGCAGCCACTAAATTTTCTTAACTCGGCCCCCGATTCGACCATGTAATTCCCAAACGGGCGTGTACGCTCCATAGAATCCGAGAATTCGTCGGTTCGAATTGAAAGACGATGCGATGTTCGGGAACAGGTGGATATTCGGATGCTTGTAAATAATGTATCTTTGCTTAACCCTGTTAGTCTCCGCTTCGTCCTCGAGTTTGTATTTCTTCAAATATCTTCCCTTTTTCGCATATTTTATTCATGACAACCAGCAATATATATCATGCATTATGCATAGTAAAATTATATTCTATACTAAAACCAAACATTTGCACTTTTGAGTATGAAACCTCACTCTTTCGCTTTTCTCTTCTCCCAGTAAGCGCAATTTAAATATCGAAGCAGCTGCCTTCTTACAGCTGTTCGATTCCCAATTCTTCCCAAAAATAGAAACGACAATAAGATAATCGTTTGTCTGTAAATGAAATCCCGTTGTATGGAATTCTTCGCAAAATCCAATACCCAGATCCGAGATATCAAGATCCACCTAATCCTAACCTATATACCGATCCCTCCTAGACGATATTAATCCACTCGAAAAAGCATGAAACACTCGCATGAAGCGCTCGATAAATAAAGTGATCGTTAAAAAACCGGTGCCGACCGGTCAATAACCACGCACCATCTATATCGAGCTAGCCACGACATGGAGCGAAAGAAGCAGAAGTAAAAGATAGAGGGAGCAACGAGGGAAAAATTGGACTCCATAGTCGACGAATATCGAATCGCCATAAATAAATCGTTTCCCAAGCAAGAACCGCTTTTCGGGGGACAGCTTAGTTAAGGGACTGTACTCGTGTTTGGATCGAGACTAGCGCCGCCGTGTATTTACATGGGAGATTTACGGTACGCTGCTACCGATCCCTACAATGTATATTCTCGGTGCATTAACGTTCGAGCGGCAGGAGAACGTCGCCGGCAGAAGCGACTAGCTTGACCTTTGGACCCAGTTCCTTTCCCTCGGCGCTGCATCTGCAAGCAAAATCTCCCGGGGGCCCCGCGATTACGTTTTCTTTCGTTTTTCATCAATTCGACGAGCAATGCCTCTCTTAACTATAATTCGCACTATCTTTCTGTACCTCTGCTCTTCTAAAGCCTCTGCCTTCTCATCGAAGCAACGTGGAACTTTTTGCCTAACGTTGCTGAATGTTTCAAAATAAAATCCAACGAGTATCGTTCTACAGAATGATGTTGAATAATTGCGTCGATAAAGACATTGCCGACGATTTATTGACCTAGATATATAATTATTGGGTTTGATTTGCCTCGATAAAGCAACTTAGGGGAAAATTTGATTTTCTTCGATGAAATGATGTAGTTAGAGGAAAAATTTGATTTCTCTTGACAAAGAAACTTAATGAGAAGGTAATTTGATTTTTCCAAATTGATTCGATCAAAGCGACATGTTTTCGTAGCAACAAATTGCCCGTACGCGAATACGTTGTGAAACAGTCAACGATCTTGTATAGACAGAAGAGACATTTGTTTCTGTGACAACTTGTTACTGCAATGTTTATTTTCCTTTGATTTTTACTGCTCCGAATAAAAATAGGCAACAGACGGCAACCTTTGTTACTGGTAACAGAAATACGGGAAAACATGGAAAAATAGCGAACAGCGATAATTAATTCTTCCAAGAAACACCAGCAAAAAGTTCCGCGCTGTTGTTTCAGTGAGAACGTAGCCTTAAGTTTCTACGTTTCTCGATGGTGTCGTTGCTCTGTACCGCGAGAAGCGTTTCCGGGAGACACGCGACCTTCGTGGTCGCTGAATTTCATAGCATCATTACGCGTTCCGTAGAGCGATACTATACCGAGGATGAACGGTCCTCTAACGACGCCAAGGCTCCAGCGGATATTCGACAGATAAGTTTCGTGTAGCAATTATCTTTGGAAATGTTTGGTACTAGGATGATTACCGAGAAGTCTATCTATATGTAAATGACATGTATCGAGAGAAGAGTTGCTTTACGGTCGCTTAACGAGATAAGTTGAAATATAATAATAGATACGTATATCGTTACGACACGGTGGAATTTTGAAAAATACAAATGCAATCAAAGCGAAGAAGAGGAGAGTTCGATCGTTCATCCTCCACGTCCATCGAGGCTGTTTCGGCTGATTAATCGAATAAACTCGTCCACCGGGTTTAATCTCGTCGCGGCGCGGTGTGCACTTCACAGCGTTCTTGCCGATGAAAAATGTGACAGTCACAATATTAATATTATTCGAGCAAGATAAGCGCGCAGGGCAGCTGCTATTATGCGACGCGTACGTGTATACCAATCGTCAGCCGTCTATCGATCATCGCTATAGTCATCGACCAGTCAAGAACAATATACGAGATTTCGGATCGACAAATGATGTGTATGTACAGTGCAGGATTATCTCCGTCAAGTAAGCTTCGTCATCTTAAAATTCGATCTTTGCGCAAAATAATCACGCCCGTGTATATTACGCGATAGCACTGGTCTTTGTTAATGTACAATAACGAATAATTGTGATTATATCAATGATGATACAGGTATACCAAATCTACCAAAAAATAATGGCGACCGCTTCTTTCAAAGAGTCGTCCAATTTCTCTCTTATCTTCCCTTCCTTTCTATTCGCTTTTCCAACCTATAGGATTTTTGTTCTTGTCCCTTTTCAGTAACCAAGCATTCGATGACTATCATTATCACACTATTGCGAGATTTCTGCGTGAGAACACGCTGTTCTGAATGTAAAGGACTTCTATCAGCACTAATCACGATACGTGACCATCAAAGCCACTAGATCCCCTTGCTGGACCATCGAGTTGCAAAAAGGAAATAAAGTAAAAGCGAGCAATTAAAAGCCAACAAGTCAGTCCTCTTGTCCCCCTTTGCTTCGGGTTCCCCCCGTCTAGTCTACCCTCCTCTTGCCTACCCCTTTAAAACCTTTGCGTCATCGTCCAATCAAGGTAGCCGCGTTTCTACTGTCTACTGTTTATGTGTGTACGTGAGCGCATGCACGCATACATAGGACGTATACACGCACACACAGGATCAGCAGTGGATCCGACAGGTCTGCACGTTTGTGTATACAGTCCACCCGGGATCCTTCCCTTGTTAGGAAACATTTCAAACATTTGCCATATCACGATCGTTTCAAGGCATTTCTTGCTGACTAGAGACTAGAAAGACGTTCTTATTGAGTGATTCGCTTCTCCCTGTCTCCTCTAGTCTGTTATGGGAACTAATCTCTGCTCGGTGAATGATCAACCTAACCTTCAATCGCTTTGAAATTCGTCCGCGTTTCTCCATGGCCGGTTTCTCGTGATTTAGGTTAGGTTTGACACGGTAGTTTCTCAAGGACGTATGTTTGAACATGGACAGATTGGTCATTGAATCGATTTTGGCATTACGAAATAGAATAAGCGAAACAGAATCAGAGTGCGACTGTATGAGATAAGAAAAAAAGAAGCGAAGACCTTCGTACGATATAGAAATCTAGGTTTAAGTGTACCAAATGCAGAGATTCTAATGAAAATCTGCTATGATGTTACAAAACAGCGAAAAGAAAGAAGATGGAACTTGTTATAAACAGATTTTCAATTTCTTTTCTTCCAATAATGCATTCCGACGAGGCATGGCCAACAATAGACACATTCTGGACGTATACGTGAATCCACAATTCCCATGGATGATATGGCTCTCTTATGATTTCCATGGCGAGGTAGCGTTCGCCAGATACGATTCTGAAGACGCGGTTCTGGCTCATTCAAAACAGTTACACGTCGCACAAGGATGCTGATGGGAAGGCAAAAAGGCAGCAGACAGGCACCGAAGACTTCCCCGGAATACTACGGAATGCTCTTTGAAAAGGACGCTACGTTAGAAGACACATTTATGCATCTGAACGTTTCTTCTGAAAACAAGACCGACATAACCTCGAAAGCCGACAGAGGTCGAATGTAAGGTGCATCGATTGAAAATCGAAACGTCATTCTCGACGGGTTACGTGGAAGAGATACTGGCTTACGAAGGTATTCGAGTACTTGCCAAAGAAAACATTTACGTAAACCATTCCTGTAAAACATTTTATGACAACATTTGTAACGAATAACGTTTAGCAATTTCATTAGCGCTGTAACGAAACACGACTCTATCGGGACTACATTGATCAAGCTTCAAACCAGGATTTATTGAGGTATTAAAACGTGTGCCCTATGTGTGTTACGCGTACATTATACACATTACGTAAAACATTTTGAAATTCTAAGACTGAAGACCGATACGAATCTGAAAGTATACACGGAAGTTACAAACAAGATACTGCAAAAGGTATATACAATAGAATATGAATAGACATTTCAAATAAGAATAATAAGCGTGGAGGATGGTGCTACTGAACGATACAGATATGATATACATATATATTTGTGACTTGTGCATCTACTTTCAGACGTGTCTCGTTTTACCGATATAATCAAGATAGCCGGCTTTCGTTACAATGTTAATAAGATCTCGATATGTTTCATACAACACGCGTAAGTTACGTAACGAAATATATTCATAAATATTATCCGCAAGTGTTCGACTACTTTCAAGAACCTGTATAGCTGTAGATAAAACCGCTAGGAATTAGCGAACCGTACACCTTCTCTGCCTCGGACGAGCACGTTTTCTCGGTAGACGCTCCTTCTTTGTACCGTATGCGTCATCCTTCACCGATTCCTCGCTGCATTTTATTTTCTCTTCCTCGTATATTTTTCTTTTTTTTTTTTTTTTTTACAGATTATCCCATGGAGAGAGGTTTGCCCTCCCCCTCACGTCGCCCGCGGTCTTCTCTCCGTTGAATATCAAACGAGGTATATACACACAGGTGAAAGTATAGAGTAAGAGAGAGATGCTCGTTGCCTTAGTCATCCTAGACGTATTGTTGGACCGTCAACGGAGTGAGAGTAGGTAGAACAATGCCGCCATGCGTCACGACGCTTGGACGTCTGCCGTGAATGCAGCTATGTGGAGAATAATTATCGTTGTTTGCACTTCGTTTTCCTGTCCGCCGTTGGGACGTTAATATTTTTCGGCCTTAATTGATGCGCCGATAATGGTGCGTGGGCACTACGGAACGGGCGCTTGTTTAGCTTGGAACCCTGGCTTGTCTCCTTCTTATACAGGGTGGCCCAGTAACGGCGATAGAATCGGCAAGAGGGAGATTTTACGTGAAAAACTAAACAAGAAATGCAGAATAACATTTTCTCGGACGTCGCTTCGTTCGCGAGAAAATGGAATTTGAAAATATGGTGAAGATGTATGAGTTTGGTAATTCCTGATTGGATACGAGTGTACGATTACGACGATAATGATAATGGGACGTTATTGTACTTGTAAAAACAGCTGGAAGATGTGAAATAACATTTTTAGAGAATAACATCGTTTTAGAGAAAATGAAGTTCGAATGTGTTTAACGAAGAATTAACCTGCATGCTCTTCGACATTTAAATTCAATTTTCTCGAGAAAGAAACTCAGAATAGAGAAATCTTATTTTACGTTTCCGATCTGTTGTCTCGCGTAGAATAACTTGCTTCCGCATATCTATTTCTGTTCAGTCAGGAATTAGCCAAGTTTTTCTACGCTTGATAGAATTTCAACGTTAATATATTTAACGTCATAAGAAAGTATCTTTTTCAAATATCGTATTTCTGACTTACTTATTTCCATAGAATTTAAAATATCTTGCCGATTGTACTATGATTACTGAGACGCCCTGTACAGACGAAAAGGAAGATATGTACGCACACATACACACTTGATGCTCGATTCGACGCCAATAAACCGCACAATCGACGATAATATATTCCTTCTGGCGTGTTCTCGCTCCCTTTTGTTGCGAACCTAAGACGAATGAATTTCAAACCGGGGGATGTGTCCGATGTTTGATCGTATTTACCAAGCCACTGTTCTTCTGTGTCTCCCTGCATTCATCTACTCATAAATTAAGGGGGCTTGATGTTGTAAAGTCGCGGTGGAGAATCAGAGGCATCTGACGTCTTATCGACGTAATTTATTATAGAATCTTTTGACATCGCTATGTAGCGTACGTATATATAGCGTTTCATAGATTAAAAACTTTAAGCCCAATTTCCAAATGCGTAACGAGAGATCGTTATAGGTTATATTATATTATATGTTATTTTATATAATAACGTTTCTGTTTTGTAAGACATAAAATACAATATTCTATTAAATAAAGGTTATACAGGGTGGTTGGTAACTTGGTAAAAAAATTAAAAAAAATTTTTTTTTTAATTTGTCTGATTCTACGCGAAAAAAGAAGTCAAAAATATAGAATAAAAATTTGTTTTTAATTTTTTTTTCTTTAATTTTTCTAACGAGACAACGATCTATAGCGAGATCCGTTATAACGTACCGCACGCGTACCAAGCGAAAATTCAAAGTCGATTTTCTCGAAAACAAAGCCTCGAACGAAAAATTTCTATTCTATATTTTCGACTTCTTTTTTCGCGTAGAATCACCCTCTTTCCGCCTGTACCACCAGTTACCAACCACCCTGTATATTATTTCGGGTTTGTAAAAATATCGATTTTAAGACGTTCTATTTCAAAACTGACTACGAGAATATAAAGCCATTAAATCTTGATTCTTTATATTACTTTCGTCGTCTCTCTTTATATCTAACAGACTGTTCTAATATAACGGATATACCCAGCCTCCGGAGTTAAGAGGTTAATAACCATTGATAAATTTGACTGATCTTTCTTTCCATTTTACGAGTAATTATAAGTAGCCGTGTATCTTAGTGGCAAGGACCACATTAATTCGTAATTACACGGTACTTTAGACCATCAGCGGTACGGGCTAATGCTATGACTCGACGGTACGGTGAATCCCCGTCGATTCACGCTGGATTAGACGGCGAACATTAAATTATTCCTCATTTCCTGAGCTATGGGGGTGATTGATCTCTGATGACCTTGAAATTTCATTGATATTCAGTCGATCATTACATTGTCCTTATCCCTTATACTTAAAACATTAAAAATGAAATAACATCCATTATCCACGTTTGAACATGGATAGCTTTTCAACTTATTTTATGAACCAATTGCCAGTTCTACTTCTCGTTATTCGTCATAAAATTGTTATTCGTAATTCTTACTATTTTTCAATTGCTATTTGAGAGTACGTCTAGCGCCTGACATTTCAATCTGTTTAATTGATAATTGACAGTCTTTTCATATTTGATTTTACTGAATAACGTATTCCATGCCTTCAATGAGCGCGTACGTAGAGTATTTAAAAAAAAGAGACACGTACACGAAAAGGTACTGAGCAGTACAGCAGAATTTTTATCGCGCTATATCGAGCAAGTGAGTCCTCGATAGACATGGTTTCGGTATGCAAAGATTAATATCCATAAATAACGTATTTTCAATGAGGATTTGGACTTTTCAATAATATTTTCGTATCAAGAACGAGAAACATCGCCATAACAAATTTCTCAATGTGACAGTACAAATTTAAGCAAACGTGAATTTGCAACATTCGCAGTCCGAAAAATTTCGTTTCATTTCGAATTCCCTTTCCGAATTCGAATTTTTAAAGTTGTTCTTTTAAAGAACCATTCGCTTCGATCACAGGGCTTAGGATGAAAGTTTGATTTTTCCGGACGCGTAAGCTCGTGCAGTCACCTCGGGAAGTATCTTTCGGGTTCCTGATAAATTGAACGCCTCTGCATTTCGATCACGCGCATCAAACGAGGACGACACTCCCGTCCCGTCCCCCCCCTCTCTACCACCATTCACCCGCCACTTCATTGGCCAGTATCCCTTCCCCCACTCCTTCTCGCCCCTTTTCATTCTTCGCGACAGCAGCTCGTTTTTATGAAAATTTATTGAAATATTAAATTCGACCGCCCGCGACTGTACGATCGCGATAAATAATTCATGAAATGCAAGCGGGACAATCAATAAACTTCGCGAGGCACACGATGTTCAAAAATCCATCCATCTACTCCGTCGCGTTCTATCTGAGCCACCTTGCGCCACTAATTTACCGACTGATAATATTAGTGAATCGGCAAGTTACAGGATATAGGTTATAACTTACATAATTTTACAAGTTTGCGTTGAATCGAAGAGTAGAGTTATAGTTAGTTAAGAGTAGAGTTAGTGGAGACACTAGCACAATCTCCTACTTGTATATAAAATAATAAATTTCTCTGTAACAAAATTCGCTAGTTTATGCATTCACGAATAACTAGCAAAATTTCACCAATAGTACTGGTTTAATCGTGCAAGAGGACAGCTCGATACAAAAATCATTTCATTTCTTCATCGTCTCTATTAATCGCGTTAACGACGTGCAGCTCAATGAGGAAAAAATATCAAGATCACGCACTGGGTTACTTTATCAGTGGCGATAAATAGTGGAATGAAGTGTGAAATTCCGGACTTAACGCCACCAAAAACATCCGCGCGACCCCGTAAATCGAAAGAGGATAACACAGGGGCGCATGCCCATGAATACACGTATATTCGGGATCAGAAGCGACCGCTGGACAAATCTCTATTGTGATTTTAACACTCGACCGCTCGTAAATGGCGGCGATAAATTAGCGTGACCACCGTTCAAAGGTGGCAATTACGACCGTCAAATGCCGATTGGTTTAACGATACACGACGCGACTCTGGCGACCTCTTGTCGGTCGATTCAGTAACTAATTTCGACAGGATGCGCGCCTCGTGGCACGTAAACGACCATCGGGTCCACCTATCCCAATCGAATCCAACAAAGTGAATCGCATGAAATTGACGGTTTGGTCCTTATGGCACCTAATAGGCCATGCAGATTCACGTCGTTGCTTAGAAACGGATCGTTATGGCCACTGTGATTTAAAACTAGAATACTTAACAAACGGTATTGGTAGTTTAACTAGGACACACTGTATTATTTTGATTTGCGTTTCATTTCATTTTCCTCTCTTAAAAAGTTTCAGCATAGACGTCGAAGTTTGCATTCAAACAACTATATATCTCAAATATCGAATATACGTATTACAAAAATTAAGAAAATATCCCACTATATTTTTTCAATTATTCCGTTTTTCCTTTCTTTTATAAAAGAAGCGGCTATCACTAATGAGCGTCGCATAGACAATGATTATTTTTACGGCAAATTGGATATCGGTCGTGTGTTGTTCCCCACGTGGTCATAAAAGCAGAGCGGGAAATGATATACCAACAATAATCGAGGCAACATAAAATTCAGTGGCCGTTAATTTGCATAAGCGCGCCGCTCGTTTTATTCCGTATGCATGCACGCTGTAGCGAGCGCGCAAGACCATGTCGTTTCGAATACGATCACAGAACGTCTCGAATATTTTACGTCTCAACCGAGGGTAAACTTCGCGACAGGGATAATTACACGCGTTATTTATGACGCCTCTGATGCGGGAATACCAGCAGTGGAAAAAGATGGGGCAAAGGGCTGAGAGAACATAGACGATGCGGCAAAGAAATATTCCGATCCTGTGGGTATTCCCTGAACTCGGTATTCCTCTCTCGTATTCGATTCGTCACAGGGTTTTACATTCCACGTCCTCCTACTCTGAAAGAAAAGGTGAACACACACGCCTCGTCCCGCTACAATATCGAATCAACGGTTCATTTAAATATAAACGAGCTACGTGAACGAACGCTTGATCTCTCGATGAACACGTTATACTGTGCTGAACGCGTATACGTAATTCAAACGTGCATCTATGTAGCACCCGGTGGCGACCATAATATAAACACATCAGTGACACAATGCATTAACATATCTCAGATACGCCCGCGATGATTAAAAACGCTCGCATCCCTCGCGCCACCTGTATATACGAGACAAGAACTCTGAATAGAGAAAAGAAATTTGGAACGCACAGCGAGGCTTTGCTCTTCAGGTGCAAATGAAAGGACCATTCGTTTACCTCTATGGAAATATCGTGTTACTTAATGAATAAAAATTAACACATAAAGCTACTGCCTTTATCTGGGCTGGAGCTAGCAGGTCTTAAATATTCAAATATTCGAAGAACCTATTTCAGAACACTAAGGCTCGTTTGCAAAGGTAAGTAGGTAGTTACCCAGTCTTAAATAATGCAATATATAATAGATTTATCACTAGAGTAATAAAAATACTCGGGTCAACGATTTACTTCCGGATACTCGTGCATCGGTCACATGGATTATCATTTTTTAAGCTTCGAGCATAGAACTGGAAAAATTCGTTGAACCTGGAAGTTTAGAGGTTAGACCACCTACCCTCTGGCAGTCGCCATATTCGCACTATTGTTACACTAAACGATATCGCATCTACCGACTATTTTTTATGTAAAATTGACATGTCGCAAAAAAGTAAGTCCCGGAAACAAACTCGAAAAACAAGAAAGGAGTAAACAGAAACCAACTACAAAACAAAGAAAAGTGGGGAAGAAAAGTATATCCGATACAACTTTCTGGGAAGCTATAGCTGCATAATTTTACGCGAGTTTAACTCCGTAATAGTATTCTCTGATTTCGATGCACAAACGTAGAAATGACAAAAATCGCCGGGTCTAAACTCCACATGTTGCTCGCGAGTGAGCAAGAATACAAGTGGGCAATGAAAGGGTCACGCACAGCAGACTCGAAAGGTCAGTCGTGCATACGAGTGCTTCGATGGTCACGCGTTCGTGCGCGCGTGTTGGTCCCTTGTCTAACATGCACACACTGAACCATACATATACATATACAAGCACGGAAGCTATGATCGAGGCAGGCAGCACGCTCACGCTGCGCAGGCCTCCCTATTCCGAATTAAACAGTTCTCCGAAAAAGGAACCTACTCAAGTCCCCCCAGCAGCCCCCTATTCTCATGTTTTATCGGCTCCTATCGTCGTACAAAACTGTAAACTCTACTCTACTCGCGTTTCGCCCGCCGGAATAACGAATCACTTGTCCTCCATGAGAAGAAGAGAGATCAGAACAGAGAGAAAAGAGACGATCCTTATCGCTAGCAAGACATTTTTACGTTTTCTGCGCCCGGTCCGTTACGTGGACGCAATTTTTTTTCTATATTAAAGTCATGCTTGTGTGGCCTGGCAATCGCTTGGACGCGATTAGTCGACCGTGGATAATCGGTCCCTTCGGGGAAACCACCAAGAAAAAATGGACAATAACCCCACGCGTAACGTTTCTCCACGTTCTGATGTAACCAATGAAAAAAGAGCCCAACTGTTCTTGGTCTTTATGGCAAATACGACTGTGGTGCAGATTCAAAATGGAAGCTGCTGTGGTTATGTTATAATCGGCCGATAGCTTGTTACCGATCACGCGACCTGTTTTTCATTCAATTTGCCAATAGGTCGCGGATAAGGTAGCATTATCTGGCTTTGTGCGAGATTGTTATCCGAAGATCACGTAGATGATGGATTGGAGAAAAATGTATCGTACAGATTCGCTTGCTCTCGATATTGAGAATCAAGTTGCTGTACGGTCTACCAGTAAATTCTTATATATTATGTTCGATATAAATATACGTAGTCTGACGTTCAATCAATTGAACCAATTTTCGTACAAGATATAATAGATCGTTGTACTAATTTCAAGAAATATATAAATATTAGGTTACGACATTTCGTAGCGATTTATTACGAATTTCTATCAGATATTCTTTAAAAAACGAAAACTTCGTAAAGTGTTGCGACAAGGAAAAAGAATAAATGGAAGAATTTTCGTAGAATTGAGAAAAAAGCGGTCACGTTTCTCGTAAAAGGGAGTGTAGCGAAACGGTGGCGCCCTCGACCTCTGATATCATTACGTGAATGATGGTTCCTGGGTAATGGAGAGAAAATGGAACAACAGGTGTGTTGCAGCTGGGTCGGCAACATTGCTGCCGCGGAATGACAAGAGCAAGCGTGAGGAAAGTGTACAGGTAAAGATATCTCCGCGTGCACACAGTCCAAACGCTATTACTCCCTTTACCGTAAAGTTCCACGTTTCATTTGAGCCATGAACCGAAAGCGCATCACCGGTGGTCGAACAAGTAGCGGCCATCTTTCTTTTCTCTGTTTCTTCCCGCACTGCGTCGAAATGACCTATTTATTTGACGCCAGTGCACAACACACGTTAACGCGCCCCGTTTAAGATGAAAAAATGAAGGAAAAGGTAACAACCTTTTTTTCTAGACCACAGACAACTCGAGTGTTATAATCGCTTTTTCTCAATGGATTTCCTCTGGTTATCACACGGCCGAGTTCGTTCGTTCGTCCCCGGGTAAAGCCAATGGAACTGCGACGGGATGGGGCCGCGCGACAATACGATTTCATTATGGAAATACAAAACGGCGAGAAACTTTTTAAAAGTTTTCCTCCAGTGTACGCAATGGAAAGCAAAAAAAGAAAAAAAAAAAAAAAGAAAAAGAAGGAAATCACCGAGAAGCTCGTAACGGCATTTCACGTTCATAAATCATTCATGGGGATGGTGAAAAAAGTAGGAAAAAACAAAAAGTTCCGAAAAAAGGAAAAGTTCGTTGGGCTCATTTCTTTCGCAAGATTGACTGAATAAATAATATCCTGGGAGATAAATGTGGCTCTGCATCGAAGCATCTTCTCATCTACATTTTGTACGCAATGGAGTAAAATGTTATAGGTTTATGGAAGATGAATTTTAGAGTGACAAGTACGATTGATGAAGAAACTTGGTGTTATGGCGGCAGAGCGCCATCTTTGAAACAGTTTCATCTTTGAAACAAGTTCGATATTCGATATAAATGAAAAAACGAAAGAAGAGAATGAAAAATGAGTGTTCATTAATCAAATAGTTCAAGCGTTGGCTTGCAAGGCTTTGAGATTCGACTAGCGAAACAGAGTGCAGTCAGCAAATGCGGCTATAGGTATTTACACCGACGAAACTCGAGAGGACGCGCCATCGAAATCGGATTGGCCCGTGCACGGTCCATCTGGCTGACATCATGTATGTTATGAAGGAAGAAGAGTAAACAACGTTCGTTTCGAACAAAGAGGTCGATTCAGTCGAAGAGTAACGCCTCATCGAAAAATCCGTCAATCAGCAGTTCCATTTCATTCCCTCGGTTCATAGCGCCTTAAAAGCAACGTAGGTTAAAAAGGGAACGATGATGCATCGAAATTTAGTACGTTAAGGAAAAGAGATTACGGAACTGACGGAGAAAGGGGAAAAAAATAAAGGAACCAAACAGGATCACGTACCAACAAGTCAGTTAGTGTTCCGACCAAACGACAATTTATTTCCTTCCAACCGGCGACGATACGTCCAATGATCGGACACCGTGGCGTTTCCGGAAATTTTCCATTCACCGCAGCAATTTCGACGCGACAAGTCGCGTCAACGAATGTTTCGTGGAAATCAATGTAGCCGGAAAGAAAAAAAAAAAAACAAGCTTTTGGGCCACCTTCTTGTTTGCCACCAAAATAGTTTGTACCTAGGGTAAATTTGACATAACCGTTGTCTCTAATGTCGACAATAAAAATGGGGCTGAAAATCATAGCAATGTAAGTCGGTTTACTGCTAGTTTTTTTATAAAATAGTATTCCACACACCATTATAACTTTCAGTCAGTTAATTGTAAACAGAAGAGCAGAATTTTCGAAGAAATAATCAGTTAACTAAAGGTAATAAAAATTTCAATAGTTACCGATTTCATGATTCTCTATTAGATTAAAGTGCTAATATTGCTAGGGGATTTTACGACGGTTACAGAAACTTGGATAACTTTCCAGTTCGAAGGTTCGCGAATTTTAAAGAGGTTATAATGTAATTGAAAATGGCGGGGGTTCTTATCAACTTGTCTGTGTAGTTCCGCGCAGTGGCGGTGGTCGAAATTTTTAATTACGACCATTTGAAATTCAAATGCCGCCGCAATTTATTAATCTCTCTCTAACTTTAATCTGTCCCTGGCCAGGAACTTTGAAACGACCCCGTTTGTGCAGTTTCGAAACTCGCTTGTTGTTAACCAACGAGAAAACGGCACCGGTGCTGCCACCACTTCAACACGTCCTTACAATTACGCTCATTCTCGCTAATTATTTCCTGCACGCTTTAAATTGAAACATTCGACTATGACGAACGAAAAAAATTATAAAAAAAGAGAAACAAAGATACTCGTCGTTGAAAGAGAGAATACAAATAGGAAAAATCGTTAGACGAATACTCGATCCTATTCAAATCCACACCAACCTCCATCGTCCTATACTGGTCGACACCTCTTTCATTCGACTCTGAATAAAATCTGTTTCCACCAGAGATCGACAATTTTTTTTTTTTTTTTTTTCTAACTTCACCGGGGATATTGTCCTGCGTGTGATCAATATAAAACTGAACATTCATCGAACGCAGGCAGTCGTCGACCCACTTGAAAAAAAAGAGAAAGACAGAGGTATAAATTGGAAAAAAAAGAGAGGAAAGGAAAAAAAGGAGAGGAAAGAAAGGCCATACGCAACGAATCGGTTTGGCGCATCGTTCGCGAAACGAAACCGACGCGACGGTTAAGTGCAGCTAGGGGTTTGCAGACATTTCCACTTGTGACCAAACGATCGGTTCGAGCTTCCGGAAACCAAGAAAAGTCGAACGTAGCAATTCTATCGGACAGTATGGTCGCGGAGCTCCAATTACTGGCTACCAACCCGGTCGGGGGCAAGCAAGAAGGAAAGAAAAAACAGGCTTCTGCGACAGGCGCTCGTAACTCCTGACCGTATGGCGCGCGCGCGCGCTTTCGTGGAATTCTATAGGGACCTCTTAACGTCCATTCTCCCACTCTTTTTAAGTTGCACTTGAAATTGTTTTTCATTAATTGCTCTGTGGTCACCGGTTTTACAGTCATTTGCACGCGTTTAGCGTAATTCTGTTTCTTTGATGTTCTACGGATTCTTTTATGCTTAAAACATGCATAAAAGATGCAAAATGAGGAAAATGTACAGGTTATCGAGCGAAGGATTTGCTCGTACAAATATGGTGATCGCGATTTCTTCGTAGAATATTTTATATTCCATGATCTATTCACGATGATTAATTCAGTGAAATATTCTTGAAGAAAGATCAGTTCGCCGACCTAAGTAGGTGTTCCATTTTTTGTGGAACGACAAAAAATACGTTAGATCAAATTTCTTCGATGGTTTACGGCATTCCCCAAGATCGACACGGCCGATAAAAGAACCAAGAGAATTATGAGTTTATCCTAAACATATTTTTTGTCCTGGCATTACGTGCCACAATAAAGATAATTTTTTGTCACGAAATGTTTCTTCTACGCGCTATGAGATACGTATTTCTGAATATTTTCGTACGCACTGTACAAATACACACAGAAAAGGCTCACGAAAATACCGAAGATCGTTTCGCTAAAATATGTTTGCTATAAATATCTTGCAATTTCTATCCATACATGTAGGTTTGCAGGTTCGTTTAAAAGTTGGCCAATATAATCATGATAGCCATATCTCATTATAGTGATAATAACATTTCAAAATGTTTCGTACAACACACATAACACATTCACAAAAGCTTTCTATGGTGAAGCGTTGAAATACTTTCGTCAGCTATTGTGTCAACGCGTGTGCATGTGCGCGCGCCATAGTGCGTCAACGCGTGCCATTACCATGTACCAGTCTGTCCTAAATGTACCGCGACGAAATTAGTTTTGAGAACAACGACACCGACACGAGAATCAGAGAAGGCGGGGACACGAGACGGTGTGACCCGCGTGTATTTATACGCGAGTATTTGTCGACCGGTACCGTAGCACGCAAATTTTCAAGACGAGCACAAAGGAGGCATTGTAAACGATTGTTAATTTCGCGTGAACGCACTTGGTGCGCGCTCGTGCACGCGCCACTCAATTCCCCTCTCGCTTTATTTCGATCACAGTGACGGTCATTGTTCTTTGAAAATCTCCACCGAGAGACAGTCAGGCCATCAAGACGCGTAACAGCGGCAAGGAAACCGATTTCATGCTAAATTTAATCAATTATCGTTCTCACAGGCGTGTCACTCACGTTTACGTTATCTTTATGCATTGCGTCTATTGTTTATCGAGCGTACACACTGTGAACAGCATTGCACAACTTATCCATGTGTCCAAGTCTCTCTATCACTCTCTTGCGTCAATACGTAAATGTCTACACGATAACCTCCTTGCGGCTGTTGCCTGTCAATGAGTCATACATCGCTGTTTTGATTCCAAAGTCTGAAATGCAAACTTAGCCCTCAAACGCTATAGAGTATACGACGATTTTTCGTCTATGCGTTTATTGGATTGCATTTGTACAATTCATTTATTAGTACTGCAATATGCATTCATATTTAAGAATTTTATTCAGACAGAATACATTTTTTTTTTCTCTTGATTATTGCGAATATCTATCTTGCGAATATGAGTGTTGTAAATCAAGAATGAAATTATACGCGTGTAAAAATATGCACATAATTACATATGAAAATTATAGAGTCATGAAAGAATTACAATGGTCATACTGTAACTAAAATAGTGCATGGCATTGTTTCAATCAATCCTGAAATGTCAACGATTCAGGCGGATGTTAAATGTATCGATAGCGCAAAGTTATCGACGGACATAACCTCTGCATATTATTTACTGTGCATATTTGCCCTGTTATTCTATCTACTGTTTGTTTATTTCATGTTATAGTTCGAGTTCCGTGTTTATTTTGAAGCCGTGTAGCTTACAAATGAAACTAATTACGTTGTTTTATGTATCTACAAACGCGCCATCTACATCCGCGAAATATCCCACTTCGCACATAAAAACCTAGGGTTATCGACTACATACGTGCGCGTGCTATTTTATGAGAAATTTATCAGCAATCAAAGTTACTTTCTTTCGCAATCTTTCCCCTTAGGGGTAAACTTTTATCGCAGTCTGTGATTGAAGAACGTATACTTAGAATTCTTTGTTGCCAGTATCTATAGTTCCTCGCGAGGCTAGCGAGTCGCGAAGTAGATGGTCTGTAATGATCGCAGTTTGCAGAGTTCACTTCCTGTGCGATTATGATTTCAGCTATCTGTGATGCATGCCGCCCTAGCTAGTAAGAATCCGCTATCTACGCTATATATACGCCACGCCGTTTTACTATGCCTATAGTTCAGCTATAAACTAAAACGCTTCATAATCTCGCTTCCTACCAACGTTCTTCCAACTGGTCTTCAGAAATCGAAATTTCGAAGCAACCGAATAATCGTTTCAGGAAATCGCGTACGGTGGATCATGAAAGTGTTTCGGCGTATATCATAAAATACTTTTACGTGTATATACATATATAGTGTGTATGGTATAACACGTTTTGAAAGGCTATAATAGGATAAGTTAAGAAGTGAAAAATTCCCTAGAACCGATCCTATCTGGTGATATATTTTTCACATATGTGTTTTTGGAAAGACGCGCCGTAGTACATGAAATCAAAAGCCAACTTTCTCATCGCATCTTGGACAAAACTGTGATCAATACTTTCAATTCTTGTATTTTCCGTAGTCAGCGAAGAAAGTATGTAAATTTCAATATCTTCGCATTAAAACGTATAACATATGGTTAAATTACGACAATCGCGTCTCAACGCAGTGCCGACGAAATTTCAAAATGTTTCGTATAAGACGCACGACATATCTATAAAAGACGTTTACGACCGTTCGAATACCTTCGTGACTCACGGTACGTGATTTCGTCGAACGATCGTTTCCTAATTTCCCCTCTTATAACTGCTACTTCAGAACGGGCTAGAGCCAATTTTTAGGTTAGATAGGTAATACCACAGTCGAAAAACGGCCAGTCGGAAATGGAATAAAATTTAGCAAGGATTAGTTCCAGCGATATAACACTGTTCTCTTGCAGTTTACGCCGAATTATGATAATGGACGTGTTCTCGATCCACGCATCACGGGTTTGCAACCTTTTCAGCCGTGATCCACGGTTAGTAAAACGAGTGGGAGAGGGGGGGGGGGTAAATGGAGAGGGGCGAAGAAGGCAGGACCGTATAATTACCAGCGTCCAAGCAATTTCCAATGTTTCCCCAGCCGGTTCGCTCTTTCTATCCGCGTTTAGCTTCTCCCGCTGAGAAACAGAGAGCCCGGGGGCTGATTCCTTGAAATTGATTCTCCGCTTTCTCCAACCCACCATCTGTTGGCGGCATCCCCAAACGAAATAATCGAAGAGATTAAGGGCTTGCGAAGACACGGGATGAGGTCGCGGCTGCCCTCCCCCCTTATTTCAGTCTTTTTTCTCAATAAAATTCTGGCACGTTTCTGCGCCGGATATTGTGTATCGCGTGGGACAGCGCACGTACCATCGCATGCTGCGGTCGAGAACTCGATCTTGCGTGAACGAGCAATTCGCCAGTGATCATTCCCAAAATCTGCCGCGAGAGATCGCGGCTAACCTCTGCATGACGTTTTCTCGATGGAAACGTTCGATGTCGGCCGTTCCTCCGGATTGCATCGGTGACCGATCGAGATGATATTTGGTGGATTCATACTTCCGAGGTAAATAAATTTCGCAAACGAAAACCGAATCTGATAAGAATAGAATTTTAGTAATATCTGGTTGACACGGAAAATATATACGGAATTTAAAAATTACTTCTATATGAAAAATCTGAAATGTCAATTATCGTGTCTGTCTCCTGTAAACGTAATAGAGACTTACGCGTATAGTCTGAACGCATGAATTTTTTCAAGTTAAGATCCTACCTTACAGATCCACCATCTCTCCCCAAGATAATTATCGAATTCTACGTGGATTATTCATGCGAGTCGTCAAAAATACTACGGTCAAATCTTTTTCTCTAGGTCACTGAGAGAAAATGGTTGGCGAAACGAAGCAGACGCCACCACTGTGTCCCCCCGGTGGCCGTTCATTTATCATTGCCTTGGTGTAAAGGTAGAAAAATGTAGAAAAGCGGCGAGGTAGATGTACATATATACATATATAAGCGGCGCGTGATTCCGATGATTTGCCCACATTATTCATTCTGGAAATTGTACAAACGACGCTCGGACGACGCGTTGATAAACGACGCCGAGACGCGTTCGATTACGTCGCCAGGAAATCTGAAAAATATATGCGACGTATCGGCAAATTGGATCCGAAGAGAGCCGATTTTAAATTGATAACGACCGATTCCCCGAAGTGGTGGACACGGAGTGTCCATTCGTTTATATTCCTCTTTATTATGCGCTCACGACCGTATCGATTACGCGTGGAATATTAATTATCCGAGTGTATTTATGACGCGGCATATTTGTTTTGAATCCACTTGGTTAAAAAACAGGTCGCTTATATAAGTTATATATTGGCACGATACTATATTACAGACCTGTTACAGAACTGATACGATTCAGGAAATTTACTGTTTCGCTTGGGAAAATTATTCTCGGTTTCCTTGGATTACAAGCTGAGAATAATATTTTATCTTCTTTGAACGTTATTATTGGACTTGACACTTGGCTATCGTTATTTCGTTTCACGTATCATCGTTATTTTTCCTGGCAAATTTAATTTACAACATAATGTGTTCTTAATGCGTTCTAAGAAACTGATATTTTCAAGTTGTATCGATTTTGATTCCACTTGAAGTTACATTCATATACTTCTCCATAACAACAGTTATGGATAATATTAGTACAAAATGGAATTACGCCTTAAATGTTGGAGTAATGATTAAACGAGACTTTAAAACAAATCATGCCAATTAACGGTTGAAAATTTAACCAACGTTTCGAGTCACACGAGCAGATATAGAGAACTAGCTATTCTCCTTGTTTTCATTGGATATTTCATAAACATTGGAAGCACCGAATTATTTATACTGCGTATAATCCACCGTGTGCAGCTGTATACAGTCGCATGTCCGTTCCAATGCTCTATAACATAACGATACCAATTATCATCATTATGCTCGCGTGCAATTAACAACGTGCGGCGAATTATAAACGAAACGCAATGAATTCGATGCGGTTCCGTTATCGAACACACACCGATTGTCCGAATCTGCGCAAGAGATTGAAGAATAACGAATTTATCACAGGGACAATATCAGTCTGAAAATATCGTGATTTCCAATTGTAAACAGGACCGATCATGGGATATCACTTCTCGATTATCTTCTACATCCAGACACTTCCAGTCAGAATATTGTTTCCAACGAAAGCTGTTTACAAACTACACAAATGATACCACACGCATAAAAATAAGTCCGAAATGTACGATCAAATTTCCCCACGCGATGCTTAGTTCCACGAAAATTGAATTAAAGAATTCCTCTAGCAATATTACACTCGGTAAAACCTACTGTTAGCAAGAAAAATGTCGCCAGTACTGACGATATCTACGTAGAATACCTTTAGATTACCTTTTGGAAGGAAGGAGATTTATTTCGAGTAATTAATTCTTGCGCTAATCATTTATATCGAATCTCCTAATGACTAAATTGGAATCGCCAATCTGTCCATAATATCTGTCCAAGACAATTCTACCCTTATTCAGTAATACCAACTATTAGTAACATAGAAATATCACAAGTAACGATAACACATCAATTGTAACCTACAACCTGTTTCTAGTTACCTTCTTTAACGACCATTATGCCAAGTATCATTAACTAAAATAAATCACATTAGTCACATTAATGGCCTATCGTACGACTAAATCAGAATCATTAACTCTCCATAATCTAAGTCACAGCATCTACCCAAAGTTAAGAAGGAACTGTAATTCTTGTAAAAATGAAAGTTCTCGTGATTTCGCGAGCGTCTCCCCCTCTGGCGGCGTGTTTTAAAATACTTCCCCGACGACGTGCGGCTGGTTGGCACACGTGAATCATTACACGGCTAAAATACCACGTTCAATGAACAGGCCGAGGCGCGCACGTGCGGGACAGGCACACGACACGCCTGGTCGTCTCCATTCAAGTCGGCCGGGAGTTAAAACTGTTTTACCAGAAGTGGCGGCACGTGATTACGTCCCGGGCTATTCTTGGCACTGGAGAGGCTAGGCTTGGATGTGCGCGCTCTCCTTTTCCCTCTATCCATTCCGAGTGGAAGTACGGAAGCGCGTAGATAACTGGAACACTTCGAGACGCGAAAGAGTAGCGGTATACGCGTCGCCGGAAGAATAGCAGATGCCGCAACTATACTAAATTCGAATATCGATTAAATTTGAAATTTACAAGGACGTCTATATAGAAGATACATAAAAGACACACGTTTGCTACTAATGAAATGTAAGGTTATAATAATACCATTATTTCATGGTACAACTAGAACAAGATAAGGTCAGGTAACTATATACATTCGTACGTTCGCAATAACGATGACAAAGAGCCGACGAAAAGTTTTTAACTACAATAGTCCTTAATTCCTAACTAAAACATTCTTCAAAATCCTAATCAAGTAATTATAGAAAACGTACAGATCGAAAATGATCTACCATTGTGGTACACTATTCACCCGAGGGTTAAGTTAGCAATTCAGACTTTCGAACATAACCGCTCATAACGATGAACGACTCATTGACAGACAGCAATCACAAACAAGTTATCTGTAGACTTACGTATTGATGCGAGAGAGTAATAGAGAGACGAAAGTACGGAAGCGTATAACTGGAACATAATGTTTCGAGACTTTGAGACTCTGAGATGGGAACAGTGGTAGTAGTGGGACGCGCCAACCGGAAGAATAACAGACGCTAAACGGAAGTAGTGTAGGGTGGCAGAGAGAGAGGAGGAGGAAGAGGAGGACGAGGAGGGTGAACAGCGAAACGCGAAATGACGAAAAGAATGGAGGTACTGGCGAACGAAGTGGGTAAATGACTTGAGCTAAATCAGAAAATTTATTGTGAATACGCGACGAGAGGCATGCCGCGAGTCGAAACTGTGCCACGCGGACGTTTCTTCTTCCGCTTCTCGTGCCTGGCCAAGATTAAAATTCTTCTCACGTTCGCGTCGTTAACGGCGAGTGTTTTTTGATGCGCGAAAGGCCACCGGTGAACAGCTTCTTTCTTTTTCTCCCTGCCTCCTCTCTTGGTTTCCCAATCCTTTCTGCACTTCGTTTTTTTTTTTTTCTTTTTTTTTCTTCTTTTCGTACTAAGAGAACGGACTGTAATTATCGATCGCTCGCGACTTGTTTGTGCTTGAGCGAGCGAGAGGAAGGTGGGAGCTTCGAACCAATCGAAGTTTTATGCAATTATGGGAGCGTGTGCATAGACCCCGGCTAGCCGGTTCTAAGTTGTACGTTGATGGGTAGTGAACTCCTTGAGGAACGGAATATTAGAATATCGGAACTTTGTATTTCTTTGGTTAAGCTATTTATTCTCCCAAATGGTGAATTTTGAGATCAATGAAATTCATAATAATAAAAACGTTTTGTTGCTCATTATTGACTGGTTTATGCTTCATAGTGCTTCATGATAAAGTAGGTGAAGGCACGGTATCTTTCTCCATTTTCATTATAATGTATGTAAGTAACATTAGAGAACCAGCGATAATGTTGTGTAATATCTTTATAACTACGATCTCGTGTTGATCAATATTTTACGCAAACCTTGTCTTGTTGCGTTTATCCTACTTGATTTCCTTGATTTCTTCTACACAGCTATCAACGTCACTCGCAGAAGGTAGAATACCTGTCTTTGAGTAAAAACACAGCTCGTTCACAGTTCGCTGAACGTTCCTTTTTTCATTACATAAAATTGGGTAAAAAAGCGGTGGATTAGCAACTCTTGAGACGAGAGCTGCAAAGTGTAACGAGGGCCCGTTCTTATCTCTTTAATGCGCAAGTAATACGTCACTAGTTTATGGATTGCATTCTGTTTTGCATTCCGCTACCTCGGATGTCAATTGACACATTTAGCGAGAAAACATGCTACATATCAAAGGTAACGTTATTGAAGCTGACTTCCCTCTCTACAGCGAGTAATTCCCAGTGACAAATGATAATTTCAAACGAGTAAAAATATTCCGCCGTATATTCGTCCACTTTTCTTTCCGCATTTCTCGTCGAGTTAACCAGCCAAATGGAACCGTGTAAACTGAAAAACACAGGGACACACGACACAGAGTGCAAACGAAATTGTTTTACGTTCGACTAACGACTACTGCGTAAATTGGTCACGAAGCAGCGTTGATACGGATATGTACAAACTGAGAAGGAAAACAGACGAGCAGGAAAATCAGTGTATACGAAAGAAATGATATCCCGGAAATAGCCGAGAGATAAAACGTCGAGATAGAAACGAACGTTTGCCGAGCGAAGGTTTATCCGTCTCAAACAGAGAAGCCCGGTATGCTTCGCGTTAACGAGAGAGTCGAGTATCCATAATTTAACGCGGCCAGGATATCTTTCGAAGCGCAAACAGGTCTCGAAAGAGGAGAGACAACGTCGTCGGTGGTTTCATCGCTGGGGAAACAAGGAGAGAAAACACACATAGAAAGAGATAGAGTATATGTACTCTGAACCGAAACCGATGATCAATTTCCCTGTCACAAGCTCGTAGAACAGACGGCGATATAAAGCAATCTGCGATGTTCTCGAGGTATCTTGGAATTTTCTTCGAAACTCGGTAATCGATAAGTCGGTTGGCTTAAGGCCGAACTGCCGCTCCCAACTCGTTATATTTTATTCAGAATTAGAGTGGAAGTTAACGAACCTCCTGCGGACCGTTTAAACCGACTTCGAAGGGTGACACCGTTTGCTTCCTCCACGCCGCTGTTTTCCCGAGTTAACCGACAGAAACCTGCGCGCGATTCCTCTCTACCTAACGTTTACATACGGACGACACAACTCTGTCCCTCGCCGTGACCCGAAGCACGGTGAAGTTATGCAATTCGATATCGACAGCGGAGATATTACTGTCGGCTCTGGGAATCGTTTCGACGATTAAAACGGAAACGACGAGGTGCTGACCTCCGACATCATGGTGTAGGTGGAAAGGTTATACGGGGATAGATATCGCTCTGTCTCTGGCTTGGTAAAGGTTCGAGGCGAGACAACGTTCGCGTCAACGCCACCAGGCAATTGAAAATAATGAGATTCGAGGAGCGAAGGATCGAAATATCGGTGCGGTGGCCGCGAAAATGTTGCGAATCGAAGAAGGAGATTGCGCGTAATAATAAGCAAAGAACGTCGTCTTCCTTTACACCTGCAGCTTCTACCACCTATTCGTGCCCATCCTTCCTGTTCAGTCTTCTATCTCCGTCTTTTCTATTAGTTCCCTTTATACTTCGTCATTTTCCACCACTGGCTCTGATCGTCTTTGTCGTTCCCTCATCTCGTCCTTGCCTTCCGTTTCGTTTCCACTTCCTCGTCATTTTCGTTCGCAGCCTCCTTCTCATCTCACCGTTACCCCCACCACGCGCCATTCTTACCATCTTCCTTCTCATCGTTCGTCCAATCGTTCTATGTCTTTCTAGGCATCAGCCCGAAGAAGACCGCGCGCGCGACCCAATAAATAATTCATTCTTGATTATTTCCTGATATTTGATTCCGGAATCTAGGCACGTACATTCGACTTCTGCATAATTTATTCACTGGTAAAAGGGCACGTATAAATCCCGCAGAAAATATAGGAAAGGATCAACGGAGGTAAAAATAAGCGAGAACGCGTTAGCCTGTGGCAAAAATTCCACAACACGGCCGAGTAGTGAGTCTGTACTAATCGTTATATAGTTCGGGCCAAATATAATTCAACTGGCATGGCGCATCGGCTCAAAATGCTCTTCACGCTATGCGTTGATTTAAATCCAATTAACGGTGAACGAGTGCGTGAAACAGCAGTAAGTGGCCTTAACCGAACTACGAAGCGTACGATGTCGAATCAAAATAATTATAATTGCCGCGTTGATGCACTGCATTTGGCCGCGCGTTCGCGTCGTAACCGAAACGTCGTCAATTGCGCGTTCACCGTGTTACTGGCCCAAGTGGATTCGCGGTACACGGGTTCCGCTGTAACTAACGACATCTGCAAACAGCGTTAAGTCATTCTATTTACGGAATAAATTATGGCGGGTCAAAATGTGCTTTTAACTATTCGATTAATTTTAGTTTTTATTTAATTAATTTTACATGGTAGTGGAAAGATGTGTTCTCAAAATGTGTTTTCGGTAATTATACTGTTCAGTGACCTTCTCCAACTTTGACTATTTGATTCCAGTCTTTTTTTTTTTTTTTAAAGGAGAAACAAATTTTTTAAATTTGATATATTTTAAGTTTAATCCACATAGTTAATGTTCAGAACTTAGCACAACATTCGGTTAGATTTGGGCCAACAATTTCTTCAATTCAATTAAATAAATTCATTGACATTTAATCCAGACCTAACCTTGCTTATTTGGTAAATCTCAAATATTAAGTCAATTAAAAAAAGTATATCTTTTTGTTTATTACTAAACCGTGTAATGTTTCTAATTGTCAAGTGTAATTGCGAATGAATGGTGAATGTTTGACCTTTATATTTAGATTCGATAGTATCTGACAAAAAAACCTGATAATGTCAAACAAGATACAAAGTATCGAAAAAGCAATGAAAATTGAAATTAGTTATAAATTCGATAACTAGCACGAAAGCGCGAAGCATTGTATTAATTTCTGTCAGAATTTGATTAAAATCAATCAACGTGCTGCGATATAACTTAATCTCGCTGAGGCATGATTGGAAAAAATGCCGGCATGATTACAGCAACGAGTCTTATTCGATTAAGAAAATTAAGGTTATTGAGCAGTTGGCATGCCGCGTGCTCGACGCATAAATATTATCCCGGTTAGTGTAGCAAACCATGACCACAGATCCGCGGATCGCATTACTAGTCCTCGCACACGTATTGACTGCTGGTGTGATGGTAAACAAATATATTTGTCCGGGCTAAACTTAATTAAATGCAACGAATTGTTGGTTTACTGATACCGGAATGCACTTTCAAGAGCAATTTAACAACCATTTGTATAATCGAATATATCACGCTGTGTGCATTTCTACATATAATAATTATCAAGCTTACTCGTACACTGATTATATTAGTGTTGGTGTGTATGAAATGTCGTTTCTCCAGAATTTGAATTTGACGAGGAAGTACGACTCATTAAATTCGATTATTTCATCGTCCACATATACTACCGTATGATTATTATTATGGAAGAAGAAATTTGATATTAATCGTATATATTCTATGTTAAGAATATTCATAACCTACGACAATTAAATCTTTATCTGCTTTTAAGTTTAAGGAAAGCACAGTGACGACATCTGTAAACAAAACGGTCCAACGTCCGAGTAACCATAACCTAATTTCCGTCAGTTAAAAAAAGAACACCCAGTACACGTGCGAGTAAAGTATACTGAATAAAGACCGTTAAACGTCAGTCTTGACTAATCAATAAACAGTCTCAGTGAAACCGAGCAGCCACTTTGACTCCTTTTGATCCATACTGAATAACCAAACAGTAATTCTGAATACCTTTCGAACGAGAAACGTAAATATATCGCATTTCAACCGATATATGTAACGCGTACAAAACGCATGCGCGTAAAACAAACATTCGGTTCTATATCATGGTACCTCTTACCGCGATACGATAATAGGACCTGATTGATTTTGAAAGCAAACAGATGAATCCTCTTTCAATATTCACTTATTTATACGATATTTTCATCCTATCATTTTCGTATTTATTGTAAACCTCCATTCATATTCATATCATTAACATTGATGGGTTATCACGTCCCTTTTATTATCCTGTTGTCGATAAGACTTCAACGAAATAACAAAATACGTCAAGCAGTATTGTTCCTATATATAATTTCTTTAACGTATCAATCATAAATCACGAATCGCTAATCAGCTTGGTCAGCAAAAGCCAGGCGAGAATATACGATGGTATGGGTAGCGGTATTATTTGTACGAGCTTCCCGGTGCAAAAAAATTATATAAAAGAGAATCCGCATATTATAAATTCTAATTAGCATTATTAATAACGAGATGAATATGTTCTCGCTCGTTTCAGTTCTGTATTGACTCGATGTTGTAATAAACCCAGAGTTTATACAAAAACAAACCTCTACGTCCAAAAATCTCCAACAACGATCCTAAGCCACAGCCATTCGAAAAATTTTACTAACTCATAACATTTTCCTATACGCACCATTTACAACAAAGATTGCCGGTTCGAGACGCCTCGATCTCAGGAGCCGCGGTAATTTCCAACTTTAACGGAGGAAGAAATTAAAAATAATCGACGATGATTTCCTACGTCGGTACCGTGGTCGGTCACAGACGATGGATCGACCGACAGCGTGGAATTTCATGGAATACACGCTCCGAGATAAAGCGTTTTCCACGTGTGTTTAGCCCACCGATGTCTGTCGTTGGTTTATGGTGGGGAGAGACACGAGTGGCAGGGATAGATGAAGCGCGAGGCGCGAGGGGACGATGGCGGAGAAAGGGCCAAGATTCACATCGACGGCCGAGCATTTGTTCCAAGATGATTCTCAGATGCTTGATCGCTCAAGCAGATATAATCCCACGAGCCAGGCAAACGGGATGATTTTAAACAAAGGAAGCCACCCGTTGAAGCATGATCGAAGTTCGCCACGGTACGTGGTCGTTCTTCGCGCAGCCTTTGGACGCCTTCGAACAACCACTAACACAACAGACTGAGAAACGAACCGAACCGATTCGCGAGGATATGACCGCGCGTTCCATCGTGCCTTACAGCTAGAGGGCTACGCGTAGTGTCTCCCTCGATCTTCGTCCTTCTATCTTTCTCGCACTTAATGTATGCTTCCTTTTATAATACACTTCCCGAGGCTCGGAGCGGTGCTGTTATTGCCTGGTCTTCAGCAGGTTAAAGTCGGTGAAAAAATGATCGTCGGGTTCCGTGATAGTAAGATTATTCCTTCGAATATTTTAGTGCCATCGCGTTTGATATTATGTATATATTCCGTCGTTTCAATACACTGCGCGTTTTATTTCGAGCGATGGCAATCTGGAATGAGGGTCGGTTGGAAGTTGAACAGCAAGAGATTACTACGATTTGTCTACAGTGAAATAAGAAAAATTAGATAGTCAATTAACCTATTCACCGAAGAAGATGAATCTTCGTCCAGATACTAATTTCTCTATTTAGGGATTCACATTTTTTTACCTATATGCTAGAATTTCTAACAAAAATGAACCTGACAAAATCGAAATAGATTTGTCATTACTATCAATAGAGAATTAATAACATGGAAATATTCCAGGGTGCGTTATTACGAACAACACGCGATGGCGTTATCACGAATCATCGACACTACCGAAAAGAAAGCGGGAGGAACTTGTAAAAATCCTTGACGGACACGTATTGCGGTTTTCATTGCTTTTCCTTATGACGCTTTTATTTGGTAGCAAATATACGCGTGACGGTATGACGTTTTACAGTCGCGAAGGCACTCGTCACCACGTAGGAATGAGAAACGAGCACTCGTGCGCTTGTAGAACCGATATTTCTGAATAAAAAATTGAATTTCGTCACAGCACTGCTTTATGGACGAGCGTGTGCGCGCGCCAGCGCACCTGCAAGTAGTCGCCCGTTATATGGGGGGCTATATCGATATCTTTTGATGTGCTTCTCCTCGGTGTGTGCAGAATGGATTCGAAACTTTTGCAAAGCAAGTGAACCGAAAGAGTGGCATCGATTTCGTTTCAGTGCTGTTTATATGCACAACACGATCCGAGCCGACCAAGTAGATTTGTTAACGTATTCTTTTATGCGCGTGTATTAGCGGATTAATGGCACACGTTTAATGCATTCCAAATGATCTAGAAAATATGTTTCCGCGTATCGATACTGCGTAGAATGGAAACTGAAAGAAGCGCATTAACGACAAATGTTTGCCACTTTACTACACGCAGAACCGCGTGAATTATTATCGTTAAAAGTCTTGTTACAAAATTGTTATCTCGTACAATATAATGAATAAGTATAAGTCAATGTTAACCTGACTTAAATTAAACGTAGCTTTTTCTAAAGAATGTAATTTGCGGAGTATAAAGGGCCCATGAAGAGAAAATGGAATTTATGTTCCATGCTTGGAGTGGAGGATGAGCTTGAGAAAGCAGCCGATTTCGCACGACCTGTAGAATTATACGGCGGACTGAAAATTACAGTGGCGCAAGTCCAATTTGAGGATTTCAATTTAGTGACGAGTATCGTCCACTTAATTTATAATTAATATATTTATATTCATAATTAATTAACTTATAATTTGATTCTCCGTCATGAGATACTTTCACGATACGAAGAAATATAAGGAATTTTTTGCTATTTTATAAAAATTAACGCTGAGTTCCACCACTACGATTCTCATATCAAATGGAATTAGAAATTTAAAAAAGGTGTAGTTGGACCAATTCGGCTTTAAATCTCTTTGGTCTCGCTTCTGCATTACTACTTTGCCAGGGATTCGAGCATTAAAGAGCCGCAGGTCTATGGATTTCACGTTGAGCCACGGCGTGGAGTTCGTGTTACCTTGACGAGACTCTCTCGACAATGCATTACCACCGTCACTGCCTAGAATCGTATTTCGTTTTTCGTTCGAAGAGGTAGCAAGCAGCGCTGCCAGGCTCTCACGCAACCTGGTAACTGCGTGGCCGACCAGCATAAAGAGAACGAGAGAGATGTATAGAGAAGTGGACGAGAGCGAGTGAGAAAATGAGACGAAAGATAGCATCGACGATCGAATGTTCCTCGCGAGTGGTTAGCTATCCGGCCTTGTTTTTTTGTTTTTATCTCCCGATGCCTTTTGTCTTGCTCTTCTTTCTCCGCTGTTTGCGCATCAGTTGAAGCGTGGTACGCAATTTCAAGAACGAAGCGCGACGAAATCGCTCCTGCTTCTCGTTTATCCGACGAGCATTACACCATGGAAACACGCCACGAACCAAGCCACATCGTCGTCACCAAAATATCTTGCGCTCTCTAATTGAAACTTTCCATTGTCACCGGCGCTTGGTCAACTAAAGGACAAACTAAAAAAACTCTATTGGCTCACGGGCCGACGCTCCAAACTAAATATACAGAATAAAATTACCCTCTACAAGACCGTAATAAAACCTGTCTGGACCTACGGAATCCAACTATGGGGAACAGCAAGTAACTCCAACATTGAAATACTCCAACGCTTTCAATCGAAAACGCTAAGATCCCTAATTGACGCACCTTGGTATGTAACCAATGAAACAATACACCGCGACCTCAAGATACCCACCGTCAAAGAGGAAATAGCAAAATATAGCGACAGATACAGCAAAAGAATCAACAAACACCGAAACCCCCTAATCACTGGTCTACTCGATACGACGGACCAGACTCGCAGGCTGAAGAGGCACTACCCGCTAGACCTAAACGTTAGATTCATTTAATTATCCAAATTAAGCATATGCACTTACTTATAATACTTATAAATTATACCTATCTATAATAAGTATTAACTTATTGTAAATAAACAGCCATGTCACTGCGCCACGCCAGAAAAATTACTGAAAATTCTCAACGCGAGAATTGATTGTAATTTCAACAAATAAATAAAAAAAAAAAAAAACCGGCGCTTGTTTGCAACTTATGAGTACGTGTACATACGATCATGCGTGGATGCCTTTTCATAATCGATTGCGAACTGACCCAGGCAAGAGAAAACTCGGAGGCAATACGAAATACGATAGCCACGGACGATATGAAATTATAAATAATAAAAACGAACGGATTGTTTCATCGTCTGTTTGAGTGCCGATGTGACAAAAAGATAGCCAGAAGAAGTTCTACCCCGGAATTTCTGTATTGCAAGGAAGCTAGTATGTAATCCTGATTTTGTTCCGGGATAAAAATACGTTTATATGAATGTTGTCTTTTTGTCTGTGGCGCCATCTACGAATTTGAATTGTCTTCCGTAGGTAATACGAGGTAAGCGTAGGAGACATTTGAATGAAATTATTTGAAAGACTTTGTGGAGAAATGTTTGAAAAAATTGGTTGGATGAGTTTGAAGAGGAACGTTTAAGGAAATGATTTGAATGAATTTAAAGAGTGGCATTGAAGTTGTTTCTACGTTGAAAGGTGTAAAACACAGAACTTTCATACACAAAAGTATTTCCAGTAACTAGTAATGAAGTGTCACGTCAAAAGTGACTCGTAAGTTCTGAAGAGAACTAGTACTGTCACGCCATTGAAACATGAAAATGGAAGAAGCAAAAGGAAAAGAAAAGCGATAATCTTAAAGACTTAAGAAGTTACGTTTAAGCTAGAATTTGCTATAGGATAAGTTTAATCGCTCAATACCTTGATATTTCCAAACAACAAAAATCAAAATAAATTAAATTACCATTGGATCCTCTATAATCCAATCTATAAGGGAGTCCTTTTACGGAACAACACATTCACCGACATTTCTCATTACAGCGGCGATACCTTCGGGTCAGACAGCGACGACCTCCGGCTTGCGCAAACCTCGGCGTGCACACGCAATAATATCATCGGCACAGCACAGAATCACCGCATTACATATAACGCGTGACCCACAAGTGAATTATTTTTATTTCTGTACGTGTTATATAACATTTAAGAAATTTCACTAACGCTATAATAAGACACGTGCTGTCACGATTATCACATTTGGAAGCGATCTGAAAATGTATATAAAAATTACAATATACTACATACATACCTACTGCAAACATATAATTGATAAAAAATTCACAGGACGAATAATCATCTTAAGCATAGAAGGGATATTGACATAATGGATAATGAGTTGCGTAAATAATTAATTTTTATATCTGTTTTCAGATATGTCACGATATTGACGATACAAACACACGATAGTTGTAGGTGTCGTTATAGTGCTAATAACATTTCAAAATGTTTCATATAACACAGAATACGTTCATAAAAGTAATTTGCAAGTGTTCGAATACGTTCGTGAGCCACTCTAAGTATGCAGCAATTTAATAGAAAACGTGAGGAATTCCACGACGTTTTAATGCACGGCAAAGTTTCATCAAACGATGCATGCACGCGCACGAACACTACGCTCGTTACGTACTCGCGCTCGCGATGATTATACGCACACTCGCACTTTCGTTCTTTGCAGCGAACGTCGTTGGACACAGAGCTGCTGGTGATCGCTGATGCTCTTCTCGCGTCATCAGCAATCGAGGAGGCGAGAGGAGCCTTCCTCTCCATTCTCCTTCTTCTCCACTCACACTACACCGACCTTCTTTTTTTCTCTGCCTCGTTACCTTCGACTCCCCGACATTTGCACTCGACAGAGAGAAAGAAACTCGACACTCGAAGAAGGTGAGCACTTATATCGCCGCGCCTTTTGTATGAGAACGGGAATGACGGCGGCGAGAGGAACCAGTCATCCCCGTGACTCAGCCGCGCGATTCGATGAAATCGAATTTACACTGCGCGCCACCTCTAAGCGCTGCGCATACATCGCATTTAATTCCCATTCGTGTTCGGCTTTCGAGATGATGCTCGCGAGAGGGTAGGCAGTTCCCTCTCATCAGCCTCTCGCGCCACCTTCTTCGCGGTAACTATCTTTCATTCTGATTGTGAGTTGTATGGACGTTTGGGAGGCTGTTTATGGTTTATCCATGATGCCGTAGTACGAAAATGTTACTATACTGTAGAGTATATAGGGACAGTGACTAGAGAGATTAATAACAAGACGTCTGCAGGCTTGTCTTGAGACCAAAGGCGTCATTTAGTGCAATCGTATTACAAATGACAGAACATGAGGATTATAGATAAGGATAAATGGGACATCTGTTTACTTGAATTTTTCAGTGCTTTCAGGTGTACGATCAATTTGTAAAGTGGCTATTATATATTGGGGAATACATAATATACAATTGGAATAAAATTAATTTGCTGCTGGTAGTAGGTTTCATCCGAACTAGTAAGATGAGATTTGAAAGTAATATTTTACACGTCACCGATAAGAAAATAAGATTTGCATATAATGAATCAAATATCGGAAATATTAGCGACAGTTATACGGTTCGTTGCTTTTAACGAAGTTTCACAGCGAACGCTTGTCACGCACTCTTTATTTGTTATTTTGTATTTGCAGCGTTGGTAGTGGAAGCCTATCCAAGCGAGCATTGTCGGCCGTTCGCGCTTTGTTTCCCGTATTTGAGTTAAACGAGTTGCACTCGCGAGCAACAACCAGGGAATTGTTAGAAACGCTTGAATTTTCAAATACCTGGAGGATGCGAATTTAATGAAGCATTTACCAACACGAGTTCATCGCGTCGCCGATTACAAACACGCGTATATGAGGTGTGAAATTACAGATCTCTCGTAGCTACTATGTTGCCAGGATAAAGAGAGGCCCGTTAGAAGGAAGGATGGAAGAATAGAAGGAAAAAGAGAGATTTGATAAGGGCTTGGCGTGCAGTGATTTGTCATAATTACACAGACAGATGAAATATATCATTAAAAACATAATTAATAGGTTGGATCAAACACGAAGCTTACTCTGTATAATTTGAATTTCATTAATTTTAAACCTCAGACAGCGCGCTCATGGAACTATCGTAATATTTCACACGTTTATGCTCTCTGATCGTATAATATTTATGTATCGTCCCCTACGAGATTGTATAGTTTTATTTTTTGAGCGAATGAGAAATCAGATTATAATATAAATAAATGGTATTAAGATAAATAATAGATAAAAATTACGCGTCAGTTAAAATTAAGTGATTAACAGAGGAAGTGGTGGGAGAGCAAACGTGACTAAAAGAGATAAATTTTAATTAAATTTGATTAGCTGTCAGACCACTGTTATCACTGGGCACAGATTAAAATTCGTATTAATACGTAAGCAGGAATTGTTTCGCTACAACCCATATAAAATCACTTGGTCACTCAAGGTTACTGCTAGCGCCATCATAACCTATTTTACGATATAGTGTGCAGAGATGTGAAGTTGGTTAGCCGAATAGTGCACGAACAAAAGCGGTACTTCGCCTAATATGTACCGTGTTTAATACTTGTAGAATGAATCACGACGGTGGTTTTCATGACATATTAATAGTTAACACTCTCCACCTATATATAATTATGGTAATGCTTCGAAATTCGTTGCGGTATACACTATTCCCTCTATTTCGCTCAGTTTTAACGTATTCTGTGTATTTTGCTCTTTTGGTTACGTGATACTACGTGATCCGATTTGAAATATGATAGTTTTAGCTCGTGGCGCTACTGTGCCATACTAAACTCCTAACTTGCCTGTGTGGTCATATTCTCATGTGGACAATATGTTCAGAAATTTGCAGATAATTTAAAAAATAAAACAAACACACACTCGTACACGAACTTCGTCCTGTATATTCATCAAAATATCACAAGGGTAAACATTTCGAAGGTATAAAAACAGGTATAACCTCGTATAACACGGTAATTAGGTTTGGAAACCGTGTTATACGAAACGAAGAATGTAAAAATGTAAAAAGTACATATAATAATATTTCCTCATAATTAAATGAGATATGTTTATTAAAACAATCGATAGTTGTTAATTCAAGATATCACATATTAATATTATTTATGTTAGATATAAAATATATCATCGACTGTTTATCTGAGAAGCTTAGAGTTGTTACTCCCCTATAGCGAACAAATTTTCGGCTGCAAAGGATTAATACTCGACGAATTAAAAGTGGATTAAACATTTCCATATTTAAAACTTCCATACGCTAATATAACACAACAAAGTACACTTGCTCGACTAATAAGATCGAATGACGGTGCTTGTATTAAAAAATGATCATTACATTCCATTTTGTACGGATTTCTTCAATTTCTCCAATTCTCGAATCGTGATAAGGCGAAATAGCGCTATAGAAATACCGTGCTGTACGAGCATTTAGTCAATTCTCAAACCATGTTAGAGCGAATCCGTGTTGCAAGAATACTATATTATGTAAATACTCGTATATACAAGTTTTATAAATATCCAAAGCTAATTGAAGTACCTTTTTTTCAAATATTTTTAGATGATCGAGCCACTGATGATTAAAAGACGAATAATTTCCATTTCTGCGAAATGGCAGGTTTGGGGAAAAAAAGAGAGAAAAAAAAAGAATATATATATATATATATCGAACCTATTGTTCGTTCTCGATAAAATTGATGCTAGCGGTCTCTGTGGCTTCGGAACCAATTAATTTTTAACGGTGGTCGAGTCTAATTTGTTCGGGAAAATTACTCTCGATAAATTGGTCATCTATTCGTGGAGAATATCTCTCAGATTACCAAAGTCTCCATTTGTAATTTCACGGATTGATTTGTTATTGTTGCGAATGTACGCAAAGTATGAGTCTTTTATAAGATTAATACAGCGATAATAAAAGTATGCAAAACTGAAAAATTGTTAGGAATCAAACGCGGCAACCGATTTCGACGAAATTCGAGAAATATTGTGCGATGATGAAATCAATTATTTCTTCTTCTTTTTTTTTTTTTTTTTTATCGCTGAACGCGCTGCTAGATGTATATCATTTAAAAATATGCTGCTAGAAAAAAATGTTGAACTGTTCGTATTAACTCGTGAAATATGAACAGTTGCATATTTAAAAAACAAGCGAAAGAACAATGAAAAAGAACCAAGAGAAATGAAATTATGGAATTTAACAGGCAGTAGGAAAATTTATATTGCGGTTTTTAACGAGCTGTTAAATTTTTATAAATATGGAATTCAAAATTGACGCGGACAAAACAATTCAGAATTGGTTTTGCCTTTCGCAGATATAAATACGATCTTTTCTTTATAGAAATTAAACGACGCGTAGAAAGATTAAATAAAGAAATTATTATGTCCAAGAGATTTTATTTATTTTAATTTAAATTGACTTCTCCGTTTAATAGAGAACCAGAAAAGAAGAAATTCTTTTATACTTTATTTAACTGACTGTCTAATAAATATTTATCAATACATATATATATATATAAGTATTAAACATTTATCAATACATATTCGATTGAAAATCCTATAAAAACCAACAGATATTAACAGGTAGAATAATTTCGTGTCGCTAGACTACTGAAATATCACACTGTGCACAGCCAGTAGAACAGTTTTAAATTTGTCGTCCTCAATCGCCACCACGTATGCATACAGCGCTGGCGTCGATCTTCGAGCGACGCTCCTCGATCCTTTCGATTCACCACGACGTATTCGTGCAACGCAGAGAATGCAAGGTTCATCTTTTCTCACTCATTACCCTCGCTCGACTTCGACATTTGCACTCGCCTCGGCCACTCGACGGTACGAGCTGGCTTTCATGCGGGAAACGTTCGACGAAAGTACCTAAGACGTGACTCAACACCGTAATATTTCTTGGCAACTCAAACACGAGGATTTCTTTCGACGTGTAGTTTATCATTTATCATTAAATTCCAAGGTGGTTAGACCGGCTAGAAAAAAAGGTCTGTGAATGCAATCGAAATACATACACATACATTCCACGAAGCAGCCTCTTCTCATTCACCGATATAAGCTCACACGAGTCGCATTCCCCTCTCTTCGTTTCTCCCCTCTCTGGCACCGCCAATCGAACGCGTTGCTCCCGCCAGCTAGCGAGAAATATTGCTATGCATTCACAGATAATCGAGTTTCATCTCTTTGAAATTTGTTTTGCCATTTTTTTCATTGGTACAATGTTGTTTTGATATTAAGCTTATAACGTATTTCCCTTATAAACGTACACAGCATTTGTTATTCCGTTGTAAATGATTTTAAAAAATTTCACGTAATTCTTCTCTGGTAACCTCGACGTTTATAAACATCGATCGCTTGCCATAAGTTTTACCGTAACGTTTGCAAACAAAAAAGTAGAACGTTTTCAATTTCGCGATGAAAAACTCCCATCGTGTAACGGTTATGTACCATAATCCACTCAAACGTGCGAGCGAGTTAATATACGCTCTCGTGGGCGCGTCTAACACCTTACCAAATCCTATATGTTCTACGCGTTATCAATGCGTCCCTATTTGCGAAGATCCCCGATTGAACTATGGTATCGGTAATACGGAGATGAAACACTATTACCTAGCTACAATACCATGCTTTGAAATTCACAGACGCCAGCTAGAATGTGTCCGCACAGAGAAAGATTCCGATGCATGCGAGATACTCAGGATCAAAGCAACGCGAGGCAGACCTGCTTGAAGGGAATGGATCGACGCTCCAGAGAGGGGGGAAGAGGGGAAGAGAAGAAGAGAGAGGGAGAGAGAGAGAGAGAGAGAAAACACGTTAGTGCGTACGCTCCTAGTCAGAAGAAGAAACGAGAGAGAAACATAGAAGCAGACACGAGAAAGATACATAGATACAGACACACAGAGAGAGGATTTACCTCACCCTTAACCACGACAGTATACCCTAAATGGACTCGACTCTGTCGACAGAACTGCACGTATTTTCCACGGATGTCTATGACCCTACCACACGCAGTCAATGCTCGTAACGCACTAGGTGTAATGATCACGATTCAATGCGCATTATACGCTCATTAGCGTTCTCGTATCTCGCAGGGGTCGAATAGAATTCAACTTCCCCTGTGCATAATAACCAAATGCCGGGGCGGTCCCCTACGTGGCTCCCTCTATTCGATAACGTCATATTATTTCCATCTAATCCAACGAATCGATAGACTAACCCATCCATCATTGTTAGGCGCAATCCACCAACCTAGATTCACTCGGATTCATTAGGAATGCCGGAGCCGAAATCACGTCTTGATAAATGTCAGGTCGGCGTTCCTGTTGATCTTCCGATCGGGCTGTGATTGCCGCTCTCTATCGCTTCGTTTCGTTGGCGAGAATTCGTTTTTGTAGAGTCACGACGGTGATACATGACATTCGTCATTCGATTGTCTCCGCAAGGCGACGTTGGTGTCTAGTTCCAAGAGACTACCGTGCGACTTGTTTGGTCTTTCGATTCGAGGACGCGAGAGATATCGTCGGGGATATCGATACTCGTGCAACGTTCGAGGCTCGATCATTCTCGATAGCTTCTCGTTCGAAAATGCTATTATTCAGCAGAATACGTTTGTTTCAATCTCTATTCGATACTCATATTGAATAGCAATAATAATAGACCGATGGGTATCAAGAATCGATACCTGCCAGAATAGTTTATGAAATTAGTCAAGTCTATTGAAACAAATCTATCTCCTCTCTAAAGATTGATAGGAATTGAAACATAACCTGGATAGGTAGCCGGAGACCTCGAGATCTCTTTTTTGCTACAGAAAAGTAACGTAACCGTTTGCATTGCTGTTGCGTAAAGTATCGGTCGGTACGTAAGAAATCGATTGGCAACGATACGACGAAACTAGCATTCGACGATGTTTACGCATGGAAACTAACTTTTTACGTGAAAATAACTATCGCTGTCGTTGAATCGCACTTTTGGCGGGCTCGCGTCGCTGTTAAAATTAATGTACACTTTGGACGTGCATCGTGTATGATTCATCTACCGTGAATATAAAAGATGAAAGGAGTATTTAAATTAACCGTTTCAATGGTTGAATTCATTTCATTATTCTCAAATTGTCGAACAATGTCTGTATAATGTGAAATTGATAACTTTATAGAAACTGAAGTTGATCAATTTGACTTGTCAGAGGCTTATCACGTTCTGTCCATTCTCCCCTCCAACACTTAAGTATTCTTGGTGCATTGCCACTGTTTCTATCTGTATGTGGGAGAAAAAGAAAACAGCGTGATCGCGTTACGAATGCACGCGTCAGTGGCAAACAATTCTCTTGACGACGAGGTGACTCTGGTCGACGACCGTATAGTGTATTTATTGCGGTGAGCTAGACTTTCCTGGACTTTTCAATTGCCATATGAATGTGTAATGGTTATCGACGGACGCGCGCGAGAGACCCTCGACAACTGTAACAACTTCGCTGTATCAAGCCAATTATGGTATTAATACTGAAAGCTCTAGCCCACGACCTATGGATGTGGGGAAATTTTCTCTCCCCCCCCCTCTCTCTCTCTCTCTCTCTCTGGCAAGTTTACAAGCTAATGAAGGCGGAAATGATGCATGCCTTTAGCGTATCTTAGCGACGACAAGAACAATACCCGCTACTTTTTCTGTATTTCATCAATAATTCCTCAAAATATCATTTCCAGTGTATTGAATGGCAATGTGTCTGGAAACAAATATTGTTGGACGCGATTCCTTTAACAGAGCCATTCAGGACCTATACAGAACTCTTCAATTGTGGCGTTACCCTACCGACTCCCCTTTTGTCTTTTAAAATATGATACTGCTATTCTTAGATCCTAACCTAACTGGAAATCGTTCCACGCCCTAATATTTGCTGCGAAGATAATAAAGGTAAATCTAGATATGGAGAGATTATGGAAGAGGGTGCAGCCACCTACAACGTTATTCTTTACAGAATGTCAACAAAAGGTATGTACTTATATCTTTCTCTTGCTCCATTTCACAGACAAAAACGCAGAAACTAGAGAGAATTCTACAACAACGAGTATCATCGACTGATCCGGTGCGACGAGCTGGACAAAAGAAACCGTTCCATTTGCACGATAGTTCTTCTCTCGTTACCAAACGCCATATGTTCGTTTATTTTTCAAACGGAATTTTAAACAGCGCGTAAAAAGAGAATACATAAAACATCAGCTTTTTCGATCGGTATAACGCCGCACAGCCAAGGATCCGACTATGTAAATGTTATCTTCCTTCCGTGAGGCACGGCTGCCACGCTAAGTCATAAATTCGTGGAAACTCTCTGGAAATCTGTGTCAGGAGTTAAGAAGTAATCCCCGGCTGCGCCTTAGGGACGAGTCAGCGACAAGGACGTCGAGTACGCGGGAGCCAAATGCGTTTTAGGCAAAAACGAAGTTAAGATAGCGTAGGTAAGCCAGGCCTGGCCAGATTATGTCGTCAGCCTAGGCTCTTCCTGTCGTCGGCCTTGCTTGACAAAAGGAAAACGACCTCGAAATAACGATGGAAAGTTTTTCGAGAATCCTCGCCTATTTCCACGATTACCTGGCAGAAATCCTGAAAGAAGCGTAGACTCGGAGGGTAAACTGCAGGTATACACGGCCAGGATACGTCTAAGGAGCACGCTCTATTGTGATTAGCTTTTAGCTCAACCAGCTGCTGCGTCTGGTAGCTGGAATGACCACCGATGGTGTACTTCTCACTCGAAATTAGGGGGAGAGTTCGATGGGAATCGGTAGAATAGCGGCGCTCGTGGCATCTAAAGTAAACTACGTTTCTGTAGTGCCATTACTCCATGCTGTTATTGCTAATCTTTTGAACTGAGATTTTCCAGTCCGTGGAAGACTCTATTTCTTTGTGTCACGTGTTTTCAGTTAGGTTTACAAGGGTCCGCGGTAAAGGATGGATTAAGAAAGAATTTGTAATGACGTCAAAATATTATACGGGGTTTTTTCGAAACATTCATAGCGTGTCTGGGAATCGATGTTTTGCGGAATGACCGGATTTGCTTCAAATTTTTACCAACATTATCATAAAATTCATGCGTATAACGTAGAGCTAATGAAAATTCAAACGTACATGTACGTCTCGTATAACGTTATGTAATGTACGGAACGTTATGTATTCGTAAAAGGTTTCTACAAGTGTCGGAACACTTTTATGAACTACCGTATACACTTTTCGCGAATACAATAGGAACAGTAAACTGTCTAACAGCATTACGATCCAGAATAAACGTTACAGTAAAAGCAAAGTGCACTCTCGTACAGAGTACAGCTCTTATACAGGGAATAATACCACATCCTATGTTTCATCCCTTGGCTATTGCATATTTGAAAAGAACTCATCGACCAGCTAACCTGCAAGTTTTTATTTTACTGTCTACAAATTAGTCCCTACAGGGACGAGTCCGGCCGGTGGTTCCACCAGGTTGGCCACCAGGTTCCAGGTTGCTTTTAAAATTTTCAACTGGCTATCCAATGCGTCGCTTTGAAAACCGCCTGTCCGAGTTTCACCGTGCACATGGTCTAACGCGTTCAACTTTTAGGGCTGCGTGTATTATGAATGAACAGCAGCAGGGTCGCGAACCATATGGCCGGAGAGGCACATGGAGAGCAAAGCACAGAGTACCTGGACGAGAACAAGAGCGAGACGGAGATGGAAAGAGAGCGAGAAGATTGCACAGAGGAGTAGAGAGACGTAAAGCAGAAAGCGGAACGCCGACATGTTAAACGACCACGGGGGCGCAGTCAATGGCATCTTAGGGTCGTTTTATATAGAAATTTGACGTGCCGCGTAATGCAATTTCGGACGTGACAAATGGAGAGCAGGTGAAGCTAAGCGGCCTGACCTACACGTGTACAATGTACGACCTTAAGCCGTACAATGTGGATTTTTCTCATATACGAAATAGCGCAGAAAAGAATTCGAACAACTTGTAGAAAAATTTGACGAATATATTACGCACGTTATACGCAACGTTTTCAAATTTTATTAGCCCTATGATAGCGAATGTAACAGTCAACGAATCCTCCGAAGATTCGATATTTTCTACAAATCACTAGAGTTATAAATATCACTAGTTTCTCACTAGAACCGTATTGAACGCTTATTACGTGTTTATGTATCCATGTTACAAATTTTTTTATTAAATATATGTTTGCAGCAAATATCTATGTACAGTTTCAAATCAACAAGTAGTCGTGCCTCATTTACGATACTAATGAGAGTTAAAAATACAACAATACACAATATATACGTGGAAATTTTCTACGATAACTGTTGAAATACTTTTGTCAGCTACTGACAATGAAAGCATCTGCGACTCTTCAACGTGTCGAAACGATATGATATATGAAATCGCGCGCTACCGTGTCAGCGGCCATTATGGCTGTCGAAACCTGGTACGAGAAGAGGAATTTTTGAAACTGTTCAACCGTGTTCGATCATAGGACAGGGTCGACTACGGACGGCTGTTCGCGAAGATGTTTGTCTATTTTGTACGTGTGTCGATATGTTTGAGCGAGAATCAAATGGAATGGGATTGGTCCGCTACTGCAGTGCATCAATAGCCTTTGACACATCGAGTATGATTGGCAATCCTGATTCACGAAGGTATCGATTGGATAACATTTGTAACTTGAAAAGATCACTGTGTACATTGGCCGATATACTTTTAGGGTGGTATTTGTAGAAACAGCGTTAGGAATGACGCCATCTCTCAAGCTACACCTATATATCTGTCTTTAGGACAAACAATGGGGTGGAGTTGGGCGTGGAAGAGATAGATGGTGGAACAGTAGCAGGCAGTCGGCTACGAACATCCTAAATAGACAATTACTATCCAATGAGCTGTTATTTGTATTCCAATCGGGTTATTTAAAAACAAATATCTATAGAAAATATGGAACAGTAACGGTTCACTGTGGAATACTTGGCTTCGGAAAGTCTCGAAGGAGTTGGTCCAAATTACATGAAATTCTTCGCTGCAACTATGGTAACTAGAAGCAAATATAAAACAGTAAGGCGATATTTAGCCTCAAAAAAAGGTATAAATTAATGGTACTATAAAAGACCCTGACCTGTAACAGTAAGTACACATCGCTATCTAAATGGAATAACATTAATTGCACACAAATGAAGAGATCGCTCGATTAAATCGCAGCACCAAGAAAAACCTATGTTTCGCAACGTATCGATGTAAACGAAGGAAGCAACGGAATCTGAAGCCTGTTTTACGTTAATGAGTAACAAGTATCACGAAGAAATTAATTGTACTCCGCGTTTATCGGTGAATTAACAATTAATTTAATGAAGATACTCACACGTGCGAGTTTGTACGCGTGTGTGCACGTTAAAAAAGTAAAATACTCGTACACGCGATGATTTCGTATTTCGGGGAATTTCTACCGGTTGCGGAACAGCAATTTTAATTATTCGAAAGAGACCCAACTGGGATCGTTGTAAATTCCACGTGAGAAGTAGCGCGTATCATACAATTTTGCCCGTAACAAGTATATACAAGGAAATGTAACTCTCGTAAAGGAGTTATACAATACAGGCGGCGAATATCTCTTTAAACGTGGCTTTCAGGGATGCGCGCGCGCGCGCTCGTGTTCGCGTCTCACGGCTGGATGTTCAACAAAATCGCCTTCTGTATTGAAGCATCTATACGATACGTATACATCGAAAGCTTTACGGTTCTTTCGCGTTTCTAGAGAGATAAGCTGCCTGATATTCGCTTATTTCCATGGATACTAATCCACCATACTTTTGTGTTAAACGAGCTTCTAAAGATACATACAACGTTCTGCGAGTCTCTTTCTAACAATTCGGCAATTTATGCAACGACTACATTTTTTAAATTGTTTTTTATTCGATGGAAATAAGGAGATTATATCAACGTATATATATATAATTCAGTATTTAATAGCAATACTGCAGTAATTATTTTACGATATAACTAACTTATAATACGATATTCTTCGCAACGTTTTGAGTCGAGAAAATGTAAAATTAGCTACTCGTAGAAGGTCGTTCAAACATAGTTTTGCATTTCAGAAATGGGGCACACTGCAGTGCTGTGGAAGTAAATTTAACAAAGCTGTAACGGCGATGACCCTCAAACAATCCGAAAGTCGCGCGAGAGCAGAAGTTATTTAAACAGGACCGGACTACCAAGATGTGTCCATTACTCTCTACACAAATTTGCACCGGCTAAACATGCTTGTCACCATTCCTTTGACCTTGACTTGTTTGAAGGTCACTTCAGTTTACTAGGCTTTCTTTGTCCTCTAGTTGAACAATAAACCTTAGCTTTAAATATCTTTCAGCAAAAACCTTTAAGACGATTCTTATGAAAAGGCGTCGGAAAAAGCTTCCACACAAACGAATCCAAAGGCAAATCCAAACACCTTTCTGTATCGTACTCTGTGTATACTTGGTGCAAAGAACATAATAGGGTAGTAAATTGAAGTATTAGTTTTTTTTTTTTTTTATTTATTTGTTGAAATTACAATCAATTCTCGCGTTGAGAATTTTCAGTAATTTTTCTGGCGTGGCGCAGTGACATGGCTGTTTATTTACAATAAGTTAATACTTATTATAGATAGGTATAATTTATAAGTATTATAAGTAAGTGCATATGCTTAATTTGGATAATTAAATGAATCTAACGTTTAGGTCTAGCGGGTAGTACCTCTTCAGCCTGCGAGTCTGGTCCGTCGTATCGAGTAGTCCAGTGATTAGGGGGTTTCGGTGTTTGTTGATTCTTTTGCTGTATCTGTCGCTATATTTTGCTATTTCCTCTTTGACGGTGGGTATCTTGAGGTCGCGGTGTATTGTTTCATTGGTTACATACCAAGGTGCGTCAATTAGGGATCTTAGCGTTTTCGATTGAAAGCGTTGGAGTATTTCAATGTTGGAGTTACTTGCTGTTCCCCATAGTTGGATTCCCGTAGGTCCAGACAGGTTTTATTACGGTCTTGTAGAGGGTAATTTTATTCTGTGAAGTATTAGTTGACGACAACGATTGATGCAGTCATACCAAAGATTCTACGCGTCTCGCGAAATCAATTTGAATTGCTTGAATCTCAGATTGTGAAAGCTATCTATGAATTGCTATATTAACCGTTTGAGTCCCAGAGGTCGAAAAAAAAACAGGGTCGAAAAATCCCGAACAGAGATTTGCCATATTTGTTATTTCTGTGAAATACACCTATATTATTATATACGCGTATTATTGCTTTACAAATATTTCAAGTTTTGTTCAATAAATATTATTAAGAAGATAACAATGAAATACAGAATATTGGGACTTTCCGACACAAAATCTAAACAGCACGATTGCGCTGCTTGGGACTCAAACGGTTAAATATTTTCAACGGAAGAAACAACTCTAAATCGTTGAACTGTTCGATCCTGGCTAAGAGATAGAAGCTCCTTGTCTCTCGCTGCGTTTCAAGTTGTACGAAACACATAAACTTTAGCATGGCCGATTTTATATCTCCTCCATCGACAATACTAATTAAAAAAAAAATCTAATTTTCTAAACTTTCGTATATCTCTTTTACAAATGATAATAATTTTCCAAATTTTCATCCTATCTAGTACGACCTGGCGAAAGCGCCCACATATTCGCCAATACAAGTCTTGGACTTCCGCACAGTAAAATCGGTCACGGCGGTCCATTGGAAGCAGGCAGCAGGGAAGACAAGGCGCGTTTAAAATGCGTCCGACATCGGTAGCTGGCGGCGTTATCGGAATTAAGTAACCGATGATTCACGTTCCGCCATGAAATACAAACAATGGTATCGGAATAACGACACGTCCCGCCTCTCTCATCGCTCGGCTATCTTGACCAACTTATTTGCATACCGGGCGGACCGACCGGTCGGCAGCCACCGCGAGAGCTGAATTTACACTTGAGAAGCCGCTCGAATTATCGTTTGACAAATTTCTTAGAAAATTGTCTCGTACACCGGGTCAGCCGGCCACTCGTGATGCTAATTTATGTGTGGCGGAAGCATCATTATGCGTGCCACGTATATATACCTGCTACCCGTATATATGTGTATATGTGCATACAGGGTGTCCCAGAGTTTAACAAATTCTAAGGTTATAAGGCCAATTTTAAGGTCATAATTATAAAATGTTATATGTGTAAGAATATAGTGGCTTGTGTTAGTATTTAAACACCTTTTTTTTTAAATACGTCTTACGTTTGCAATAATTTTGTAATTTCTATGTAAGTTTCCAGATTGGTTTGAAATTTGTCCAACATGACCGTGACAATTGTCTCGTCACTATTCGTGAAATTTCGAAATGTTTCTATAATATATTATATAATATAGGGTGATCCAGAGTTTGGCAGGTAAATTTTGTTACAACTTTGCGTGAGCATTTTTATAGTAATACACAATACAGTAATAAATTCAACTTTTCTTGTCAATTATATATTAACAGCCAAAGATTACGCTGATTATAAATCTATTCTTGTCTTATAGCATGATAATCCTGATGAGTCCGTCATCGTTCCTTTTGCATTTCCTATTTTTATTATAACTTTTCGATGAAGCTTCGAATAAGCTACGTTTATAAAATACTTTTTGCCGGATTACACTCATAGAATACATCTACCGAATTTTAAATCCTGGTACACCGTGTATGTGTCTATATACGACAACATACTGGCGTGACGCATATTCTCGAAAGACGGGGTCTAGTAAGCTCTCGAGCATAATTCAACGGGTGAATGTTGACTATATCCATGGAAATGCGGCTTTTCAGCGTTTCACAGCCACTTGGACAGGGAAAATTGGAAATTTAAGATGACCTACTACCTAAATGACAAACCAATTATCTCCTATAAGCTTAATCCTTTCAAAGTCTCAATTAGCGTGGTATTCAGATATTTCCTTCTTTTTTTTTTTTTTTCTTGTAGAAATTTATTCGCTCGTGGTATGCATTTACCATTAATTTGGATTATTCATCGTGTTTACAGGAAGCCCTAGCTGACCTACCTCATGCAGCTGGAACCTATTTTCCTCGAACGAGAAAACTCGGTGAACAATACAGTCGGAGGCAAAAATAAGTTGAATAGGTGGTGGAAATAAGGTATCGACGACGTTTCGTTAAATACGGTCTGTTTACACAGATGTAAACGAGACGTACGTACCACAGCATATACAGTAGCGGGTAAAAGGAAATTTAAACGTAAGTAGTACAATAGACACCACAATTTTACAAGACAGATTGCATTTGAGAAGAAAAGCGACTAAATATAATATGAAACTCTAGAGCAGTCGGCAACATGCTGTAAAATAGACAGAAAAGTCATTAATATACTCGTATACACAAAATTACTTTCGAATAATTATTTATAACTACTAACAGTTCTTGAAATTATTAACTACTTAACGAATTTTAAACTTCCTTTTGCCGGCTGCTTTGTAATAAATGAAACTTAATTATATCACTACAATATAACGTTAGGACTAATTCGATGGAACTTCATTGATACCTACTTTCCGCTATCTGTTCAATTATTTTTGTCTCCGACTGTATCTCGGACACAGAAAGGACGACGGAAGAAGGCGAGCGCACCGGTTACGTTACAGGGTAATTTATCAGAGCACAAGATCTTCCGGTTACTGGTAGTGGCATGTAATAACGAAGACGACGACGACGACGACGTCGAATACACCGCCTGGATTGTATTTGTGTAATGGTTACATCGCGGACGAAAAATCTGTATGGAACGCGAACGTCGGTAAATATTAACTGAAATATCACGTGTACATGCGATCGATAAAGTATTCCAGTGATTGTAGCAAGAAACGACGCAGAGACACGCACGAAGGAAAAAGAAAGCGTAACTGATTGCATCTAATCGTTGATTGTGCTTACAGGTGCGGCAAGTTGTGTGCCAGGGAAGGTAGAAGAGCAAAGAGCCGTAGAGAGTGACAAATTTTACGAGAGACCGGGAAAAAAGAAGAGAGACGGGAAACATGGTGAAAGTTACGAGCCTCGAAGAGCAGAGGGAACGAGAGATGGAAAATTATGATGGTAAAAAAAGATAGAGAGAAGAGAGAGGTTTACAGAGGAAGATATTGACTCGTTCGATAATTTACTAGCGTTTTAAACAGTCTGTTTGTTCTATTACATCCTGTATATTCGTATTCAGCCGAGATTTAAACGTAATTAATTTTCTACTTTGGAAAATACCGCGTCGCTAATATTAATTTTAGCTGCACATCAAGTGCATCTATTAAAGGAACAAATCGGGTATTTGTCAATGGAAAGAAGGTGATTTTTCAACGAGAAACATTTTATATTTTATATTTTGTATAAAAGCTAGGTAAAGAACGATCGACATTTATCAACCGTCTATTCCACCGTGTTTATATTCTGATAAATGAACACTGCAGAAGCCTTTCAAACGTACTTCAGGGAATTCATTGGTAAGTTGATTGAGCAAAATAAAGCGCAATATCGCAGGCGAAACGTTACAAAAAAAAATATATTTTATTATACTCTACGTGTATAAAGCGATAGATACTTTAACAGAAACAGATGTAGAGATATAAGGCAAGTTATATCATATCGAAGAATCGCGGTGTTGTATATTATAATATACAACAAATTTAATTATTCTCTGTAAAGATCAAGATTGAATTTTATGATATAAAAGCTTAGGTGACTCGAATAAGTCTACCTTATCACGTATACGTCTATAAGAAAAAGGGAGAAACAGAAAAGTGGCAAGGACACGCAGAGAGAAGGCGCATTACAATCGAGAGCGCAACGAGCGCGCAGCGATATGCATCGCGGCCGAAAAAGCTCGGAAACCGAGCAGGAGCAGGCTCAGCGGCTTAAGTGATTTGCATGCGCGACAGGTGCACACTGCGGAGTCGGTGTATTACGTGTTTAATTCACGTGTCTTGCATACTCGGCACTCCGATTCCACTGATTTCCATAATACAGCGCCGGCAAGAGCGCCGCTAGATCCGAATGGATTTTTTAGCACGCGGAAACAGGCGCCCCACCGATCGTTTATGTATATGAAATGTACGCGATTTCTCGCTGTGACGCGTTGGTTCGATACTAATGCTACCGTTTGAGTTTATAGTGTTTCAAATCGATGATCACATAGTAGAGACATGATAATTCATTGATTTTCTGATTTTTGTGTCGTTTGGTGATCGGAAGATGGTATTTTAATACGGTATGGTTAATAGTTGAAAGATTATGTCTCGATGTTCACACATAAGAATTCTGAAATTAAGTAACAAATGTGACAAGCATTATAAAACCGAAAAACAGCTGAGGCATGGATATTTTTGAAGTATTGAATTTAAAGGGCTGACAAGAACACATATATAATCTAAAAAATCAAATAAAATGTATTGAGTTGCTCGACACGTGAATGAATCTTAACATTGCTATCCAGCAAAGAAAAAAAAGGTATATGACCGAAAATGTTCTTTTCCTATGGCTTCAATTGAGAATGGTTAAACTTATGAGAAAAACGCTATGGAAAAATATGGAAGAAATTCGAAGTTGGACTATATTATGTCTACTACCGTTGCTAGAATGAAATTGAAAAAAAAGTGATTATAAAAGAAGTCGTAAATACGGACGGCTATTTTTCAGCAATAAAACGACTTGTTGCAAGTAATTTTAATTTTCTACGATTTATGAATACCTACTCGCGGCGTCTGACGCGTCGTATCGCGGACACGAACAATACAGCGTCTTTTCTACAGGTGGCTTCTGAAAGGAATTTATACAGGGTAATACAGATTTGTGGGTAATTGTGTATTATATGGTAATGACGCGTTCTAAATGTTCCTGGAACAACCGTGAGAATGGTTACTGAAATAGCGTAACACAACGCTTATCGTGCACGCATGTTCTATAAAATCAAGCGACTCCGACAGAGGTGTAATATTTCAATATTTATGATCCGCGTTGGCGCGCAACGAACCGCCTATTTGTCACCGTTGGAAAAACGATATTATCTTTAGTGCCTTCCTCGTTGCTTTTTTATATATAAATTCATCGCTGAAAAAAAGCGTAAAACAGACCAGTACAAACAAACGCGGAACGCAGAGGGGAAATTTATCAGGCCTGTGTGTATTCGTGATTATTTAAAAAATTGGAGATACACGCGATTGTGCACGCATTACCGGGCAAACGGTGAAGCGACGCACGTGATCCCCCCGTTTCTAACTTCTAACGACCGATGCCCACTGTTCAATAAACCGTGCACATGTGTACGCATAGGTAAGTATACGCATATATACGTGCGAGTGTGCGCGGCTGAAAGTCCATGGGGTCATCCAATAGAGGGGTACGAGGCGTGGAGTGAAAGAGGGGGAGAAGAGAAGATACCAGGATGCAGCAACGCTCGGAATTACGTTCTTCGGAATTAACGTACCGAAAACTCGTTTACGTGTTTTCTAATTACTGTGTGGCAGAAGGAGTCGAATGAAACCGATACAAGGGGCAAGCCTTCTCGTGAGAATCGAGAAAACGATAGCTTTGGACCTCTGCACCCTGCGAGAGAGCTAAGCGAGACTTTTTTTACACTGCAAAATATCCTTCGCTCTACCACCGTCATACTGACTCATCTCTCCACGGTTTCGAACGGCGGGCAACGATACGCGAGAATTTCTCTCGAGGTAAAAACCAGCGACTAGTAGAGATACATAGATTCACGGAAGTATTCCGATCATTTGTAAACTTTTATGAATATTTTATGGGTGTCACGCGAAACCTTTTGAAATCTGATTAGCTTTGTAATATATCACGAATTATCATGATTGCACTGGTGTATCAGCGGACAATTAATAATCCATTATATCATATTAATAAATTTCAATATCTACCGGAACCCCATTTCGTATATGGTAATACATTTAAGACCAATATTCATGCTGCATTATCAAATTTTACTAAATACAAATTTGCAACAAATATCTTCACGTTCACTTCAAATTTGACCAACGTAATCATGACAGTCGTTTCTCTTCAGTGCTAACGAAGTTTCCAAAATTTTTACGTAACATATACGATATATACGTTACGTATAGAAGTTCCCTGTAGTAGGTGGTTCAAGTATCTCGGTAAGCCAGTCTAGGTGCAGGAAAGCGCGTTAAAATATTAGCGCCAGATACATATACGGTTAGAAGTCAGCGATTATCCCCAGGTATACATGAACGATCGGTTAAAGGTCAGGATGTTAATTAACATTTAACCGATCGCGAGCGTTTCCGTGCGAGAAAACATGGCAACAAGCCAGCCAGTTTCGCGGCAGTCACGTACCCCGTGTGTTGTATTAGGTAAAACAATCGCGCGTGAACGTGATTGATTTCGGAATAAGCTCTCTGGCCCATGGTCAGCCCATGATTTTCTCCGCTCAGTCGATAAAAATATATTTCCGATGACTTTCCGTTACCATTAGTAGTTACATAGGTACACACAGTGGTTTCAATTACGCGAAGCTACTGCATTGCGGTTTACGAATTAACGCGATTCTTTGCGCAAAATAGTGCTGGGAACCGGGGGAAAGGCGGGGAGGGAAACTTGAAAATATTTCGCGAAAACTGTCAGAGAAGCGCGAGCCCGTTTACATTTAAATGCGGTCAACATGTTGCGTTGTTCGATGCTGAACGAAAGGGCAAAAGAGAAATATGACGATGAGTCTATAAAAAATTCAAACGGGTTAACTTATACACGAGCGCTAGGTATTCGCGGAATCTATTGAGAATGTTGCAATTCACACGATGCTAAATGCGGAAGAGCCGTCTGTGTTATTAATTTCAATGCGAATTTCACCTGTCCGTATGTATTTTATTCTTCGAAAGTTTGTAATAGCCTTACTTGGATCATACGTAATAAATCGATGAAAGTTACGAAAAAGGCAGAGTTAATTGTAAAATGAAAAGATTAAGTAGCTTTGTTATGTAATATAAAACCCTTTATATACGTGATGCGATATAAAACTGTAATATATTTCGCTATAATTTAATAAAACTTAAAAGAAACAAAAAAGACTGTGACTAGATAAAAGTTCACGCCAAAACAAATACAAATGTACACGCGTTATCACCCGCGGTTGATAACGCACGGACCTACGAGTCCTGTGACTCGTAGCAAAGGCGCGTTATCGTGAGAACTAAACGCACCGGACGGGAAAAAGTAGACAGAAAGAGAGAAATAGCACCTGTAATATCGTGGCATCGGGTAAGAAATATATAACCTGTGCGGCGTAATACCGAATATTCGTATAAAAATGCAAGAACGTAAAGGGATACTTGATGCGAGTCAATATTATTCCACATGATCCGGTTGCGTGGAATAACCGCGAAGGACGCGAGGAATGCAAAGTTCACGATACCGAGGGCACGATTGAAAAATTTCTAAACGGATCCAGCATCCAACATTATGAAAAGTTTCCCTCGGTATAGTCGGCTATATACGATTTCCTTTTCCCCCCACTGTCCGCCGCTAGCTGCTTCACAGCGCCTCTTCCTGGATTCCTGGCGAGTCTCGTCAAGTTTTAATATGCGCGCCTCTCACCGGCTGCATCGATAACGCGTCCATGATACATATAGAAAATGGTAGGCAAACGCTCGTTGGCCCGTACAAGTTCGAGCAAACTAATTGTACGCGGAGCATGAAAGGGGGCGGCGAAAGGGGACCAACCGATGTTAGATAAAGACGCGGAGACACGAGAAAGAGTGAAAGGAAGAAGAATCTTCTTCGTATCCATACAACGAGATTCCAGTTTCTTCGTTAGTCGCGAAGCGAATCGCTTCGAAGAGAAAGGTAGAGGCGATGGGAGGAAGAGGAGGCTATGGTTGAACGAGAGAGAGAGATAGAAACAGAGTAAGCAAAAGTCGGAGAAAAGAGAGTGAGAGGCAAAGGGCTCTCCGTAGAGGCGAAGGCAACAGCCTAACTCGTTGGAGGTCGGGTCGAATAATAAAATAAAAGAGTATAGTGGATGGGGTGTAAGGTGGTGGCGTGGTAAAGGTAGAAGAAACTTTCTGGTACGGGTATAGAACGCGATGGGGGCCCGATGGCCGGCCGGCGGCCCGGCGCTGCTGGAAAAAGATGCGTGGCCAACGAATCGAGCTTTGGCCCGAGGAAGAAAGAAACACAGAGAGGGATATCCGACGTTGCCACATGCTCACTGAATTTCCGACCGGTCAAATATAAAGGCCGTCTTTATAAAGACCGCCCCGCGGTGTGCGCTTGGCCTCTCTCTTCTTCTGTACTATGCAACCGTGCTTTCGAAACTCGCATCAAATTCTTGACGTCTCATTAAACATCGTCAGATTTCAACGAGTTAAACGGTGGGTGCTGCCCCTAACTCGCCCCCACACAAATACATAACAGGCGCGCCTCGTGCTACACGAGAAACGTGGCGGAGTAACGAACTTCTTTTACGCCGAACCCTCTCTCTATTTATATTTTTTTCTATGATTATCGAAAGCTGTCCTTTAGCCGTGGCCAGTATGTTTATTTATCGACCGCGAACTGCTAAGCGGCGATCGAAACGCTCCCAATGACTCCTTTCAGTCAATGGTCTGATGGTAAAGGGTATAATACATTTCGTCAGAAGTTTTTATTGTCACGCGTGACATTTACGACACCGTAACGAACAACCGACCACCGGTCAATCGCTGTTATTATCTCGATATACGATTCGGAGGAGAGAAAAGTTAATATTCAGAATCGTAGTGATGCGCCCGCCTGCTGTTAGGACGGTTGTTTGTACACCTGTTGTTTCAGTGAAACGTACTTTAGGTGGAGTCTTTATATCCTCGGTATATGGCATTCCTTAACATTCAAATAACTTTTAATCTTTCTGACACTTGGTATAATTTAAGACGCTTTAATATTTCTTTATTTGCGAGACTACTTAGTAAATTAGATAAACACGCTTGACAGTAGAGACCGATAGGTTGTGCTTTTCAGTGTCATGACTAAATTGATATCGTTAGAAAGGTGGTCCACACGAAATGTCATTTTTTAACATATAACTTGTAACATATCGACACATTAGTTATACATAACATAAACCGTAATATCCAATTTCCATGTCATTTAAAATACATATTATAATATACATAGTACGCATAATAATCTATACGTTAAATGATTGCCTAAATGATCTTTACAATACACATAGTCGATAACAATTTCCTTCTTCTTAATTTTCAAATTCTTTATCGTAGTTGATAATTGACCAATTCAAACTTCATTCATCGACATTTTACCCACACCGATCTAACACACTAAGAATATATGTATAATACTACGAGTACTATCGGTGTAATAATATTATTGATCATTTCCCGAAACTTTTTATAGAACCTACTAAATTACAAGGTGACAGGTTGGCTATTAAAGTATTAAAATGGCCGATCGGTAAACTTCACAAATCATCCCGGGATTAAGCGCTACTTCGAGTAATACGTTATTACGGTTCACGTGATTTAGAGACACCGTGGGCGCATCTATATACACACTAAACAGTCCTAGACTTAACAACGAACGTTTGACCACAAAGCTACCCGTTGAGAAATCTCAACTATTAGTGACCAGAGCTAATCTCTATCGCCGGATTTATTGCTCATATCAATAGGGGCTTCGGCTTTAATCGCACTTATGCATAAATCACGGCAGATTAACCGAAGACTCACCGAGGGGGGGGGGGGAGAGCGTGCGACGGAATTCGAGAAAAGAAGACTCGAGTCGGGCGAGTCTTGAACGCGATTTAACACCGCCAGTACACATAGGGTACGCGCAATCAACGTCAAAAAGTATTTCACGAGTGGATCTCTCGTGGAAAGTATTCCAAGCGTCATTTCGAGCACAGCCTCATCATCCTCAACGCAAAGTATGTATGTATGTACTTCGTATAAACTGATCGATAGCTGCTAGTCTTTTCATCAGCGAGCTTTAATTAATATTTACGCGAGGTCTCTCGAGCTGGGATATTATTTATTCGAAAGGCGATTCGAATTATCCTAGTATAATATTTTCCGTATTTTCATTGCAAAATGCTAATTTTGAATATACATGAATTTTTCTCTGACTTTTAATTTTTCGACATAATATTACTTTCTCTGTATTTGGAGTTTAAATCGACTGTAAACGTCCTTTAAATAGTTTTATTCGACAGAGTGTTGTTCGTAGAGAAAAATTCTGTCGCTATCGATATAATCGAAGTTTATCTAGTTAATAACCTATAGAAGGGGAGGAACAACAGATGAAGCTGGACGTTGTCACTTTTCACAGAGCAAATTCGATTTTCGGACTAACCTTTTGAACTTTACACTGTACAGAAATCGTGTTATTTCTGTTGAGAGTATCCATAGTTAAAATTGATTCACAGTTAGTGTATAAATACGTGTTGCCATTGATGAGTTTATTTTCGCGTTTTACGTGGGTTTCACTTTTGACATTCACAAAAGTTTCGTCGGTACGAGAACGTATTTTCCAATAATACATCGACGACATCGACATCAAACTATCTTCAACGTTTTATCATCGACGGAAGAATTTTCCTAACCAACCCACAAAAAGTAATATTTTTCCCCAATAGAATATCATAACGGAGTTAAACGTATAGAAAAGATGCGTACGATGACGAAATTTAATTAAAAAGCCATCCCGCAAAAAATTACCAGCACTCTGACACAGCTCGAAATCGATAATTCGGACGATCGAAAAACTCTACCCCCGACTGCGGAACGGCGACGATACGCGTTTTGTCAGCGACACGTGCAAAAGTTCTACCGTCGGTATTACGAGGGCCGCTGCCGCCTATTACACTGCGAAATATACACATATAAGCGCAATCGAAAACGGTAGTTGAATACTACAATTGAACGTAAAAGCCAAAGTGATTTTGATGTAAAAAGAAGCAAAAAGTTTGGTACGGAAGGTTTCCTTACAAGGTTTTGTTTTTGAAACACTCAATTTTGAAAACTAACGAGACACGGCTACAATTGATAATAAGTGTATCGTAACAGTCGAGTGATCTCATTAATGATTTAAGATTTACCACTTTCGAAACAGATTCTTCTTTCAACAATAAATAACGCATACATTTAAATTTGGAAAAAGTAGGTTAGATTATATTCTTTAAATGCAATACGTAGCCTGATTTATGTTAGGGATCTCATTAGTGTTAAAGGAACAATAACAATCCGGAACAGCCTTCACAAAATTTATCTTGAAAAACATATATGTATGTTACAATTAAGTTAGAATTACAAAAATGCTTCATTTTAAAATATGTATTACGCTATAAAAGCGAAGTAATGAAAGACGGAAAATGGTGAACAGAAAGGTAAAAACACAATATGATTGTTGGATTGATGAATTATAAGTGGCAGTTTTAATAATAGCGTATGCGCGAATACGCCGATTCTGAGCGCGAGGCACGTGCTTTTCTTTGCAAAAAGGGCGGAAAAGAGCGATGGAGGGGGGCACCTGTTACCATCGCGATACATACATTATTTCGCGATATCCCGAATGATCCCTATTAAAGCCGCGAAACGGGTCATTCACGGTTACCGGGACGCGTTTATGCTTTCCGGGCAAATGGGATTATCGTCGAGTACGCTTGTTTGCAAAAGAATACGCCCATCCGTGGTAACCAGTGAAAAACGACGGAGAAACGCACCTTCGAAAACGAATAATCAAAGTGATGACATCAATGTTGCCTCTTATATTTAACTCACACGACGTTTAATAAGTATATTTGCTTTTATCGATATATGCATGAGTGATTCTCATAGGTATATGCTGCACCGATACAATACAGAAAGGATAAAAGGTAACAGTGACCTTAATACGCGACGAATGAGACGAAGATGTATTCACGGACACCTCTTTTCTCTTCATTTGTTGTTTAATGTCATGTACAAAGTTATTAGCGACGCTATAAATGAGTGTACCATGGGAGAGAAACAGTAGCATTAACATTACACGCGTTTGTACTATATAGAGTAATTTGATTCGAATTGAGATAGATAGCTTAGCATCTAAATATCGTTGATGCGGGCAGAACGTTCGCAGCAATCAGGTACGAGAGAAGAAAGAGGTTACACCCTATGAGTCGGTGCGCGAAAGAATGCTCAAAAATATTTAGCAACAATAAACTAGCACGGGAAGGGTGGTGCGACATCTTTTGCAGCGTGATGGTAGATCTTCCGAAATTGATCGTGCTTCGCAACGCGCATACTCTCATTACTACTTGCATATGACAATAAATGGACTTTTCCCCCATGGGAAGTATAGACCGTACATGTGCGAACGATTGGATAACAGAAACACAACTTTGCGATCTATGGGCGAGTACAAGTTTTTCAAACGTAAATCATCGAATGGTGGTGATGACAACTTAGAGAAGATTGTTTTTATTCAGTGAGAGAGACTGAGAGTTAAGGGTGCGTCTAGTCTTAGGCGAAAGTATCGATAGACAAGAATCTCCTGTTTGAGGGAACAAAACGACCACAATGTACACATACACTCATTATGAATCTTAATACTAATAGATTAATCAAAATGACTAATTCTTAATATTTCACGGAAATCTGATAGATTTATGGCAAAACAAGTTTGATTTGGATTTTCAGTGACTTTTTGTAAAGTGCACAGATAAAGGTTTGTTGGTTCCCCCGTACTATGTATTTTTAAACATATCTTTCACTCTGATTTCTTTATTGTAAATTTCATACGTTAGTCGTAGATACTTTAGTTCTAACGCTAAGCCACTTCGACATACATATACGCACGGTCGTCGACATCGTGTGATACGGTTTCATTTAACTATGCCGTAGTACTCACCGATGGTGCGTCGCGTGCCAGAAGGGTAGAATCCAACAGACAAGACGAACAAGCAATATTATCCAGTGGTGGTCGACGATTATTAGGTGACCGGCACTATGATGCACGCTCGACAATGGCTGGCACACATTAAGTACACTGATGCACTACTTGATGTACACGCACTCTTCACCGGACAGAAGCCACCGATCGAGACGAAAGAGCGGCAGTTCGGCACACACGTATTATTATATGCACTGACTGTTGACCGGGCTGATAAGTCGTTCATTGATTAGCCAGCGTTTCAATAAAAGAATTCGCGAACCGCCTCACCTCTCTTGCTATCCTAGGCCCACGGTGGCCATTACACTCGCCGCCGCAACGAGAGAGCGTGTTTTGCTTTTTTCCAAGGGGACCAACAACTCGCCCGCTCCGAGGCCGTGGAAGCGACTGTTCTCGGGAGATTCGCGGTGCGGTCTCATCGACCAATCGTGGACCAGCTTTCACCGAGCGCCATCTTGCCCAGCCGAACACAAAGGGGCCAAAACCCGAATGTTTGCGTAAACGTCCGAACCTTAACCACCCCTACCTACCCGATCGACGTATCTCCTCTGGATTTTCTCATCCCTAACTTTCAATACAGATTTTATTGTAGGATTACCCGCCCCTCTCTTCCTTTTTCCACTACGTATCAAACCAATTCGAAACTAAGAATCGTATTTTCACCGATGAATCTTCAACAACGATGTCGTTGCATTGTTTACTGTTCCTTTTGAGGGAAATTGGAAGCGTTAAACGAGAACGATTGTTTTTATATTAATTAAAGAAACTTTCAGATGTTTCGTCAGTTATATTTTTCAAGTATTTTAGAGTCTCTTCTTTAAGAGCGAGAAGCTTTAAAGTAATCATGTTGTTAAATGTATTAGTTGAAATTATAACCTTTAAATGGATATTACTGTTTTAAAATATTGATAATTTTTTACCAGTAAGTTTCTTGGTCATATGCTTTGAGGTTGTATAAAATATTTAATATGAGAAATATTAAAAAGAGGAAGATGTTAATGTTATAAGCCTTTTTAAAATAGTAGTTATAAGAATACTACTAGTGCCATCATTGAGGGAGAATTGGAGAATCTACTCGGTCGATAATGTTATGACATTACGAAATGATACATAAACACGTGAAATTTTTGAGGTTGTGGTTTTCAAGGTTAAATTTGTTTTACTTTTATTCTCGATTAAATTTGTATTATTTGGAGTCTAATTTGGTGTCGTTGAATAATTTTGTATCGCAACTGTTTCATTGATATTTATGTTTGTGTACTCTTTCTTATTGCCAATAAATAAAAAGTTAATATAAATAATCGTTAAACAATGGAAGGAACAAGTAAAAAAGGAAATAAAGTATGGACTGATGACGAAAGATTAAAACTTGCTTCAAAATTAGACGCTGAACTCGATGAATATATTAGTAATTTGGAAAAGAAGAGCTATACTGAAGGATGGCCAGAAGATCGGTGGGAAGAGGAAATGGAAAAACATCCATTTTTCATGAAAAAGACACCGGAACCTGGAGAAAAACTTTCTCCATTGATGGAAGGTTTACAACAGCTCAAATATGGGGAAGATGAGAATACACCTGAGGGTTTGGATTAATTTATTCTTATTTAGTCTTGTAACCATGTAATTTAACCTTGGAATATCATAACAGGGTACTATATTCTTGTTCGGTATTTGTCTTAACTATTTCTAAGAAAGATAGTAACTTTTTGTTATTTTTGTACAAACACCAAGACAATTCAGGAAATTAAAACCTATTTAAAGCGATTGTTGTTTCAATAATAGTATGTTTTTCAATCATCTAGACTCTATTTTTATTTATTTTTGCAATTAAAATATATATTTCCAGCATTATTGAGATTGCAGGGTTAACAGTTAATTTAACAGTATAAATGTTTATATAGATATTGGTAATATTACATTTGCATATGTTTTATAGAACTTGCAAATAATTATAAGGAAGATGGAAATTTCAATTTCAAGTATAAAAATTATAGATTAAGTATTCTGAGTTACACAGAAGGAATAAGAACTAAATGCAAAAATATTGACTTAATGGCTCAGCTTTATAATAATAGAGCTGCTGCACATTTTATGTTAAAAAATTATAGGTATATTTGATATTACACATATTTTAATATTACAGTCTTGTTCTAGTTTTATGAAGGTTGTCTTTTATATAAATTACAGATCAAGCTTAAATGACTGCAAGCTTGCTTTGAGGTTAATACCAAATTACACAAAAGTTTTGAACAGAGCTGCCACTTGTTGTTTTCATATGAAAGATTACAAACAGTGTATTGACTTTTGTAATCGGATACTCCATAAATCTCCTAATGACGAGATAATATTTCATTTAAAATCACAAGCAGTAATTGAAGGAGTAAGAATATCCATACTTTAGTGCATATAAACTTGAGAAAGTATTTACTATGTGCAACTTATATTTGAATATTTATAGGAACGTCTGAAAAGAGATAAAAGAAAACAAGATAGATTAGAAAAGAAATTAAATAAAGAAGAAGAAGAATTACTAAATGTAATAAAAGAAAAAGGTGTTAATTTAGAATCGATCAAAGGGAAAAGAAATCCAACTTTAAAAGATCTAGAACCTCAAATTCCACAAGAGGCACATTGTAGTTCTTATTTGGATGCACAAAATAAACTCGTTTGGCCAGTTCTGATTTTATATCCTGAAACAAAGCAGACAGATTTCATACAAAATTTTCATGAGGATACATTGTATGCTTTTATATCATATAAGAATCTCACGTTATACAAAAAATTAAAAGTTATTTCACATATAATAAATTTACTTATTCAGGTTCATAGATCAATTAGAAGAGCTGTTTAATGATCCACCTGAGTGGGACTCACACAAACGTTATACTCCTGAAAATATAAATGTTTATTTTGAGGATAAAGATAAATGTTCTCTGCATAAAGTGGACGTCGATCAGTCTCTAGGGCAAATATTGAAGCACGAGCGGTAAGTTCATGAATTAAGATACAGGAAATTAAAAACGCAACCACTTATGAAATAAAAAATTTCAGACTTATAATTCGCGGGGGAACGCCGATGTTTTTAGCACTTGTTAAATCCAGTCAGGCGGAGGTGGGATTTTTAGCTATGTATATGTCGTAAATAGATTTATAAAGAAGATCTACACACCTATTAATATAATTAGAATTAATTAGGTAAACTCATATAAATTGAAGAAGTGGAATCCAAGATCCGTTTTAATTATTTTATATATTTTCATATACTACATAAATTGTTTGCATTTTTATATTTTCAAATTTCTCATAAATTATACAAATTTACAGTCTAGTAATAATTATTAGTGCTCTTATCAAATAAAGTTTAAAAAGCATTTTTCCTTATTGAATCAAGAAATGCTTTTGTGTACTTTTTTACGAAACTTTTTAAAAGAGTCGCATGTGGGTCCCACTTCATATTAACCGTAGAAGGGACCGATGTAGGTAAGATAATTGATCGAGCAGTGGTGCCACCTGTAGCCTGTAACACCTGCCAGAGCCAGATGGGCATAAAGACTCAGGGCCTCAGTCAGAAATTCAGTTCAAGAGACGCTGTAGAACGTGTGTATGCGTCCCGAAACGGTTACTCTTCTAATTGTTACGACTAAATTGTGCTAATATAGTGACGAAAAAGTGTTGTGCCAGAGATACGATCGAAACGATCGGAAATCGGTCCTTTATCGGTGATGCTGAAGGTTATCTGGTTCAAGTTTGAATTGTGAAACAAGAGGACCTTTACAGCGTGGGAGAGAAGCGGAACGGGACACAAACGATGCCAAAGCAATGCAGGCAAAATTTTGTACTTCTTCATTTTTTTTTTTTTCTTCAATCGATCTTTCTATAGCGGCTAATTGTTAGTATATTTACTAACAATTATTTTTTTATTTTGTTACTCATATTTGTCTTGCATATTTTACGAAATGAAAAGTATTCGAATTCCTTTTCACGAACAGAAAATTTGAATTCAGACTTAAATTGTTCAAATTTCATCTGATCTCAATTTGTGGTACGAAACGGAAGTTCATTGAACCACTAATAGGATCTGTGATTTCAGTTTTCAGAATAACGGAGTTGGTTAAAAATATGTATAATTTTTGCGAATAACGTAAATTTTTTATATTAGCAAGAGTAATTTCATTTTTATATAACATCCCGCGAAAATTTCGTTAACTTTTATTACCATGCCGAAAAAGGAGAAAAATTTTGTTAATCACGTATGCAGATTCGTTTTAATTTTCGACGTAATGTGAAATTGCAGTTTCATAGAAACGCTGAATGTTGCATTGCGTTGATATCGATAAAAATCACGCGTATCCGGGTTTAACAATTTTTAAAAACTACGCTCCACGGGTGAACGAGTGGAAAATAAAGAAAGAACGCATTCACGGAGTGAATCAGTGTCAGATACGCTACAACTGACGTGATGTTATTAGTACATACCGATGAGACAATGGCGCGTGTTAAATTATTCATGAGGTCATTGTTGCATCGTAACGCAGATTCAAACGTCGAGCAATTTGAGGTGTGATGAAACCGCTGCGTTTGACTCGACGAAATTCGATCGAAATTGCCAGTAAATTCTACCACGTTGATTAAATTTCATTCACCTAATCTCGTGAAAAAAGAAGAAATTAATTATACTAGAATTAAAGTTATGTTATGTGGGATATAAGTATCTCGTGAGAAGAATTTCGTAATGGAATTATATCTCGAAGAACCGTACAGAAATTACATATACTACACGTACATACTCGCAACTACCTTTCTCTCATCGTTCCCCTCTCTCCTCTTTTTTTATCCTAACAAGATGGTTGTCCTCTAGTCTAGTCAAACGGATCTCATTGAATCACGATAAGAGAAACCTTAAGCCACGCATTATTCGTCTATTTTCATTCGATCGAATTAAGGATCAACGTTTCGGGTAAAATTGAGCATATTTTATGGCTATTCCTGTCATGCTACCATGAAGTATTTTACGCCGTATAATCAAGAAAACATGCGTTTATCGCTCGAGGATAAAGTATAAGTACTAAAACTTCCTTGAGCATCCTTCCTCTACAATATATTTATGCTAATTTATATATGTAAATTTTACGTAAGCTACTTGAGAAAAACTAGCCCCAATTATAGATATTTTTCAAACATGCCTATAAGTTAAAAATAAAAATAAATGGATTGTCATGTGAATCAGTCGATGGCCGTAATTTCATTATCTACGTACAAAGTCATGTTACGCGAGTTGCTAGTGAACAGGACAAGAAACACTGGCCGGTTGTCAGAGATAGTGGGGGGATGGTTACGTGTCCTAGTTTCGCGGACTACGGTGGACCACGATGCATCTTTGTCCGATGCCCCGAAGCAAATGGCCGGTATATGTCGAAAGAGTTACGTCAGGCGGGAAGAAAAATCCGCGAACCGGACCGGTTGTAACGACGAGTCAATCTGTTGGAGAGGAAAAAAATTCCAAGATATCGTGCGCGAGATAGAATCGCGTTACGTTCAGAAAGACATACCGAAGATAGCTATCTCGAACCCTGTTCGATGTGTACGTCAGTAAAAAGAGAAATTCTTCTGGCAGAAAGAACGGGTTACTGAGAAAATACCGTACGAACACGCAATTACGTGCGCGTGAAATTCGACGAACGATAATTAAAAGATATTTCATTTTTTTTTCTACTATTTTGATATTATATTTTATCTACATTTTTAATGTAGCGTATTTATGCTTAATAATTCCTATGATTTATTCTAATTTACTATAGCTATTATGGTTCTTTAAAAATGTTGTTTTTGAACGTTATAATTGAATATCTGTCAGAACGTAATCTCCGCACTTTCTCCTTTGCTCTGATTATTTTGTCTATAAACACGGTTAAGGTATGTGCAAGAAGAACATCTGCCATTTATTTCTCTCTAAAGTTGTCTATATACACTCTGGTGCTGTTCGGTTAATGAAAGTGTTAAAAAAGGAACGAGAGAAAGTAGAATGAAAATATCGAGGCGGTGTTTTTCTCTAACCATTTCGTCTCCAACTTGTACATTTTATCTCTTTCTTTTCCTTTTTTATTTTTATGTTTGCGAAGAAACGATCGAAAACAATGTCTCAATACGAAGCAGCGCTGGGCATTGTCACAATAGAATTACACTCTGATCCGTTCCATCTCATGCAAGACTGTCACGACCAGACAGATTCGGATCGTCGGCGACTCTCTCTTTGTTAAGTCTTTCTCTATTTTTCTCTGCTTTTCGTTTGTTCCTTTCCTACGAGCGATGATATTTCACACGAGGCTATGTATACGTAGTCATGTAGCTGCATCAACGACACGGTCTAACGGCATTCAGTCGACCTCATCATCCCGCTTCTCCACATTCAGTCGCACACATTCTTGCATTTTTCTTTGCTCTTATATTACTTTTACCAATTTCTGCTACTTTTCTCTCCGTTCCATCCGCATTCCCTTTGTTCTCTCGCTTTTTTGCCACTTTTCGCTCTTCTTTCCTGTCAGCTTTTCTCTGATCATCCTTTTCTCTCCCTTTTTCTCCCAAAGTTCGCTATTTTCCTCTCATATCCGCGATCCCTTCGTCCGCTCCGTCTATTTTCTCTTTGTACGCTTGGTTCTTCCATATTTCTGCCCGCGACAGAAACTAAGGGCATCCATTAAACCTGACTGGTCTTTCAATAACGGAGATTAATTTCGATTGTTTCATCTTCTCGGTCACGTGGTTAATCACCCGAAGTCTCTCCAGCGATGTACCGACGTATTGTCCAATTAGTGCGTTTAAAGACCGATTGGCGACGCGCGAATAGACCCACGCTAGATTTCAGAGGGGCAAATGTCTGTTAAGGAATTTATTACTTGTGTTCTTGCAAACCGCGAATGACATTTATGCCATATTCCGTGACATTAATGCTCATGCAAATTATTACTATGTATACAGAAGCGCTGGATGCATTTAATAATTACAATCCTAAATATCTTATGACCGAGGACACATTAAGGATATTTATGAAAATTTATATTTTTATGAAAACGAGCAAAGTAGTAGGCAAAGTTTTATTTGACGTACCGAGTATTATGACAAGTTCTTTGTTTTAGATACTGTATGTAGCGTGTGTGTTCTATGCATTTTTGCATTTTCAAATTTCCTATGAATTTATTTATTTTATTTGTGATATAATGGAAGGAAGACGTACTAGAAGGATGCATTAATCGTCACGTAATTACGTACGTTTTCCCATCGATGAAAAGGAAAACGTCTATCGAAGTATTCATTTACCCTTGTTAATATATCTCCTATTACCCGCTCTTAAGATAGATTCTGCGGGTCGTTATCGTTTTTCATTAACATAACAGGTACATATTAATGTCAACGATGTCGCGTCAAGGTTCCGATTACGAAAATCACCGTGGCCAACGATCATCGAGACCAGTTTCAACGTAACTTGTTCTCCTTTACAGCTGTGGAAACACCGTTTGGTTATCCACGCACTCTCCAGATATTTATCTGTGTTTTTCCTTGTTTAGTCTCGTACAGGAATCAATATGATATTATCAATATGATAATTTATATGTCGATAGGCTATGAATTTTTTAGTTTGATTATTAAAGATTTTCTACTTTAAAGATTTGCAATTTTTATTTAAAAAAAGCTAAAAAGAGGAATATTTTTTGTTGTGGAAATAACATAAAACAGTTAAAAAGTTTTTCACACATCTTTTGTTAAAAAAATATTAGAAAATTAAAAATCCCTTATGACTACTTCGCTTGGAGTTTTTCTACTATTGTGATAATTGTATTCTTGATAGTTAAATTCGAATCTGCATCCGAAAATTTGAATGTGAATTTAAATTTAGGATAATCGTATGCTCTACTCTATTTCGTAGGTAGAGCTTGTCGCTCTAAATGGTAGATGGCACAACGAAACCTCTAATTTTTTCCACGATCAGTATGTCAGAACACGTGACACGAAATCTCGCAAGGTGTCAGATTTATCTTATATCTCGTCTACTAATGATTCGCCTGCAAATAACGAACAACGCAATTCGATATCGCATCACTCGTGTGAGTTCGGCCTTGAACGAATCACTACCGGTTTTTTGTTGACGATCGTGCACGATTCTGCACGAATTAATTGGAACAACCTCCGAGTCCGACCACTATGCGTACATAATTTTGGCGGGACAGGAACGGACGGTAATGGAGGAACCCTTAAACAATTTGTAAAAAACGATGCGCGGACGTGTGAATGCAATATATTACGTTCGTGCAACTGCTGCTCCAGTTACGTCAAGAGCGTTACCCGACGGCGTTGTTCATGAATGCCAACGTAAACTCATTTTGAGAACATTGAAAAATAACTGAGAGGATGAAGAGAGTGGGGAAAACGCGACATGATTAAGCAATGCTTGGACATTGGAAATGGATCGTGTGTTTGTTTGTTGAAACTTTTCTTTTTTTTTTGCGGATTTACTGCCGAGGAATTGCTTGAAATTTTTAGTGAAAGAATTATTATACTGTAATAGGTGAATTACGCTATTTAACGAAATTCATTATTCGATTATAGGGGATATAGAATTTCATTTTGTAGCATTATGTACAGAGGTCGACACTAAGTTCTGGTAGAAGAAATCTTTGACTGGAGAAAATTTCAGGAGTTTTAGGACTTTCAGGAGGTTTGGAATGTAAATGTTAAGCTAGGTCAGGATAAGATAAGTTACAGAATGAAACAGGGATGGGTGATTCAATATTTAAGAGGGAAAACGGAAACAAAAATATTTAAAGAATAAGATGACATGGAAGTTGGTAAATTATACAACATGGAAGAGTTCATACAGCAAAATTCTCTGTTCTAATTATCTTCTCTTTTAGGTCGTAAAAAGAGGAACAAGACCACAGTACAGTGAAAAGATACATGCAATGCAATTTAAATTTAAAGAATTCTAACTTATTGTTAGTTTTATTAAAGATTTAAGATAAAGGGATTTGGAAGGAAAAATTTCTGTTTGAAACTTTTAGTTTACAAAAAAACGAACAAGATTGGAATACAATAGAAAAAAATGTTCATACGAAATTTTTAATCATAAAGTACTTAAATGCAAGATTCTAATTTAGATATACTTAAGATTCAAGATGAAAGAATTTGCAGGGAAAAATCTCTCTTTTGTCCGTCTCCATTGTATGTATATATATATATATACATGTTGTTTTCGAGCGCGCGACTTACGTGGAACCGCATTGTTTACAGTTGACACAACGTGAAACGGTGAGAGGAAGAAAAGATCACGCTGCACGTCGTCGTCGTCGAGAAATCTGGACTCCGAGCGGTATTCGAGAAGAATTCCGAAGCATCGTGGATACAAAATCGCTTGACATTCTGCACAATAACTTGCGGTAAAAAAAAAAAAAGAAAAAAAAAAAACGAAAGAAATAAAAAGAGAAAAGAAAGAAATAATTCGGTCCAAAAGGTGAAACACGATATATGGCTTGACACAATTTCAGACTCGTACATGTGCTGATCGTCCGTCGCAGATTCTGCAGTTTATTACAAGATCGAAGAAACGACCAGAGTCCAGAATCTCGGAGTTTTTTCCCCTCTCTTCTAATTCCGGCATAGTCCTTAGCTTATCGCCGAGCCTATACTTATTGCCACTCGTGGCACCTCTCTGATGCAAGAAGTGTATCGGATAAACGGAGAGAGAAAGAAAGAGAGAGAGAGAGAGAGAGAGAGAAAGAGAGAGACGCGTTCGTTAAGCTTTTTACGATTTTCACCGGAACGAACGTGGTCCAATTAATGCGATTACTATGCGCCGGAAGCTTCGCGTTGTCGTAACGGGCACGTTCAAATTTTAATTCGAAAAGAGAATCTTAATAGCTCTTTGGGATTTTAACCTCGTGCTTGGTAAAGAACGCTTCGTGTAGCTAAGTGGTCGTTAAAAGATAGAAAGGTAGAGGAAAGAAAAGGAAAAAGAAAGGGGGTCGAGGGAGGAGAGTGAAGGATTCAAGGATATGACATGAAAAGCAGCGCGAGAATATTCATGAAAAAAGAGGATACTAAGGGACCGTTAACTTTAGAAGGATCTCCCTTTACTATTCAAAGCAGCTGGGAGGGAAACATACGCGGGAAAACAACGACAAGGCCACGCTTCACTCTTACATGCAAATTACAACGTTTCTAAGTTAACTGGAAACTGACGGTGGTCAGAGGGTTGGAAACTTTTAGACACGTATATGCGAGCACACTTAATTGACAATTAAGCGGGAAAGAAGCGGAGAGGGGGCGACTTTCTCATTTAGAATACCCGCAGCGTGGAACAGAGGATCTTACGGGAAAACAATCTCTCCTGCACACGGAACGGACGGTCCCAGTGAAAAATTCAATTGCTGGCTTGAATCACGTCCCTTGATAAAGAATCGCCGGAAAGGAATTTCCGTTCGGGCGCCAGAAGGGTTCCTTTTTATTCCTCTCCCTTTCTCTCTCTCTTCTCTTTCTTACTGCTCTTTCTTCGACTGCCGAAAGAATAACCAGCTCCAGTTTCCTTCATCCGACGAAACGGATCCACCTAAAATTTTTATTGATAGACCATCGAATACCTCTTTGCTCAAAAGAAAAGTAATCGCGATCTTGAGGAACGTTTGAAGGAACCAAGAAAGCGATCAATCATTCAGACACTTGTTACGCGGTTCATCAAAAGGTTAACAACTGTGGCGAGAGAGAAGTCACGAGGAACTAGAAAGAAACGCAACTAAGTTCGACTTCGATCTTGTGAGGAATTATAGAAAAACTAGCTGTTACGGTGCTGTACTTGTATAATTTAGAAAAAAAAGAGAGGAAAAGGAAAGGACTGCGTCTAGTAACAAGACTAGTAATAGACAAGTAGTAAACGGAATATAAGACAGCAACTTATTAATTATCAAACAGCAAAATTGAATCGAGCAACAAATCTAGCGACGATCGTCAAACAATTTTAATAATATTAAGATTCTGTCCATCGAAGTACTTCCTCTAATAACAGAACTAACAGCAGCTGAATAGTAAACGAAGTATAAGACGGTATTTCATTAATTTAGTACTATAGTCAATAGAGAAATTCAGTTGAGCAACAACTCTACAGAACTTGTCGAACAAATTTAATAAAGTAACGATCCTGTCGTAGTCGACTAGTAGACGAAAATAAGAAACTATTTCATTAGTACTTAATCAACCGTACACTGGATAGAGCAATTGAATTGTACAGCAGGTATATTGACGCTTGTCGAGGAGTTTTATTAAGTTAAGGACAGTGTCCGACGAAAGGGACACTTTTTTTCAAAACGGTGGAAAGGAAGTCACGAAACACGGCGAACCACTACGGTATCCACTACACGGGCTCGTACGCTTATAGCAACGGAGCACCGAGCGTGTACAACAGCTATCCGACGAACGGCGGGTTCGTGCAGTCTCATCTCCATGAAGACTATCGGCCGATTTACTTTTACGTAGCACAGCCCTATACTATCCCGTACACGTTCGCCAAGAGACCGAGGCCATCGTCGCTGCTGAGGCCAGGCAAACCTCGGAGCAACTGTCGCGTCAAGTTTTCCAAGAGGCTCGGCAACGGCGACTTCTCGCAGAAGGTCAAGCAGGGCGAGTTCTCGAGAAGCCTCAGCCAGGTGCACTTTGTCGAGAGCCAGGGGCAAGGTATTTATCATCATATTTTTCTTCATCTAAATATATACATCATTGTAGGTGACATTTAGAGAATCGATAGTGAGAGTCAAAAATGAGCGATACACCGATAGCGATAGAAAAATGATGTTCGTGTAATATTGGTTTACGTATGATCGTTTTTATTATTAATTTGTAATCCTGCGTATTTTACATCCTTTCTGTCAATCCATTTTCAATTTATATGTGCCACATTCGTGCGTTTTTAACTTATACAATTTTATTTATAACAAAAGTTTTTGAATAAATTTTGTGCCTTCAAGGTGCATGTTGAACCTTTGACTCTCACTGCATATCGCACGTGTGTTTTGAAAATATGTCACAACTTGAGATAATTCTGTTCTATACTAAGACGTATAGACCAAGAGAGCGATTCTTCGTTCTCCCCTCACTTTGGTAAAATTTAAGGTACATGTTTTTTGTCAAAACGATGTGTTTAATACAAGTCACTTTTGCGACGTTTCCAGATAGGTTTCCGCTTTTCCTGAAAAGCACGTTTCAGCTGATTTGTGTTTGAAATACACGGGCGAATGTAACGCGTTAACATTTCGTTGTTCGACTTAATTGAATATTGTACCGTGTTTTATCGTGTCACTCGATAGATTAAATTCAAAAGCTGGTCGTAATTTGCTTACGAATATAAAATTTCTGCTTTTATATTCTCGCAATCCAAAGTTTAATAACATCTCTATTTCGATATATTTATATTAAATATTGTACGTAAAGTAGAAAATTTTGTATTGAATTTGCAGTAATCGAGTTCAGCTTGACCTTTTTACAACGTGCTAAGCTTTAGATATATTATCTTTCTAAATATGACAAAAGCCGTTGAAATGATCAATTTATGCTTCACAAAACCATTTTGAGAGTGTCTTGACAAAATGACCGAGCTGCTGAACGAAAGGAAAGCAGGAGAAGGATGAACTTTAATGCTCGAAATAATTGGAGAATTAAAATAATTGCTACGTTGATGTTGTCGTTTAATAAGCTGTCGGATACGCTGTGTGAATTCGATGTTTGATAGGTTGCTTGTTATTCACTGGCCTTGCTTCCTTTCATCCTTTTTCCTTTAGAATAGCGTGCAGATTAAATATCGTCAGATAAGCACTCTATAAATTTTTATTATCGAAAGAATAATGTATCCTATTTATTCTATACTGTTCACTTTGACGAGTACAATATGTTTCGGAAATTCGACTTCACTCTCTATATTCTTTTTCCAAACACTTTTCATCTGCTTCGTACAATCCTATCGCTCCGAGAATTCCGACAAAACAGTAATTCATCGGACGGATGAAAAAGGTTTCTGGAAAAGTAGCGTAATATTTGGTCTAGGCGCTTTCACACCAGCAGTATTTTTCTAGCAGACCGGATAATTGTTGCGAAAGCGGCATAGTTTCTGTGGCATAATTTAAATAGTTGCTGTCGTCAAGTAGACTACCGATACCCACGCGTCGAGCGTCTTGTCCACGATTAAAGCGTCAACACGCTGCTTTTGCCGAAAAGAGAAACCGCCACCAGAGAAAGGAACATTGTCCAAATATAAGGCGTCGTTCCAATCAACCTACGAACACAGAGGACATCGTATTTGGACGAGAAATATGCGCTGTCTCCGAATGGTTCTCGCGTTTACTCGCAAAAGGAAACAAGTTGTACGCACTAACTAGTTACGAGTTAGCAGAGACAGCGAATAGGACAACATTTTTCCACGCACCTCCTAGGTTTATGTTACGATATAAAGCACACGAGAACATAAGGAGTTAAGACTCTTTTATTCGCTTTGATGAGTAGAGATAACTTTAGAGGCTTTCATGCGTGTTGCAGGTTCTGAATTTTTCACTGAGATCTGTAATTTCAGACAGTTTCGAGGACCTTAGCAGTGATGAGAAATCCATAAGGTTGAAAAGCTTTCCGTGATATTTGAGATTGCAGAGGGTCTCAAAGATTTGAAGAGATCGAAGAAAATGAAGAAATTGAGAATCCTATAAAAATCATTTAAAGATCGATCAAAGATTTGAAATACATATACGGCATTCCAGATCGGAGATTTTGGGATATTTTGAAGTTTCGAGTGCGCTGTAGCTTCGAAACTTTCTAGTGATAGTTGAGGTTTCAGAGGGTTTCAAAGATTCCAGTAGTATAGGGTAATTGAGTATGTTCTAAAGGGTCTGAGGTTTCGAGAGGATATCAAGAGTATCAGTGGTTCTAGATGCTAGTGGAAATTTTGGGAGTACCAAGCACTTTAAAAAATCGATATCAGTTTTGAAATTTGTATTATAGAGAGATATCGTCCAAAGTAGACTATATTATAGTTCTACAAATATCCGAGTAGACGCAGGGTTCAGTCGAATAACACGTGAAAGTGGAAATAATGTAAATGTAAAAAAAGAGAAAAAGATACAGAGTAAAATTTGTTCACAAGACGCTTCATTTCCGAGAAAAAAGAATTGAAAATTTGTCACACGCATGTACTACACCGATTTTTAACTAAACATATTCAAACTTTATTTTCTTGAAAATGAAGCTTTAAAGATTTTATTCTACATTTTTTACTTATTTTCACACGCACAATGACCATCTGTCGATTACTTAATCCTACCTAATTTTCAGAGTCGATTTTATTGAAAAGTAAGCCGAAAATGAAAAAGTTTTATTCTATATCTTTCCCTTATTTTTACACAAGGAATCACGGTGTGCTCGCTTTTACATCTCATTCAATCGGACCCTGTGTATGTCGACCCTGTAATTTCTTTTACGCTCTATCACCGACATTTATTCCCAAATATTTCTATACTTTCCTCTTATAAATCTCGTTTATTTCAATTTTGTTGAACTACAATGATTTTATAGTTAACACAACGCATACTTATCATGTACGAAGCTTCATGTGCCGGAGTTTAATTACACGATGGAATGCACCGTACACAAACTTGTTTCCTGTCACAGTATATAAACTTCATTGAAGTTTCATGGGCTGGCCGCTCTCAGAATGAAAGGAATGCGAGCCGCGCATCCGGTATGACTTGCCACTTCTTTCGTTCCTCCTCTGTCCAGTGATCTCAAACTATCCGAAGACTGGCTTGCCCCGTGATCCAAGGATGACGTCGATGTTCCGAAGGGGCACGATCTTTGCTACGTTCTTCCTGTCGTTACTGGGCGGTGGGCTGGTTTGTGCTGCTCTGGTGACGCAACATTGGGTCGAGGCGCGACCCTTAAGAACTCCAAATCCTCAAGAAAGTGCTGGCAGAGTTCACTTCGGCCTTCTTCAAGGAAAGAAGGAACTAAACGTCGCTTATGGCTGGAGGACATATCATATCTCTGGTAAGTTCTTCCAATAGTTCTTGAATGATGTACATCGACTATACATATAGTTATAAGTATTAGGATACTCTTTGATATCTAACTGTTAACTAGCAGGTATCATTGGGCTATTGGGCACCGTGATAATTTAGCTTTAAAGTATTTAATTTTGGAGTTTTCAATTGAATTGGATCTTATTACTAATCAACGCCTCAGAATAGTCATCCAATCTTCTTTGAATGGCAACCATCAGGTTCATATGAGAGAGAGGTAAATTATGTCTACAAGTGTAGGAAAAATCTATAATTATTAGTAAAGTATTACTACATAGTTTTAATGAAAAAATTCTATAAAAATATAAATACATACTATAAATGGAGGAACATTTGCGACGTTGTTTAAAGAGCCACTAAGACTCTTTTGATTACATGTATGGAAAATTAATATGAAGTTACTAGTAAAATATGTCAGTATAGTCCTATTGAGACAGATAGGTAATGAAAATTTGTGTGATTAAAATTTTTAGTGAAATGACAGGAGTATATATGTTTATATACTATTATTCTATAAAAATAATTAATCTAAAATTAAACGCAACAAGTCTCTGGGAAATACTTTGCGGTTATGAACGTGGTCAGCTTCATTAAACTATTCGACTTTAGCCAACAACCACCACATGGCTTCTAACCATCGGAACCACTTTCTGTTAGATAAAGCGTCACGGTTAATGGATCGGATTTTACCTTCGTCCCTGAACTGTTAACACTCTCCATTCAAGGATACCATCGTTTTCTCTTCCTACTACGTATCTTCGTTTTTTTTTTCTCACAACGTGTTATATTTGCTCCACCGAGCATATAGCTATTATGTTGCTTATACGACAGCAAATGCATTACCGAGTGGTAATTAAACGCTTGAACTCCTTTCCGTGCATTTAGTGGTTTCTGCAGTCTTTCATACATTGTACTTTAAAGCGAAGCTTCCAGGTACAGAGGCTATTATGTACTCTACGGTTTCTGTAATCATTAAACCATTTACAGTTGCGTTCCACTAATGGATAGCTGCGTTTTGGTATTAATAATTATCTTAATAGCTTTCAATATCGTCGTTCTACAAAATGTTTCATGCATTTCATTTTTGGAAGTCGAAGGTGAAGAAAATATCCTGCCTTTTATGGAAGAACAATTATCAAAATCCAATATATCGTCGACTAATTCTACGTCTTGTTAAAACTATCTCTTCATTTGATTTTCAGATTTTCATTATATATGTTTTTGCCATCTTCTTGAATATTTAAAAAGTTATATATCTACATGTAGAATAATGTTAGATAATTTAAGTAAATATTGAATTATCAATATATAAATTATACATCAGTATCAAAAATCTAGGAATATATATTAATATCTGTGAAATTATAAATATCAATCAATTACAAACATATAGCACGAGCCCATGTTTCATCTGTAAATCGAATTAAAGAGTAATTTAAGTAATATAGAACTAGTCAACAGTGTATGGAATTCTAGAATTGCTTCACTGTGAGAAACAAAAAGTGTAGCTCGTCACATTTGTCCCATACTATCTTCTTTTTCCTACATTAAAATATTTTCTTTTATCCACTGAGTAACAAATTGAAAAAATCAACAAAACCGGCTATCATACGTTTCCCCTATGATTTTCGCTTGTTTTTTCATAATCGAGTAACCGAAGGGTTTTTCAAGCATCTAGAATGCGAGCTCGTATTGGGTATACGTGATTGCTTGCCACGAAGATTACCAGGAAACATCGGTGCTATTTGCACAATTCAATTTACGATGAAGTTTATGATTTAAAACACTGACCACGTAGTTTTTCAACACGACCGTGTACTGGACACGGACACTGATCTGTTAAATTATTCAATCTGTTCACCGTTGGCTAATCTGAGTTTCTGACGAGTTTCTCACCAACAACGCGTTTTACATAACTTTCATTCGACGCAAGGAGGGTGATCTTATCTTCGAAAGAACAACCAATCACGACAGTCTGTCTCTATTATCTGTGTGCTACCTACAATGACACCAATCGATAATCAATTGTGATTGCAGCAGTATATATTTATCCATATACTTATCTTTATCTTACCTCGATCGGTATGACTTTATTATTCAACCACTTCTCTAGAACGTTTCAGATAATTGCCCCGAGAAGATTGGAAAATTCTGTACGTAATTTATATCCTGCAGCTGTCATCCTTGTGTCTTTATCCTGTTGATAAAACAAATAGAATAGATATATACTAAGAAGACCAAAAAATCCTGCATTCAAGTCGTGTTTAGAAATCATGGATAGCTCAATAGACTTATAGAATAGATTGAAATATACACATAACATTTAATTTTTGCTAAATGTCGTATTTGTGCTTTTTTTGTCTGATAAGCTAAATCGTTCGCATTATTGAAGATCCTGTAGTCCATGAAATCTATGTTGTCTGCTACTATGTAACACATGTTTTACTACATTTTTTAAAATGGTTAAAATAAATTACATATATGGATTAAAGAATGTTGAGTAATGTGAACAACTTATTGTTACATAGTATTTTGTAATTAAAATAAAATTTGCAAAAGTTAAATGTTATGGCGTATGATATATTTTAATCTGTCGCGATTGAAAAGTGAGAAGTATATAAAATTCGGGTGACAGTGCATTCTAAAATTTTAGTAACGTGGGTCATCGATGACCATCATTGCCAATGGACGCGTTAACGAATCGGAGCCTCGATCGTGTAACACGGTCGAACGAAACTAATCCGAGCACGCCGATTATCAAATAGTAGATTTATGGGAGATACGCGCGACTCTGCCGTTCACCATCTCCCACAGAAATCGCGTGCAGGTACAGTTATGCCGAATGAGATTCTCCTGGTCTGGCCAACTATCCGGCAGAATTTATGGTCCCAGTATCACATTGGGTACCTGAAGCACCGGAGAATCTCCCTCCATGCGGTTCTCCGCGACGATAACTCGTCCACTGGATATTATTCCAGGTTATACACATTGGTCGAGCTGGTGGAATCAAAATCTGATGTACTCCTTAGAAAATGAGCCGTTCACCAGAAACGATAATACGTAGCATGTACATATAGCGATAGTAATTTGCTAGCGGTTAAATATAATTCACGAGTGAATTTCTGGACTAGTTAAATTCAAATACAGTATGCAGGACAGCCTATTTTTACCTATAAGTGATACTGAAATAGGAGCTTGGAAGTTACATATTGAACAAAGCAAATTAATTAATATGTTTCTATTGATATTTCTACTGCAGACTCAATGGACGTTATCTGTCCTTCCAATTGAACATAAATTCTGAAGTATTAGCATTTATAGAATGAAATGGGCCAGTCTGTCTAGACTCCTTTTTGAACATTCATTTTCAATATTTTTACCATAGAGATAAATAAATATGTGTCAGGTGAATTCATACTTTGAATGCTGAGAGAGAGAGAGAGAGAGAGAGAGAGGGCAGCGTTTTGAAAATATATGAACCAGCCAATATTGATTGTAATAAATCTGACATGAAATTTCAAATATTTATTAACAAACAAAAAATGTACAAAAACTAGCTAAACATAAACTATGGTACACATTTTGACACAGTTTACTATAATAATAAATCTATTACATCCATATTCATGTACATATACGTATAAGAATATCTATCCAGCCAATATTAATTTCAAATATTTATTAACAAACAAAAAAGGTACAAAAACTAGCTAAACATAAATTTATATGGTACACATTTTGACACAGTTTACTATAATAATAAATGTATTACATCCATATTCATGTACATATACGTATAAGAATATCTATCCAGCCAATATTAATTTCAAATATTTATTAACAAACAAAAAAGGTACAAAAACTAGCTAAACATAAACTATGGTACACATTTTGACACAGTTTACTATAATAATAAATGTATTACATCCATATTCATGTACATATACGTACAAGAATATCTATCTATACATACATATGAGAAAAATGCTGGAAATGCGAGGAATTCTTGATTCGTTATCTATCCATGATTTTTCCCCAGCTTCACGGCCGAATTCGAATAACAAGAGTGTTCATAATGCTCGCGTGTCTTGTCATCCTGATACTGAAATCGTTATTGCCGGAGGAAACTGTTATCGTGCCATAAGCGGCGGTACAATGCCGGTCGAGCACTCGAGCGAAAACATCCGTTCCCCCCTAGCATCTTACCCTCAACGTGGACTCAGCCGGTATATTCACGTAATCCATGGGGTACACTGTCCGCCAGCTGAAACATTTGAATAACAATTTTACGGGCTCACCGTGTATAACGGTTCGTCTCACGCACTTCGGTCTCGGCATAATTTTCGCGGCAGACCGGACGCAAAAACCTGCCCAGTACCGGCGAAATGGTATATCCTCGTTACTTTGCCTGTTTATGGCCTAAATTGGTTCCTATTAGATGGTAGATAGTCGCTTACTTATTTTTTATGTAAAGCTATACCTATTTGTATTTTAGGCTTTCTAAATATGTATTTCTATATTGCAATTTATAAAGGAACATACATATTGTACATTTGCATTTTAGGTTAGAAAGTTTGACGTGGAGGTTAGGGGTCTAAAGGGAGTAAGGGATTTTGATAGAAACTTGAATTAGATAAACAAGATCTAAAATTAGTCAGCTGAAGAAAAATAGTGAATGTAAATTTCCTTTCAAATTTAACCTGGTTACGGTAATCAGAAAATAGTTCTGCAACATCAGATAATATAAAAGTATGGTGATATTTTTTTTTATCTAGTTACACCTATATCTGAAATTTTCATTATCTTTTTTTCTACAAGTTTCGTATTGGACGCTCGATCTACAGATCCAATTTCCTCGTAGCATTTCCCGCCCGCCTCGACATATTCGTTTCTCTCAGCAACCATTTCATATTGCATTCTCGATCTGGAAGTGCAGTATCTTTTTTTGCCCAGTTTCTGTTCGTTCACAAAATCTTCACCGTGTAACAAGAACTTGATATTCTGGTCTCGATCTTCGAAGAAGTCTGATCTGTAGAGCAGCTAATGAAGACTGAAGGATATCCTTGAAAAATATCCAAAGCATCCTGATATATTTCATCTAGTGAATTGTTATACGTATAGAATACTGGAATTTTTTAACGGGATAATGTTGTTTAATATTTTTGATCACAGATCATTTATAGTTAACTTTCGTTTAATGCTTTTGATTATAAATAATTTGTAATACTTTTACGATGTGAAGGTTTTAGAAATGCTTTGTGTTACGATGACCGATAAGTTTGATGTTCAATGTACACAGTGCATATCTATGGAAATCGGAGAATGTAGCAGAACGGTAATTGCACTCTCATGGCCAAGCAGTTTGACCCAGTGGCAGCTAAGTGTAGAGTATCAACCACATTGCAATTCTTATTACAGATGACTCTCTCTTCACAGGGGCAATATTTTCTTTATCACCTTCTCGTATTACGATTCAGTAATGACCAGCTACATATCGAATAACAATCTCCTGTTGAAACTGTACATTGTGGACAATTTCTTATTCAAGATAGTGACGTCTACTTTTTATATGAATCCTCGGATCTATCTTTACATTATATACAAGATATTGTACTATTGTAATATTGTACTATTGTAATATTCAAAGAGATATATACAATGTGTAAGAAATATAAGTGTAACGAGAATCGTAACGTGATTCTACTCACTTCCAGATCGAGGGAGGTTCGTAAGAAAACGTTGATGCAAATGCGGCCATGATCATGGAAAATCCAAGATTAAATTTTTGTTTATTGGAACGTATTCCTCCCATTACAAGTGACGAAAGTCTCGAAGGAACCATAGATCGAAAACGATTCTTTCTCCCTATCTAATCTGAATCTTTGAGTAACATGAATGATATAAATCTTCAAATAGCTCGAATAATTCGAATTTCAGTTAAGCCAAATAATTTAAATCCTTAAGCAACTTGAATAATTCGAATCTTCAAATGACTTGACTAATCTGAGTAATACTTCAACGCTACTGCCCAATTCCGCGTATATGCGTGTGAAAGCAGTTATATAGATGGAGCCAGCGTGGAATCAGGTTCAGCCGTCTCTCCCCCGATAAGAACAATGACATTGTTGGCACGCGTCATGAGAAACGTTTCTCTTTCATATAGCCACGGAATGGTCCCAAAGGGACACACGAAGAACACGTACCGGTTCGATCATGTATGTAGCGATAGTCGCGTGGCGTGCACGATCAACCATCATGTATAGTTACTATTTAGCTTGAAACGTGAGGTCAATAACAGCCTCTTCGTTTTATTGTACCTGCAACGGGGCAGCCATTGGTATGCGTGACGCAATGAAATTGGCGTAATCATTTATTAATTCCCTCTCCGTTCCTCTTCGACTATATAGTCCATTGATAATCACGAAAAGAATTAATCGCGCTGATGCACGCGACTAGCATATTCTCTTTGATCATTCGTCGAACGTGCGCTTAATGACAAAGGCCAATGGCATTTATTATTTTTTGAATGGTATTTATCTCCTTCTTTCTTTTTGTCAATCGTAGGTAATAAATTTTTCAGCTGAATTCTAACCTTCTTGTGAACCGTAGGTTCTTTATTGGTGGAGGAATTCACGAGATGTTAATTGCTGGAATCTCGTACTTGGAAATAGAATGAAGAATTTGATGTAAAGTAGATTCGTTAAAACGGAGGAATTTTAAATCGATAACGACCTTTCTTTTGATACTAGAATATTTGGAAGCGTAGTGTGCTTCTTAAAACGTATTAATAACTTTCATTTGAATATATATTTCAGTATACGATATAGATTGGTAATTTTAATGTTAAATAATCTATCTATTAATTTCTATTTTATATCGATAATTTATTAACGTCTACGTTATATTGATAACGTATTAGTTCCATTAGTTCCAGTCATTATATATATTAGTTATTAGTTCCAGTGTAGTAAATTAAATGATCTTTTACTCTATGTCGATTCTCTGATCTTTTAGAAATTTTTTAAAAATTTGTCGGATGATATAAGAAGGTTAAACGAAGAACACATTTTATCCATTTATTAAATAAAAATTCTTCAAAATGGAAAGGAAGAACGCAAGAAGAAAAAATTCTTTCTTGTCGCTGTATGATTAATGGTTTGGTGTCAGCGGTTATTTAAATTACTTAACAGTAGAACAGACAGCCGTAAGAGTCTAGAACTGTCTGACACGGTTTTAATTCGTTCCCGATGGAGATTTCATCAGCGGCAAAAAGTTTTGCGACACCCACGCGCAAAAGAAGCGGTTGAATAAAGAAATGCGGCCCGAGGGAAAGATTCCGTGCGCGAGAATAGCCGCGACGGTTGTAACAATAGGAGCAGAAACTGGTTTCTGAGTGTGCAAAAATCCACGACCGAGCCTCGTGGTCGACTTTCACGTGCTCGGGCTACGTCGTATCATCGACTGTTCTCCGGATGCTGACCACGGGGAATATTAAAACCCTTTTTCCTGGAAAACTTTCACGGCCAACGAAAGTCCTGGATCACATTTCATCTAGTTATAATTATTTTTATAAATTCCTTTTTTAGAGCTGTTCTAAGATTGGTACTTTAAGATTAAATGAAATGTACGGTGCATTTCTTCTTTTCTTGTTCCTTATGTTTGATAATCTTGAATTTGATTTTAAAGACACTGAAAGTCCTAGATTATATATTTCCTTGCTTTTGTCTGGTCATAATAATCTCTGTACACTTCCCTTTTTGTGTGTGTTCTACAAGGTTGGTACTCTGATCTATCAACTTCCAATTTCTTCCCTTGAAATTATACAATTTACATATTTTAATTGATCTTCTATGAATGTTGATTTTTTATAGATATAAAAAATATATTTTTGAAATATGAAATATATAATATTAAATATATTTCTTGAATTAAAAGGAATCCTCCCTTATGAATAGTACAAATTTCTTTTCATGATTCCAAATCGAATTCATTATATTTAATGGATTAATGATATGGTTGAACAAAGAGTATTTTAATAATTACGGATTTAGCCCTCAAGCAACCACAAAGGTTACCAAAAATTACTTCAATATCCCACTTATTATTATTAGATTAGATTGTTTTAGAGAGAAGATATTTATTTGAATGATTCTTTTCACCTACATACCTACAAAAATCTTTTCCTTGTGGCTGAACAAAATTATTAAGGCAAACTACTGTAATTGAAGAATTTATTCTTTATTAAGGTAAAATATGGTCGTTTTGTGTGCTGGAACTGAGTGCTTGGAGTAAACGTCGAACACAAGAAAGGGTGCAGCTCTTGAGAAATTCCTCGGATGTCCTTTCGTGGACGCAAGTTGTTAACTTGGCGATTCACTGAGAATCCCGCCCGCGGCTAATTAAATAGTCCGTTATTTGCGATGCAATATAACTTGAACTAGCCAAAGCAAGAGTATTTACTGCACGCTTAATTATTCATTACGTACCACGATAGCTTCAGTTTGCACGTCAACCCAAAGTGGGATTCGGTTTGCTGAGAAAAATTGAACTCTGAAATGCATGGAAACTTTTTCAACGATAATAATGGACCCCGTACATTAATAATATGCTAATGAAACGTTGATTAATGATAATAAGAGTTTATTATAGCAATTATAATAATTGATTTGTAGATTAGTTTGGTTTTTAACATACTTTGCTCTAATTTGATCGGCTCGATTTTATTAACTATTTGCAATTTAATTATTTCTTTTTTTCTAGGGAAATTAAACACTCTTTTTTTAATCTACAGACTTTTTGCTTGTTATTTTGTTATTTTTAATTATAATTTGATAATATAGAAAATATCGCAGTATTTAAATGCAAATGACTGAAATATAAATGCGAGATAACGAGGTCCGCATCGTTGATTTTTACTGCTGCCACTAAGAACGTTGAAACGCTATTATTAAAGTTATCGCATAAAAATAATCGTTTGTTTCGTTTCAGTACCCCAAATGATCAAGCAAGATCCGACAGTGATGTCCTGGGGACTGTGGATCAGCACTCTAACAACAACCTCGGCTGCACTTGTCACCGCTGGCCTGGCTGCTCTACTCGCCGTTTTGAACACAGCCACTTCTCCTAGATCTAAGATCCTTTCTGACCCTGGAGTATATTTTATAAATATCTTAACACGTACGTCGATGAAAGTATTTAATTTCAAATACTTGATACAAATAAATTACTTTAAAGTTAAAGTAGCAAAGAAGCAATCTTTTTCAAAAATTAAATAAAATTTATCGTATCAGTACATCAGAATATTATAAAAAATTCAAGATATTAACACAATTGCAATTTGAAAATTGATTAAGATTCATTGGATCAATTATATTATAATACGTAAAATTTGAAATAATAAGCTAATTGATATTTGATTCAGTACTAATGTGCATGGCGAGTACGAGTACTTGGCTGGCGCAGTATTACACGAAGCTATACTTCAACGTGCTTCCAAAGGAGGACATTGATAATATGTGGACCAGCGAAGGTTCTGCCGAGCTTGGTTATTCATTTTGGTAAGAGACTTTTCATTCTTCTGCTCGATAGCATGCTTGCATTCACAATAGAAATCCTCAGTCAAGCCTCATCGATGATCTCTCGCATTTTCGTAGTTGTTTGCAAGTTTTATGCACGCCATTCGATATTGTGAATGTTTTTCGATTTCCAGTAAAAGTCCAGCCTTTTCAAGTAACGAGCAGTGAATGCAAAGTGTGAAACTTGCAGCTTTGTAGAATACTATTCAATTTAAGTTAATTTATAATTTGTAATGTGAAGTATCTTATCTTTTAAACGTTCAAATTATTTTACTTTTATCGTTCTAAGGATTAAGAAAAGAGATATGGTTATTGTCAGACTACAAATATTTATGCATTTATGGAAAATTTAAATGTGCAAAAACTTACACAATATATAAATCAATAATATATACACAATAATACTTTATCTAAGTGGCGTTTTTTAAATTGTATTCATAAAAAATATAAATTTGCATAAAGATCTACGATCTACTTGTTATTTCTGCATGTATTAATACGTTAAGGAAAGTGTCCTTGAGAATTTAACTGATTTTAGATATGTAGTTATATCTAATGTAACTTTCCTTCTTCTAATCATTGTTAAGTTACAGCAGTCAAAGCGTAGAAAAAATGAAATACAGAAAATTATTTAGGTTTCTAGAGGTATATTTGAAATTTAACCTCTGAATTTTCTCATTCCATTGCTCTTCTTTCAGGCTGGTTGTTTGTGCTGGTGTGGTGCATTTAATCAGCATAGCATTGGTAGGCTGGGGCTCAGGACGAGACAAAATCGAACGCCTGGAGACAATTCCCGCACTGGAGGAAAAGACCGCCGCGGCAATAATGCTGTATTGAATCCCAAGGCTCTTGAGACGAGGACTCAAAGACAGAAGAGATCCATTACAAAAATTACACAGAGTGCTGCTCATATTTGTTAGCGTGTGTCGAGGCAACAGGAGTCGATTAAGCAGAGAGCTGGCTACGATATTTCTGCTATTCGAGAAAAGACAAGTTCCTAGATGTTTGTTAGCATACTTAGCATCGTAATGTAAAAAAAAAAAAGGAAGAGCAAGCACGTTAACGGTATTACCACTTAAATCGTGTTAAAGCTTCAGTGTGAAATTTGAAGAATGTTAAAGAAAACCTTCGATTTATATAATACAATTATTGTCCGATATTCGGATCATGAATTTGTTGAAACATTTAAGAATAAATGAAACGCGAAATCCAAACTAAAATTTCACTAAACCGAGTGCAAAGGTGGAAACACGATTTTTGTAACGATCTGATCAGAATGTAGTTTCCGGCTGAACGCTTTTATTTAAAAAAATATGACCGCGAGCTTTTCAGACCGCTGAAATTACAAAGAGTGGAAACCAGGCCATGTAATTGATCGTTTCTACACGGAGTTATGAGCTTGCACCGTAATATTGCGTGATTCAAAACATTTTGAACAGTTGAGTACGCGTGTGACAAAGTGTATACTATACATGATGAACTATATCTATATTTTCGTGTAACAATTTCGAGAAATATCAGATATAAATATATACGTATACCTATGCGACAGTGCATCGCGATTTGTTTTATTATAATAATAGTACATTTCGGCCATCGTCATTGAATCACGTCGGTCGATGTCTTCTCTAAATATCTTCATTGTTTTTTCTAATCTTCCTTGCGTTTGAAATATCTAGTTTTATACGCGCATTTATTAATGCTTAAATTAATCTTCCTCCCTTTTTAGAAACTTCTAGCCCTTTTCTTGCGTACAGTATGATTAACAATTAGAATTATAAGAAGGGTAGTATATATATTTCTTGCCGTTTAGGTAAATGAAACAGAAAATAGATAATAAATAGTGTGTTCATGTTTTCTATCTGTACGTTTGTCGGCAGCGACGAAAAAAGTCAACTTAACTCAAGATTTCATGAATATTCTGTTCATTAAGTTTCATAGGTTGTAAATAGAAACGGAGTTTGATACTCTGTAGTGATTTATTTATTACGTAGTATCTTAATTATTAACTATATCATAAATGTAATAAAACAATTAAAAAGACAATACGGATAAGATGCGTAGATCTTCATTTATACCACAATAAAGAGGTCTGTCCTTATATTTTATGTTTCAAAACTTTGTTGCATTATTATATAATGCTAAATATCGTTGCTTCGGATGAGCGCCGAAGATTACTTTATGTAGATTTTTTAACCCTTTGCGGACGAGTGTCGGCAAATAGCCGCCTGAATCTGTTCACAGTTTCGGACAGTTATTTTGAAGTGGACGTTTATTTTTTCTGAGCGATAATCTTAAGCATATTTATGCAGAGGTATAGTAAACTAAACAGTATTATGTTTTTGATGAAACAAAATTATAGATCTTTAGAAATCTTATCTCCCGTTTAATGTAAACTGCAGGATGCATGCAGGGTGATGGTCGAGTCAGAACGAATTTCAATCTTTCAATGGCATTACCAGATGAATCAGAAAGCTTTTTATATATTATTTATAATACCTTATACACGATGCCTAAAAGTTCCAGAAAGGACATGTTCGATAGTGATAGTAGTGATGACGAACATTATTTTGAACCTGACAAGATAGAAGACGAAGACAATGCTTCAGACAGTGGAAACGAACTCCGTTCAACAATGAATCGGCTCAGACGTTTCAATATTTCTAGTAATAGTGACACTGATGATGAACTAAATATTAATGAAAATAATGCAACCCTCAACAATGATTAACGCAAACGTTCAACGTGTATATTTTTTCAACTGTGCGCGAAAATACCTCTCGTCCACAGCGACGCTTGCTCTTCAAGCGGTCTCGTCCGCAAAGGGTTAAAATCACACGATTTGTTATTTCTTTCGTCTTTTTCCAAGGAAAAGGTATCACGCCATGTGTATCGGTTTTATAAAAAAATTGATGTAGCAGTTAGGATACAAGAAAATTTCATTAATTTCTTGAGACTTTTAACCTCTGCCATCTATTAACGCCGGCTCACCTGTGACCATCCATCGTCTTCAGGCGGTCGTCTTCTCTCATCGTGTTTTGGTGGAAGTCTATCATCTTTAGTATCATCTCGCCTATTAATTTAAAAATATTTAATAGCATACTCATTTCAAAATTAAAATTTGTAAAATTAATTTTTGAATTAATGAAAATATAGTCACTTTTCATCGCGTCTCGGAAAGTCTCGAGGCGAATTTTGTATTGTATCGCTTTTATCGCGCCAATTTTGACTACGCGTTCTACCACCGCCACCGCCGCCACCACCTCCGCCACCACCACCGCCGCCACCACCTCCACGACGATCAGGCATTCTGCCACGATTACGAGGTCCATCAGATAACGGATCACGTGGAATGTCACGCATCTGTAAAATATTGTTAAGTAAGTTGAAAGTATGTTTTATTTATGATTCGGTAAAGCTTTTATACAATTATTTTATACTTACTGGACGTCCATCCATTCCACGATCTTTATCTATCCGATCCCTTGTATCATCCTTATCGTAATCGTCTTTTCTCCATCTCTCGATGGTATCTTTCTTCGGTTTATCGTCATCCCTTCGCCATTTATTATCTTGTCCCTCTCTCGCGTCCCGTCTTTTCCAGCGAGTGGATTCTTCCTTCATACCGTCATCTTTTGCATCAACAGGACGACGCCATGACATTTCAACTGTAATCAAATAAAATGTAGATAATATCATATAATCATATAATCCTTAAAGCATGTTTGAACAATAAAGCGTAGAAATGCACCTGGCCTTTCTGGTATACGATGACGTTCTCCACCTCCTCTCCATCTGGTTATTTCCTTGTCCCTTTGTCTCTCCTCTTCTAACTTTCGTTCTATTTCAGCTTCTCTAGCCCTAGTAATCTCTGCCTGTTTTTCAATCTTAGCTAGACGTTCAGCTTCCCTCGCTTCTTCCTCTGCGCGTCTCAATCTCTCTTCCTCTTCTCTCTTAGCTCTTTCCTGATAACGACGTTTAATCTATCCCTTTACGATCACTTTCACTCTAACTTATTCTAATATTCTCTATTTCATAAATTCATAAAATACCATGATCCTCATCCTTATACGTTCACGAGTAGCAACAGCCTGCTGTCTCTCCTCAATGGCTGCAGCAATTCGTTCAGCTTCCTGTTGTTCCCAGCGTTGTTTAGCTAATTCCATTTTTTCTTCGACTGCTTTCTCTAGTAGTGGTATTTCTTCTAAACGTTTAGCACGTTCCAGGTAATCTATTTTCTTCTCCTGTGACTTCAATTTCTGCTGCATCTCCCTACGTTCTTTCTGCAATTCTTCTGCTTCTCGAGCTGCAATTTGTTCTGCATCTAGTTTCTTGATTTCATCTTCATCCAATTTCTTCAGTACCTTCTGACCATGACTAGTTTGAGATATCTGTTGCATCTTTTCCTTCAAATGTCTATCCTTGATTTGTTGGATTTCACTCTGTTGTCGCTTCCTCTCACGTTCTTCTCTCTCTTGTTCGAGTCTCTTCTGCTCTGCTAACATTTGCTGCCTCTGGAGCTCTTCCTGCCTTCGCATTTCCTCTTCCTCACGGACTGTATTAATATGTTCAATATATTCTTTTCTTTCTTCTATAATCTTGTGTCTTCCTAGGATTCTCTGGTGTTCTTTCATTTTGGTTTCATGATAATGGCTTACCATGGCAGAACGCAATTTCTCTCGCTCCATCTTCTTCTTATTCGGATTAATAATATTGATCGCTCGATGCAGCACGGTGGCCATATTTACAAGTTGACAGCGAATCTGTTCAGAAGGCATTGCTTGTAACACGGGACCATCGGGATGATCTTCTCTCTGAGCTTCCGACAAATCAACTCCAAAGTGCACACACTTCTTTCCATGACTAATCCTTATCTGCATATCGTTGTATCTTACACAATCCACCAGCAGACGTTCTAGGTGAAAGTCTGTCGTAAATTTGGCGAGTTCCAAAAGCCTAGCGAATTGTATCGTTTGATAAACCTGCGATATTTGATGAACCAGACGTACAAGTGTTACATCTTGTAAAGCTGGGACATACTGAATCAATGGACTATTTTCGTCTGCTTGTAGCGTTTGAATGACAGAATCACGCTACATAGCTCCAGAGGATGAAACTCGACCTCAAGCCATGAATACAATTCTTGCAATTGTGGTGATGCTAAATTAACAATGTTCAAGCGAACAATGTCTTTAAGCAAGGAAACTCTCGTTGGTGGCTGAGTGAGTCCTAGAAGTGTAGCAAGTTTCTGAGCTTTCTCTAATGGACTCTTGTCTGTTTCTATAAAACGATCAAATTCAGGGTGCGCTGATGGCAGTGGGATAGATAGGGTGGCCAATAAGACACGATTGGCCATTCTCTGCTGTTCTTCCAAAGACATATTCTTTTTCATTTCGCGGGAGAGTTTTAAACAATGCGGCATGGAATAGATAGTTACCCTTCCAGAAAACCATGGCTAATTTCTGGTAATAGTTGGCCATGGTTTTTGGTACTGGAAGTTTCTTAGATAAATTCATCATACCATGTACATCTTCGGAGGATTTGAATGCTTCTTGCCACAGCTCCATTTGTATTGCAGAATCAAGTTGATTCAAACGCGTTTCCAAATTTAGCTGTTGCGTCTCCGCCCTGTTCATGGAAACGTTTGAAACCAGCGCCGGTAGTTTACAAATCTCTTCTAAATGTTTGCGTAGTTTTTCGCACAATTTACGAAATTCAGTCTTACGATTATATTCAAGACAAAACTGGAAGGCCATACGCATATCATGATACAACGCTTCAACATGAGCATTGGTTCTTAATAATTCTAAGCACTGGCAATAAGATTCCCATAGAAATTTCACCCATGGCGTCAGAATAGTGCGATCACTTCGATCTTGCGCATCTTCGCCACTGACTGCCGACAACAGTATGCTTTCAGGCGTGGCTAAGTTATCAAGATCATCTATATCTATAACAGCCTGTTGACTCTGTTTCCGCGCTTGATTCTTTTTCTTCTGCCATGCAAGTATCCACATGACATTTTCTAAACTTCCAACATTTACAGATTGGAACATATTTCGATACTGAAATAGGCCTTCCTTTATGTGTGCGATTTCTTCAGCTCCACACATAAGTCCAAGTATTTGAACATTATCGGTTCCAATACCGATTCTGACCAATTGTATGTCCATTTTTTATTGCGGAAGACTTCTTGCAAAGTATCTAATGCTCGGGCTGGCTTGCCTACTTCAATGAATTCTGTCACAAAAAAGAAAGGAAACATATGTTTTTAAATTTTTTCAAAGATAATTAATCATTCTGCTTTATAATAATTCACTGTGACATTTTCATTATAACCATATTAAAGAATATCTGTCTAAGAATAATTTATAGCTAGTGTTTATGTAACAGAACAAATAAAGAGATACAATAATGTCAAAGTTAGGTCAGTGTCACGAAAAGACATATTTAAAGAACATTTACCACATAAAGCTTTTTATGTTCACATAAAAAAACATATATTAGACAACTTTATTTAACATAAACTAATAAGCTTTGTATTTCAACAAACATATATAAAAGAATAGAATATTATATTTCATTCGGAATCATAGTATACTTTCTATTTAAGACTCTAACCTTTTGCAACTATTCCGTTCTAAGTGCATATGGTTGGGCAAAATTAATATTTTAAAAAAGTCAAATGAGACGTGACTTTAGCCATATTGAATGTTATATGACAAGTAGGAAACGCCACTTATGGCGATTAACCAATATTGTAAAAATACGGTTAAGTAAAATGATATGGATCGCAAAATCTTTGGATGAACGGAACGAAAGAATTTTTGCAGCTCTAGATTAAATAGGTATCGGCCATAGTCATTCTTGTTACGAAATAGTTATACGAACCATTTGCTCTTTTCAGAGCATTCTCAGGTCTTTGTCCATATCGCGCCATTTCTTCACGGAATATAGTCGATTTCAAACCATACACGCTATCATAGGATTCGAAAATTTCTGTGGAAAACCTAGGATATATTTTCTTTTAATTATACGACGTTTATCACGGCGTACCTCGACCGCGTGTACCGGATGAAAGGCGGAAACTACGGAAAAATGGCTTCCTGTAATATGCGAGTCAAGACAATTCAACTAAATTTTCCAACACTTTAAAAATAAACAATATCTCTAATTAAATTATTACAAAAAGCATTTTAGTTAGTTTATCGTTTTTTCTTATGAAAATTATGAACTTTTTGTTGCTGCTTTTTCATTAATTACGATTATTCGTAAATAGTAAGTAGATTTGGCACTAGATGTCGTGAAGATCTATTTTTAATGTTGTCCCTGAATTGAATGTCCATTCCATTAGAATTAGAATCTTTTAAATAATTTTTTAAATCATAATCAAGATAAATTAAGTGGTGGAAATTATTTATTGGATTATATTATAGTTACGTATTTACAAAAATATATAAAATTACAATAAAAACAAATTTTCAGCTACAGCTAAGTTGATTAGAAAATTTTCTACTGCTGATGGTAGATTCTTTTCTTTCAGCGTTTGTGCTGATACCATTTTTCTTCCGTCAGGTCCTTGAACTACCGCCAATGATTTCAACTGATTCAACAGGTCTTGAGTTTTGTCATTTATCTCGGATATTATTTGGCTTTCTATGTAGGATTGGTTTTCGCTTAGTTGGATCATGAATAGAGCTATTTCTTTATGCGTTTTTGTCATTGTTAGGCTTTCTAGAAAAATTAATAGAATTAATATAATGTTTATTAAAGTAACGATATTTTAAATATCTTTCTTTACCTTTTGCATGTGATGCGACTGTAATCTCTCTAGCTGGAATATTTACAAGTAGATCAAATAAATCTGTTCTTGATGAAATGGAACTGTTTCTACAGCCAGCAATGTAGTGTGAAAGACCCTGAAAAATATTTAATTATTAGGGTTATAAGATAATTTTAAATAATGAAATGACAGCTTGTTCAACATACTTTTAGTTCTGCCAATTCATCATCGATTAGATCAATCCAAGGAAACAAATTATCAGTGACTTTACGATGCTTCATTAATGCAGGAAATATTCCAATCCATTTTAAAAGTTGTTCCAAGCTATGATGATAGACTACAATCCGTTTTTTCAAAAGAAGAGCAGTGTATATCAAGATTGTTTCCAATTCAAATGTTTTAATCATTTCTCTGACATTTGTGTTGTTTGTAAAGCAATGGCTATTAAAGTTATCAGAAACAAATGTTCCATTTTCTTGAGTAGAACACGATCCTTTTGTAAATACCGAGAGATATAACTGTAGTATTTCTGTTGGCTTGCCAGTCTTGCAATACATTTTGCTGAGGACTCTTGAAAGAACCTCATATTTCCTTGGATTAAAGTCTTTGGCAAACAAAACCAATGCAAATTGCTTTACCTGTCCCAAAGATAACTTTGAAGTATTTTTATTATATTCGTATATAATTATTGTAATGTTACCATTTAAAAAAAGCATGTAACTTACTTTTGGTAATTTATCCGAATCAAATACTTCACTACAGTGTATATAGAACCAATCGTATTTGTGTCTTGAGAATACAAATACTTGAGGGGAGTTGTGTTCTACTTCTAAGTTACATTTTCTTCCAACAACTGCTTTTTGAGATTCTGAAACGATTGGATAAGACCAGGTCCATAATATATCACCGTTGGAATCTTTCTCAATTATGCTACATGAGAGTAAATCCGTAAGAGGTGCCATTTCGAAATTATGTTTTCGACAGATGAATCCATCAAACTATGTTAAAACGAATAGATGCTAATTCGAACCGACAATTTTTATTGAAAAATGTTAATGTCATATTATTATTTACACTTAGATACAAGTGTTTATGCTATGTACTTATATAAAAATTGGTCTTGTCAAGTTTGACGTTTCGTGAGGTTATGTTTTACAAAAGGGGTGTGTTAATAAGACGCAAGCATAGACCGTCAAGTGCTGCCTTTTGCGGTAGAATATGAAAATACAAACATTTAAAAAAATTTAAATTGGCCAGTTTGCAATTTTGTAACTCAGTGAAAGGAAAGTTCTTTATTAGTAACGAAATTTGATTTACAGTGAATAGTGAATGTTTGTGGTGATCATAATGTTACTTTCATATCTAAATCGACTTTGGAGATTTAGGAGAAGAACATCAAAAGGTATATGAACTTTTTTTATTCAATCATTTAGTAATTTACTTATTTCATACGTATCATAATTTACATAACCTATATATCTTGGCGTCTAATATTCTGAACATAATTTTTGAATAATTATTTCGAATATTCGAATTTGTGTCATATTATGATTTTTATGTAGAAAATTCAGTGAGCAATCGGAAAATATATGTATCTAATCCTAATAATCTATTTAGGTATATACGTATATATGTATATACTCTATTCTATGTACAAAAATATTAATAATGTTTTGCGAAAAGTTAACATTACGGGTATATATATATATATATCTTAATTATGTATCAATCCTATTCTATTGCTATAATTTATATAAGAATTAATAATAATAATCATATACTAAACACAAAACAATCACAGTAATGAAACTATTTTAGACAGAATTACTTCCTAAAGAATAGCAAATATACAGTAGCTTATACTAATCGGAGTATATTAATCCCTAATATCATATCTGAGGGTATATCGATATAAATACAGACACGCTTATTAACTTCATTGGTACGAGCGTTTTACTCTCGTGCAATTCGAAACGCTAATATTTCCGGTTGGTTTCCAGGGTACATTAAGCGATCATTTTCAACGAGCAATTGCCAGTTGACTGTCCGGCGCTTCTTTAAAGGGCTTCGTACCGTCTGGGGCAATGTACCTGTTTACTTGGTAAGTCAGCATTGTTTCATATCCAAACACGTCTATACCGAGTTGCTATAATAAACAAAATAATGATAAAATTAATATTCTTAAAATATTGACAAAATCCAGTATAAAATTAGTGATTAAAATCTACTGAAAAAGGTTAACTGGAAAGAAAAACTGAGGGAGGATGTGTGATTCTGATAACAGATACTTTTCACGAGAATTTTGAAATAATTTTAAAAGTTTGATTGATCTGAGTAAAATTTCCGAAACGTTGCTTCAAATATATGAAATAATAATGAAATAATATTTTAGAATCAAATCTAAAATTAGTATTTTTATTTGGAAAAAGTTAATAGAACAAAAAGGAGGAGGTGGAGATGATTCTGTTATTCCGTTAACCGTCGCTTCTGGCGGGAATTTGGAAAAAGTTCAAAAGTTAGATGGTCTAGAAGGAAAGTTAGAAGGAAAGAATAATAGGAGAGGAGATTAAGACGTTCGGGGATGCTCGATATAACATTAGCAATAATGTGTTAGCAATTATGTGATAGAAGTATGTCTCTTTCGTTACAATTTCGTTAAAGATTTTAAACTATAAGCTAGTGTCCTTTTTAATAAATTAATTGTATATTTAACATATTATTAATACCTGTGTTAGTGGACTGGTGTTGGTGGTGAAAATCCCAGCATATTCTTTTCTCTTAGCCAATTGTAAACAATATTCTTCCATCTCTTTCATCAAAATTACATTTTCAGCTGGATTTAGGTCACTGCTTGTTGTCATCATAAAATTATGAATAATCTGACCCGTTCCTTTTGGCAATTTCCTTTCTAATGGGTGCTTCAAGATATTCTAAGAACTCGAAAACGATCGTTAATTTGGAATCAAGAATTAACTCAGGCTCGTCCCAGAGATCGAAATTTAATGCTACCCCGATCGTTCTGCCATGTTGTGACGATTTTACTGCGAAACTTAAATTCTTTTCTACCAATGGTTTCCAAAGTAACTCCATCATTATACGGTAATCTTCTTTTGCTATATCTTGCATTAACCACTGTTCTAAGTCTGCTTTGTTGTAGAAACTTTCTGTAATAATCCTGTGGAACAAAGAAATTATCTTTCTCTATGATAAAATTTAGATATTTTAGATAACAGTACTATTTCTATATTTATTCATGGCCATCTGTTTCATTCTATAAGTATCACAAATGATTTTCATCTGTCTAATTTTATTTAAATCTTGATATTCCATCCCACAAGAAGCATATTTTATTTTATTTATTACTTTAACTTTACTCTCTTACTTTTACTCCACTCTTACTTTATTAATTTCTTTTAAATCTTAAGTCTCCATTATGAATATGACAAATGATTGTATTTATATCTCAGATTCCTATCGCATAAACATGACTCTTCTCTGTACTAAATCTAAATTTTAAATCGTCTCCACATAAATATGATAAACAATTCGCATCTCTATAATTTCACTTTTAGTGATTCATCTCTCGCTTGAAATTCCTCAGAAAAAAGATTTCAAATGTAAATTTAGCGAATTCTACGTACTCTGTCACATCCTCTTTATGAGAATCGTTCAACATCTCAAAGATATGTTCTTCCTCGTTAAGACCATTATCGATCGGTTCGCCATCCGTGCTGGTTTTCATTCGGTTGAGCACCTCACCCAAATTCTTCGCCGTGATGAACTCTGTGATTCCTATCTCGTAACCTTGATCTTGCAGCTTTGTTACCGTGTAAATCGAGTTCAAGGAGTTTCCGCCAATCTCGTAGAAATTTGCATCGATCCTAACGTCTGCGCGGCTTCCTCCACCATTACAGACGCCACCGTTGGAAACAGAACTTTTGCCTTTGCTAAGTCTGCTTCAGGTACGTCGGCGTAGTCGCAGTTCATGTATTGCTCATTCTCTATATATAATATTCATATAATTAATAATATATATTATTATTAACTCTGAATTCTTATCTTTGTTGTTATAATATATATTTGACCATTAATTGTTATCCACGGTTCATATGTGACCAAAATAATTCCTATCAGAATACTTAACATTACACATAAATAATTGAAATCCTTATTACATTAATGTTACATTATTTAAATGTTGCAACATTTGACAATGCTTCTTGTAATAAAAAATATTTCACTTGAAGCGTATTTTCAAGTTCATTCTTACTTGAACCTCGAATAGGAGGTAATTTACAATTGATTATAATAATTTGATCATTGCAATGTGTACCGAAATTCAGATTATTTTACGTGGTAGATGTTTTGATAAAGTGAACAGATAAATTAAAAGTTATACAGGTACCGTTATTGAGATGAGAAGATTCGTATTGCTTGAGCAGTGTTTGGCGATCAGTTTTCCCGTTTGTTAAAAGAGGAATATTATCCACGATGATGACTCGTGGTAACATGTATACCGGTAGATTGGCTTGCAGAAACGTTTCAATTTTTACAGTGCAAGTGGACAAATCGTTTGTAACAGTTACGAAAGCAAGTAGTGCCTGAAAATTTGATATACAAACGATTGTATGTAATATTTTTTATGTATATGTAATTTCATATAATATTATTCTATGCATTATTTTATACCTCTGATTTTTTATTATGTTCGATACAACTATATTGTAATTGTATGAACTATGTTTTATGTTATATGTATAATCGTTATTCGATGCTTATTATTTGTAGGAGATCTATAATATAATATATAATAATATTATATCAGAGATATTAAAACAATTTTACTAATGATACCTGAGACAATTCACCGGGTTTGTAACAGAGGACAACCACTTTGTCGACACCAGGTGCCTTTGATACTGTTTTCTCCACTTCCGTGAGGTCTACACGGTGTCCCCTAACTTTAATTTGCGAGTCTACGCGTCCTTCGTACACGATCACACCTTTCGATATTCTTGCATAATCTCCAGTGCAATAAATCCTCGAGTGTTCTGTTCAAACCGAAAATTAGATATTAACTTTTATATTATGCTAACAAAGCTTAAAACGAATTTTCGGTATAACAACACTTTTTCGTAAATCTTTCCATATAATAAACGTCAGCTGCTACGATGTTAGTTGATAGAATTCTATGTTTTTAGAGAAGGATCGTCTTTTCGATTAAATCTTTTCATACAAGTAATTTCATATAATTAAATCTTTTCTCGATAAGAAAAGAATCATCGCTTTGAGAATATAAATACCAAGTGTATTCTGACCATAATGCACAGCGATGCGTCGAGATTGAAATCCCGGAAATGTTAAAAATGTTGATGCTGTACAATATTTTTTTACCTTTTTTTTTCTTTCCGTATTTCTCATCTCATTTCCATATCATCCATGGTAATCCATTCGATATAACTACACGTGGTTATCGATCACGTGTCACGTGTAATGAGACGCGTCGAGGATAAATAAATTTTCACTACAATGCGGTGATTCATGCCTATCGGCGATTCGAATGAAAACAACAGGGGATTTCTACGGTGTTTGCGAGAATTATTTCCCTGGTGAAATAAGGTCGAACGTTATATTCTTAACGAGATTATGGTAGCCAGCTGGCAGAGAAAAAAAGAAGCAAGACAGAAGCTCGTGTGTACACTCCAAGATGCACGCTCGTAATTTGTTTCTCTTGTTTGCATCGAAAAAGTTGCGAATATCGATCAAATTATTATTTATTCTCATCTCTTATTTCGTTTTTCAAACTTCTTCAGTCCCTTTTATTTCTTTAGTTTTTAATCATTGTTCATTCTTTAGATTGAAATTTGATCGAAGAACTACGGAAACGAGAAAACTAAGAAAGATTGAAAAATAAGAAATAAATAGAATTTTCTATAGTCGATAAATGGCTGAATCTAGATATAAATATAAGATTATGAATTCTCGAAATATAACACGTTTATCTTTTTCTATCGGCATTTTATTCTTCTCTGATTTTTGTAATTTATATGTTGATATATCGATGAATTTTCATTTTCATATCTTTATGCTATTTGAGAAGATGCTAACGAAACGATTCCTTCCACTCTTCGAGGATTTGAAAACAATTCCAGATCATCTATTCGGTTTTTGGAAGCAACATTCTACGATAGAGCAAATTTATCGTTTAACTCGATCAATCAGCCAAGATTTAGAAAAGAAAAAATACAGTTCTGCGGTACTTTTGGACATTCAGCAGGCGTTCGACAAAGTGTGGCATGAAAGACTTTTGTTCAAACTAAAGAAAATCCTACCACACACCCATTACTCCATCTTAAAATCATATCTAACCAATAGGCTGTTCATGATTTAAATACTTAGACGCTATAACCGCAACATTTCCAATAGAAGCTGGCATACCCCAAGGCAGTGTCCTCGGACTTCTGCTGTTCACCATCTACACTGCCGATTTATCAATTTTAACAGAGATAACCACAGCGACATTTGCCGATGATACAGCTTTATTAGTATCCCATTCAGACCCGATAATTGCCTCCTCAACTCTCCAGCGAGGTCTCGACTTTATGGAAAAGTGGTTCCACAAATGGCGCTTCAAAATAAATGAAAATAAATCCAATCATATAACCTTCACACTGCGGAAACAATCCTGCCCGCAGGTGACCACAAATAATATTCCAATTTCAAACATAGATTCAGTCAGATATCTGGGCATGATTCTGGACAGAGGAATGACATAGAAACGACACATCGTAGATAAATCCAAGCAATTTAAATTAAAATTAAAAAAATTCTACTGGCTCATCGGCAGACGTTTCAACTTAAGCGCGCAGAGTAAAATAATGCCATATAAAGTCGTATTAAAACATGTTTGGAGCTATGGGATCCAACTATGGGAAACCGCGAGTAATTTCAACATAGAAATTCTTCAACGATTCCAATCAAAAACTCTAAGATCCTTAATAGATGCACCTTGGTATGTTACCAACGAAACGATACATCGTGACCTTAAGATACCTACAGTTAAAGAAGAAATATCCAAATTATTTATTATATTAATTTAATTATTATTAATTAATAATTAATTAATAATTATTTATTATTCACGTTATAGTACCACGCCAGAATAATTTACTTATAATTATCAATGAGAATTGATTGTAAACTACTTCCAAATAAAAAAAGAAAATCTTTATCATTGAATGGCACGCACATAACACAAACAAGGCAAGCTAAATACTCGGACTTCACTTAGACACACAACTTACATGGAAGCAACATACTAAATCAATTGTAGACAAAGTACGGATAAAAAGAAGACAAATGTACTGGTTAACTAGTCGAAGTTCAGCATAGAAAATAAAAGGAAACGATAATAAAACCAATTTGGACGTACGGAATACCACTATGGGGGACAGCAGCAATGAGTCACATAAATAAACTAGAGTCGCTACAATCAAAGATGCTGAGATAGTCAACGCCCCATGGTACGTCAGAAACGAGGATATACGCAAAGACTTAAAAATACCAATGGTCGAAGAAGAAATCGGCAGGTACGCAGAAAAATACAAGGGAAGAACGACAACACATCCAAACCAGCTGATTGCTGAAGCGAGCAAAACTCTCATAGAAAGAAGATTAAAAAGAAAACACCCCACTGACCTCACTAAAGAAATAAAATAGTCAAACTCGAAGATGGTATCCCGCTGGGGGTAGCCATCCACATGTTATTTAGCAATTAAGTTAGACAAATTTATCAAATGTCCTGCTGGGCAAATTGCAAGAACAAATTAAATAATAATAATAATAAAAAAAAAGTATCTTTATCCTCATAGGAAAAAAATACCCTTTTCACCCGAGAGGCTATTTTCCGTCACCACGGTGTTCCGTGTGGCAACTTGAGAGGAGAATGAGAGGCAATAGCCCCTATTTATGCTAGATTTCGACCTCTCCAATTGACGAGAGCGCAGTATTGGTTCGTAAATAGATTTATTCTTTATATTGATTGTTATGAAGTGTGAAGTGTTACACTTTAAGATGGAGATGAAATATTTATGCTCAAATTCTTCCGAAACTATGATTCTGGCAACGTCTCTGACGTTAGGTCAGATTCGACGATCGTGGCACAAGTATTCTAGTTTCGTAAATTTAGAAGCTGCAAAAAAATGGATATGAAAATTTGTTTAATTAATTCACACATTTTGTAAAAACGCAAAAAAACGAAAGGCCACTTAACCAGCTTAACCAGCTGTGATTTATAAAAACTTTGGTAGACCAGTTGAGAGGAGATATTCGACAACCGCGAGATCGAGCTTCCACGTCGACTACTAACTGTGATGGAATTCGGTTAAATGGGAAGCTCCATGTAATTTTAACAGGAAGAAAAAAAGGATTGTAAGGTGTGTTCTTACCGAAACAAAGCAGGATAAAGACACGAAACAACTTATAATTGCGGTACAAGAATGCATCTGGTCAGATGTTTTATAAATTATCGTAAAAAAATGCAGAAAATATATTAAAAAATGCTAAAAATGTTCAAAGATGTAAATATATATAGATTATTAAAATATAATGTTTTTTAAGTTAATTTTTGTATAAAATCATTTTATATTATCTACACTGCAGCTACGCCCGACCGAAAAGGCCGTCGATTGCAAAAGGTTGAAATGTTTATCAAGTAAACCGTGAAATTTTTACCTAGATCGATGGCATGAGGATTGTCCTGAAACTTGCGGGACTCACTGTCGCGGATGTACCCTGTTGCAAGGTTCTTTCCGGCGACTACCAGTTCTCCGACTTCGCCCTGCGGTACCAGTCGCATCTCTTTGTTCACGATATAAATAACGCAATTGTCCAACGGCTTGCCTGTAATCAAAAATCCGTTCCACTCTACTAATCTGTTTTCGAAGTTTGAATTTATCGATTGAAAACTTGCGAAATTTGCAAATTATTTCAGTGCCGTGAACAGTTATTCGAATTTATTGTTCATACGGTTAGGTAACTAGTTGTTTGGAAAATTCTATTTCTATAATTATTGCTATTCGTCTCGTATTCGATTATCATACTTTGTTTTTAAAAAAGTAGCAATTTCCCAATTACCAATTGGCACTTTCTGCGTATTCTGTAGTTGCTTCCGATTGGTCAACAGATGATAGGTAACGTCTCCCATGATCTCCGTGCTTCCATAGAAATTCGCCAAGATTTTACTATCGTCGCCGAAAGTTGCAAAGAATTGATCCGCCAGCGAAACTGGCAACATTTCTCCAGAGCATACCCAAAGTCTTAGAGAACGTAGCACGCTGTCCTTGCTCTGAAACCAGTCAATGGTGTTAAGGCAATACTTGCTAACTAATATGATCAATCTCCGTCATTTAAAGCGTAATGAAGGCAATCTTAAAGCATGTTAATTGTTTAATCAAGCATCAATCCAAGGGCAATGTTAATACGTGGTTCGTGTCTTAATCATCGAGTCTTAACTGCTATTTGATCATAAATTAGTTCTATATTTATCCTCGATTGGTATTATTAAGTCTTAATAGATTGAGTTACGATCGAACAATTGAAAAGCTTCCGCGTCGGTGATTTCGATGACCTTGAGTTATACTTGGGTTGTTAACACAATTGGGTTACTTAATCGTGGAATATTCGACTTTAATGTATTAATACAGGCGATTAATGGTTTATATCTTGTAAAACATAGGATCTAATTTATTATGAAATACGACGATTATTACGAAAAGACGATTAATTTATATACACGTATATAACGAAATAATGTATTTTAAAACAGACTGACTTAGGGAAGTGATTGGCTTCAGAAATTTTCCTACTACGTCATGTTCACATAAGAAAGATCATTTGGATCGACACTTGATTATAAATACACCGAGTCGATTACTTGAACTCGGTCGGTTAAATATTAGGTTGTCCGAAAAGTTTCTTTCGTTTCATAAGGTGATAGTAGATGAACAACAATTTGTGTTTTATATTATTTTATTGAATCAGATGTGATCCATTTCGTTCTTTCTCTATTATTACGTTCGTGAATAATTCAATAAACTAATATAAAACAAAAAACATTGTGCGTGTATTATTTCCTTATAAGACGAGAGAAACATTTCGGACAACCTAATACTTAGATACATAGAAAAACATAGAAATACGCGAATTTGTAAAATATTTTATACATTTTACAGATCGAATAGATAGGCACACGAGCGTTGTCTGGAAACTAATGCTCGTTTTGAAATAACAACGATACAAATGCATCTTGAAATGTCTTCTTCGTCCGTGATTTTATTATATATACTCAGTTATTTTCTAATACAATTACCAGCCCTATTTCAATATTTATCGTAACGTGGCGCGAGTTTTTGTACAACTTTGTCATACGTTTCCACCGTCGCTTCACATAACCATCTTCTTACGCAATCTTTTAAATCATCGTTTCTCGCGAAGCATTATCGAATAAACAACTCTAAGTTTTGCAAAAAAAAGAAACTGCAATGAATATCATTTGCAATGAAATCGCAGACACGTTCTCGAGCTCGTCTGTAAATAGAGACGGCCAGCCTGAATGTTTACTATCAACTACAGTTTCTCTGTCCCTATTGAATTTCCACACTTCTTATTCGATAACTCATCTATAACTCCGTTATCGTGAATTGCTGTAATTCGGCGGTGAATACCTTTTGGAAGAATTTTTACAGCTCTCGAGAAACGCAAAAGCGTCATCAGCGGGATCTTTAACGATAGAACTGTCGATAGTTAACACAGAGCTGTTTCTACCAAAACCAGTCAAAATGACTGGTCTTTAAAAAATACGTAATAATAGAATATTTTCATATTTATTGATTTATTACTTTCTTACAGAAGCAATTCCATGTTATGTAGTACATTTTTGGTATTATTAATCCACCTGGGACTAAGGGATTAAACGGAGGGTTGACACATTTATAAAATTGTAGAACCTGTTGCGGTATTTCTAGCGTTAGCATCTAGCGATCGATCCGGAATTTTCCTGATAACTGATATCATCATATCGAATGATACGCAGTAAAAATTGTAAAACCGTGTGGGAAGTTGTACAAAACTAGGAAAGTGGTTAATTGAGGTTTGATAAACAAATTGCAGGACCCTTTTACGCTTTGACAAGTACCAGTCATTTTGATCGGTATTGGTGTAAGTAGTCTTGATACAAAATTATTTCGACTTTGAATACATAAAAAACAAAATAAAATTCATTATATCATTCTTTTAGTTATCGTTGCGAAAGTCATTTAATCGTTGCGGAAAAGAAACTATAACATAAAGTAGAAATTTGAAAATAAAATTGTAAAACCAGTCGATTTGACTGGTGTGATAGTTCTAGTGTTAACTCGCGTCGTCATTTTAAACGTACGATACAGCGACAATATTATTAAAATAGGCAAACAGGAAACGACTTTGCACGACTTATGTCAATACATGAATGAAGCTAGGTGATCTTCTATAAGTACATCCCATCGTTTAACACGGCTTCTACATTTAAACTGGTAGTACTTTCTGCACTAACCTCGTACAATCTGAACGATTAAGTTAATCTGCGTCGGTTAATCAATTTTCATGCTTTTATCCCCGTCGTTAGATTATCCTTTTTTTTTCTTCTTTTTCTCGTAATAATGAATATGAGAAACGATGGTGAAACACACGGATTTCGACGTAACGTTTGCCGTTCGTGAATAGCGGATCTAATGCATAAAGATTGCGTCTATTGAAAGGGACGTGTTGGTATCTGGAACGTTAATCTGTTGAAGGTGCTTAGAAATAGCTTGATACAGAAGCACTTAACAATGTTTACGTCATTTATATCTGTAATCGAAACACAAGTGGGAAGCCTATTTATCATACAAGATCTACGATTTACAATCTACGTTTTATGATCTATAATCTATGATCTATGATCTACGATCTGAGAACCTGAGCGCGTGGTTATTATTTCCGATTATTATCTTACCCGTAGATTCAAGTACATCAGCATAGAGTACAGTAGCGATGGGACCAGCACCAATCGTTGAATCTGAAATAATTGTCGTAGACAAAGTTTATAGAATACGTCGGAGAATAAAAATCTTTTTAACGGTAAATGAAAATAATTTTTCAAATATACCATATAATGTTCAAAGTTTGTCGTATGACGGAAAGATTCGAAATTAAAAAATGAGATTTCTTTCCTCTTTTTTCACCTTTCCTCAAAGATTTTTCTTTTCCGTGAATTTCTTTGTCTCCTTTACTTCTGTTCTTTTTTTTTTTTTTTTATAGATAACAAATTTCCAACTATTTTGTCTTAGACATAACCGTAGGTGCTTACCTTGTACTTTTCTAATACCGAGACGAATCTCTCTGGATCCCTGGTAATATGTTTGGAGACAATTACTATGGTTCTTCCTTGCAACAGAGGTCCCCAAATTTCTGACACGCTATCCACGAAGGTCAAAGATGTTTTAAAAATACAATGTTGCTCGTCGGTGGCATAAGGCAGCTCGCGCCATTGCCATTGTAGTCGGTTTAACACAGCCGCGTGCGGCAAAAGCACTCCTTCAATCATGAAATCAAGAAAAATAGAAAGCCGTAAAAACGAGATGTAAGAACAAGATGGGAAAAGTAAGGAAGAAACAAGAAGAAAAAATAATAATTTCAATGCTACGTAATTACTATAATGTACTATAAGTACAATATAACGTACAAAGCTGGCTAATGTATTTTTTTGTATAGTTCATTATATTTATTGCGTTATTAGGCTGCGGATATTTATACAAATTATACAAGTATTATATCTATACTATTATGCAAGTATTACACAAACCACTATATTTTGGATATTTTATATATTCTTTCATGTTACGTGCATTCCGTGCAACCCTCCATTTTCACATTTTCTATAAGTAAACGCATAGAAATCCGCGCTCTAATTATTATATACGTAAAATATGAAATTTGTCACTATTATATATAAACAAATGAATAGTACCCTTCGGCGTGCCCGTGCTTCCAGAAGTATACAAAACGATAGCAATGCTTTCAGGGTCCTCGTTATACTCCAAATCCTCTTTCTCCTCAGCTTCAGATTGTTTCAACAACTGTTCATACGTTATCGTATTTGTTCCCTCGTAAATCGATGCATCCGCTTAAAAAAGATATATTTATATATAAGATATATAATTTTATAACATAATAGAACTTATATATATAAAGATTTTTGTAAGATTATATATAAGGAAAGATCCTTAAAAAAGGACAGTGACAATTTCCGGTTCTGCCGGTATCGATAAAGTTCTTAATTAGAATTTCGATGCGGCCCTCGGCTAAACAACTAAACTATTTATGCGGAGAAACGGGCGAATAAATACGATAAATGTCAATGAAACCGTGGCCGCGTTAAGCTTGCGGAAATTGTGACTTGTAGTCAGAGAAAATCGAACGTTCGTAGGAGCGGTTCTTTGTCGACCTTAAAAATCCAGCACGCCAATCTGCATAGATAGCAAGGTCCTTCCGTTTACTGCTCGAAGGAAAAATCGTTTTACAGCGTAATACTCTCTAGCAGATCTAGTTCGACACACATCTTTTTCTCTCATGTTTTACTTTGCTTCGTTTCCTTTCTTTTTGCTTCTCTTTTTTACTCGGATATTTGTACAACTACCGCGAAACATAGTGTAATTAGGAAAGACAAAGAAACAGGATCTTTCCTCTTTCTTTTTCTTCGTAACCCTGGCGAGAACACAATGTGTTTCGAAACATACAGCGTAGATTTCTCTTTGGGAGAAATTTTTGTTAAACCGACACGTTCCACCGTGCGTCTACTGGAGGATAGTTCGATGCAAATAACACGAAGTTTTTAAAGCAAATTAATGTGTTATTTGTGTCACGCAGAAACCAAGAAGCAATCGCTTGATCTTGAAAAAATCGATTAGCTTACGCCCGTTTAATAAACCGTGGAAATTAGTAATTGAGTCATTAAATAATCATCTGGGTATTTTGCCATTTGCAACTACTATGAGAGTGAAACTATGAGATTAATCAAAAAAGATAAAGAAACGTGATTTTTTTTTTCTGCTAACATTAGCAAACAGAGTGTCTTTGAATGAATGATACAAAATATAAATACAAATATAGCTATAAATACAGCTATAAATACAAATTTATTATTCACACTTCGTTTCGGCTATGTACATAGTTGTTAGTGCTATCAGAAATATATGCTTACAGCAAAGGATTAATCGAAAACTAGGTGTAATTTTAGACCGCTAAACGGAGTGGCAGTAGATACATATCGCGGAACATCGAAAATACTGAAACCGGTTTAGTAGATCAACAGCGTGTTTATGGAGAGGAGGAAGACAAGTGAGCAAGTGTTATCGTATTTACCTCCTTGTTCTATCACCACTGCGAAAGGTTTTGCTTCTTGCAGAACATGTTTCACCCTGGCCATCGGAAACTCTGCGTCCAAGGGCAGATACGCCATACCGGCCTTCAATATGGCAACTAACACTGTTGGCAGTCGATGCGATGGCTTCATACATACTGCTACGAATGATTTCGATAAATTGTCTGGCTTTTCCAATTTTTGGAATACTCTGGCGAATTTGTTAGTCAGCTCGTTCAACTCATCGTAAAGCATAGTATACTCGTGTCCATCGTCATCTGCGTTGCAAAATAAAAGTATAATATGTGTAATGGTGCAATGGTATTTCGTGTTTGTCTGAATTTAAAACCGCTCGATTTTAGATTCGAATCTCAGGATGTAATCTTAGGCGGATAGATGCGTGGAGAATTTGTTACATTTCATGTTTGATTAAAATCCAAAGCATTCGATTATTGTCGGTTGAACGGTTCTAAGATGTTTGGATAGACGCAACGAGGATAAATAGGAAAATATTTATTCGCGCGTAAATCCAACTAATTGTATTATATAAATATAACAATTATTATAAAGTAAATTCAATTGAATTTGATATAAGAATTTTCTCTATTTATATGCTCGTTATAGGATTTTCTCCCCCTATGGTGGAACTATTCAATTTTCGTAAATTAGATTATGTACGTTTAACGACGAATACTTATAATTCTCAATGAGAATTGATCGTAAAATTCTTCCAAATAAAAAAAAAAATCTTTTCGAGACGTTATCCAATTTTATGGAATTTTCAAATTGCGAAACGATCGTGTTAGTATGTCAGAAATTTTTCTACTTGTTTCTTTCACCCAGTCACCTGTTTGTATTTTCCTTTTTTATTTCTTTTTTACTTCTTCTTTTATTTCCCGTTAAGAATATCAATGACAAGTACCTTCATAGCGGATTGCCAGCTGGCTGGAATAATTTGCCGCCGCTTGACTGAATAATTTATGAAGTAAATCCTTCTCCTTGCCGGCGTTGCTGATCTGTCGGCCTTTTAACACCGACTGTTGCAGAATAGTGCCCATCTGTGGGTGTAAATTTTATGATTTTCAATCGACTCTCAATATTTAACGAATCTTTGCTAGTTGTTACTCTAAGCAACTTTACTTTTTACTAATAAAACTCTTTTCTAGAAAAAATTCCAGAAAAAGATCTTTTCTGAAGTAAAAGTTCGTTATCTTCCTTTACGTGACGACGGTGAAGAGAGAATGCTGGAGAAATAGTATAGCTTTCAAAAATTATTTTTTTACAGTTTCTATAATTTCTAATGATAGATAAATTTGCATTTGGAGGAATTACTTTCACTATTTCGGAATGAAAATTCTTACAAAATATCCATGTAAATTTCTACTTCCATGAATGCAACTAAAAGAATGAAACTTAAATAGACATTTGTTTTACCTAGTAGATTACTATATGTTCGATATTTTATGTATTCTGCGTATTACGTGCATTCGCAAGTATTTTTGCAACTCTCAATTTTCCATAAATACATCAACGTTCACATTCAGAGTTATAATATGGACGTAATGCATGCTTTACCGGTTAATGGGAAGAGACGGAGAGTCTGGTGAGTCGTTCAGGATTAAAAATGTTCATCAGAGCTATTATCTGTGATTCATCGATAGCTATGAGAATTTGAAATTCCGAACGACAAATGGAACGTGCTAGATTAAGTTCAGTCGTGGAAAACTTGCAGATGTTTCCTCAATTATCCGATATATTGATAACAATTGTAAAAAAATTCCTAACAACAGGAAACAGAAGGTCGGAAAAGCGTCTGGCCGATAGCGCGAAGCGATTAATAGTTGCGATTCTCTAGATTCTAAATCAGCAAACCTTTTTGTCTATTTCAGTTCTTATTCTAACGAACATATTTTGCTGCCTAAGATTATTGCTAGCCTGTTAAGATTATTGTTCCTATTATTATCGCAAAACTGACAGTAATAACGGGTGGTCTGTTCTATTCTACAGAAATTTTCCCACATGACGTTTTGTTCCTGAGAATATCGAGTTTGAATATTTATCAGGTATATTTATACCTGGTTAAGTATCGACACGAGTAAACAGTAAACAGGAGGTTATTATACAAAAATGAGTCAAGAGTGTATAAATAATATTTTTCCGTTCAAAACCTCGTTTTTAAGTAAACAATGTTGGAATATGCTTAGTTAACACTTAGCCAACCGAATAGAGAGATCTCTTCTCTGCAAAGAACATTACTGTGTAACCGAACGGGGAGATCTGCCTTTTTGACTTTAGCAAAGCGTTTTCTTTTTTTTTTGTTGTTGTTATTATCAGTTATTGTTTACCTGGAATCATTCATAATTAATTGCGCCATATATAAAGTACAGTATATAATAAAATACACCAATTTAGTGGTGTTAAAATTAATTAAAGAGTTACGCTATTGGTAAATCGAACGATACCACACTGTAAAAAAATATTAAAATGCATTATGAATTTTTAATTTCACTCTCAGTTGTGTCATTTATCTTTAGTTATTTTTAATGCTTTTAATTTTACCTATATTTTTTTATACTTCTAATATACAGAGTGGTTCTACGCGAAAAAAGAAGTCGAAAATATAGAATAAAAATTTTTTTTTTTAAATTTTTTCATCGAGACAACGATCTACAATGAGATCTGTTATAACGAGACGCGATAAAGTGCACGCGTACCGAGCGAAATTCAAAGTCGATTTTCTCGAAAACAAAGCCTCAAACGAAAAATTTGTATTGTATATTTTCGATTTCTTTTTTCGCGTAGAATCACCCCCTTTCCGCTCGTACCACCAGTTACCAACCACCCTGTATACTTCTAATTTGATGTTTTGTATAAACAATATGTGAAATCGTTAAATATACTGCAAAATATAATTAATCACTTAAATAATTTTTAGACTTCTTTGTTTTTTAACTAGTACGCGGTGGAAACATATAGCTAGGTTGGCTAAGTGTTAACTCCGATCTGATACATATAGCCATCTTGAAAACTATTTTTTTCGAAAGCAAGGCATCTCGTGAAGAAAATGTATCCTACATTTTTTGCTTATTTTCACGTATAGATTAAGTTTGTAACGAATTACAATAATAGTCCTGTCGATTATTTACTCTCGTCCAGTTCGAAATTAGCCAAATTTGAACGTGTCAAATTTTCACGCTCGATGTTTTTGGAAACGAAGCGTCATATGAAAACATTTTGTTCTATTATATATTTCCGCCTTATTTTTCCCCGTACAATCGTCTGTATCCAATTGTATCATCAGTTACGGACCATCCTATATAATGCAAGACATAAACGGTTAACAAAAATTAACATTTATTGCGTTAATATAATAATATATCAATCAAAATAAAAATCTATGGAATTTTCCCATTTGTGTTTGTTAATTAGTACAATAGAAAACTAGGGTCAAAGCTGAATTCTACGATTAAGAAAGGAACACGTGCTATTTCGCTACTGATATTTTAGAAATCATGATTAGTATTTTTTTTTTTTAGAAAACACCAAGATGTTATCAAACACGGAATCTATTATTATCTTACACGTGAGTTGGTAAGAATGAAGTAATCTGTGCTAGGTTACCCCACTCACCGATTTCGTCACGTTGGTAGAATAAAGAAAATTAATAATTAACTGATCGTATTCAGTAGCGACGGTAAATTTGTAGCCTCCGCTGTTACAAAATAATTCAGTTGTACGTGTGAAAGTGCTTTAGTCAATCAATTTGATGCACGGATCGACTCGAAACGAGAAGGTAGAACGTTCTACTCCGATAATTAAACAGCGACAATTAACAATTTTAGGGGAATGTGTCTTTGAAGCGTTTTAGATTTTTCGCTACAGGTTTTAAATTTTTAGATTGTAGATTACTGATTATAGGTGTATTGGTACGTATCTCTTACTATGAATTTCCTTTGAGCTATCGAAGTAGATTTTTTAAATAACTTCTTTCCCTTAGTTTTCGTCGATGTAGTTTCGTCCTTCTGTTTCCAATATTTTGAAACATTTCGTCTCTTCTCTAACAAGTTTTCCTACTAGTTTTTTTTCTAAATCGATAGTTAATCGTAATTCATAAAAATACTTGATTAATCTATTTTTTAATAACTTTAAATAAATTTTTTCACACAATACCTTCGTTATTCTTACCAATCTTTGTGAATATTTCTTCCACTTCCAATTCTTTTGCGCTCTTGTAAGTTATTATGCTGATCGAGCAAATAAATATTTGAGAAAGATTCCTGTCATTAAAAAGTTAGAATCGATCCTATAATATATCAATAAATTCTGCAAGACCAAAGCCACTCAATTTGTGTTTATGTGTATTGTACCAAAGGTATTTTGTAATACCTTCTTATTTGTATCCTTTATACCAGCTGCTTGCTTCCAACTGCCAATTTTCTAAATTAAGATTAATTTCTATATCGTGAAGTTGACTTTCACCGATCGTTGCAAATGACCTACGCCGTTACCTCTCAGTAGCAATTTTCTACGTCCTGATTTCGTTGTTCTAACATTTGCATCGTAATTTTCTGCGTTTTTATCTTACACGTTGAAAACTGAATGTAAAGATTAATATAATGATATCATTAATATAATTAATATAATGATAATGAAAAAAAAAAAAGGAAGTCTGTCGTCAAAGTGCAACTAGTCGAAAACGTGACTGTTATAGTTTTCACGGTGATATCGCAAGTGACGATACGACAGAGAAACGCGTGAAACGCTTATATAAGTCTGCTAGATTTTGTAATAACTAGACGTAATAACGAAAAGTTGTTCCAGCGATTGAAAGTATCTGACTATATTTCATGATTTATTATGTTCAGGAATCTAGGTTTTTTGTTATCAATTTTTGGTGTCAAAAGTATCGAAAGTACGCACACATATTGAAGCAAATAGTTGGCAACTATTATTAATTTTTAATTCGACTGATATCGTTGGACTTTAAGCGATGCGTAAGATCTTGCATTTTATTATTTCGTTTTAGATTATCCTTTTTAATTTGTACTGTAATATTTTACACGACAAAGATGGTTAGTGTTATATAATCAAGTAAAATACAAATTCAAACGATATAATATAAAATCACGTAATTTTTGACCGTAAATTCGTAACTCGTAATTTATATTGTAGCAAAGGAAACTTTAATGTCAATGCTTTAAAACATTTTATTAATAATCTACAATGCATAAGTATAGTGTTACGGCATAATTGGAGGTTTACAGCAGATCCTATAAAATAAGTGGTTAAGGTATTGACATTTATTTGACGTTAAGTGGATAGTAATCGAATCTGGAAACGTTGATTGAACGATAATCGTTTATGTGATTTTCAATCAAATGATCAGTTGAAATGAAATTGCTAGTGAAAGAAAAACGTTTCATGTAGTGTCTATAAGAATAAAATGATATTCGGGAACTTCGGGAAATGTTAAATTTTGTCTACTTTAGTTATCGATAAATATTATTAATATTGAAATATTGCCTGTAATATCGCTAAAACAACGATGACACAAATTTAATTAAACGCAGACTGATTTTACAACACCTACATTGATTTCAAGTAATATTTTTTCTTTAAAAATTCATTTTGTCGACATATCTTTGTCAGACTTATTAATTTTCTTAATAGATTTCTCTGTAAGATTTTCAGGATTCGTATAATTTTTTCCGATTCTTTATTATCATACTTTAAATACTTAAGGGCCTAATTACTTTAATCGTGAGTGAATGACCAATTTATTTCATGTTATTCTCTTCAGTCTACTAGAACGATGTTTTAACACTACTACATATATTCTGAGATATCAGCGATTCACAAAAAAAAAAAAAGAGAAAAATAAAAATATAAACTAATTTCTCTAAATCTTCTTATAATTTTAAATTATTGTTATTATACGAAACCAAGAATTAAAAACGAATGGAAATATATTGTGAACTCGTTTCTCCAGATCTTGTTACGCTTCTAAATTAGTATTAAACTGGTATTAAACAAATTCTAAATTGGTATTAAACTAAACCGAGAATTAAAAACGAATGGAAATATATTGTGAACTCGTTTCTCCAGATCTTGTTACGCTTCTAAATTAGTATTAAACTGGTATTAAACAAATTCTAAATTGGTATTAAACTAAACCGAGAATTAAAAAATGGAAATATATTGTGAACTCGTTTCTCCAGATCTTTTTTATGTTCTCAACTGTTATTAGTAGCCAAAGCAAGAATCAAAAACGAACCAAAACAATTGCTCCATCCTCCTATCATTTCCATGACTAATTGCCAACTTTCACTAGACTTTGCACATTCATTCTCGTAGGAAAATTGACCTAAACGTACATGTATTTACGTTTATACAAGTGGTTTGCTACGATGTTTTCCATGAAACATCGTTTATACGATGCGACTGACTAATTCACCGTAGAACAAGATGCAGTTTTTCGCGTTCGCTCACCTCAGAACTGCTGTCTCACGTGGTTTGACCTTTTCGCGTCTCGTCTTTGATATCGTTCCTGTTCTTCGTCAGAGATCCGGCGACCAACTCGACCAAAACTCGGACAGGTGCTCGATATTATTAAAGAACCAGCTGCAGTACACTCGAAACTTCGATAGAATTTAGGAAGCAGCGGACTTTCACTCTTGCCCGCTTGACTTCTCAACGAGAGTTCACGTTATGGTTAGATATGTTCGTAGATAGGATAATATTTAACGGATTCTTCGAATTTCCCAAGATTCTGTTCTTTTTTCTTTTTCTTACTGAGTCTTCCACGTATTCGCACTTTCTTACTAATTGTAAGCTCTTATCTTCTCTGTTTAGTGGCGACGTTTTCCTTATTTCTTCCTCCCGCTGGAAATTTTCGTAATGTTTGTTCGTCACGATTCTTCTTCTTCTTTTTGATTTGTCACGTATTTTGAAATTGTTGAACGTATATCTTCTACTTTTCTGTCTCCTTTTAGTTTCAGATCGTTCTTCTTTTCTTCTAACGAGATTATTCCTTTACGTAGTTTTCACGGTATTACAGCAGTGTTTTCCACGTATGTTACGTTTCACTTTTCTGTATTTCTCTACTTACGATCGTTCTCCCATTTGTGGTTATTCTTCCTTTCTCTTTACAATTTTCCCGCTTTTTTCCTTCCTTGTTACGCACGACCACTTGTTTTCTCTTTCTTCTTTCTCTTCGTTTCACGATTGTCTATTATATCTGAATGAAAACGATAGAAAATATATGTTACTTTAATACCTTCTGGCCAATAAAATCGATTGAATACCGATCTAAAATAATATCCTCTGCCTTAATATGCCCTTGTTAAATGCCGATTTAAATTTTAGTTTAGTTTTATTTAGTTAATTCTTAGTTTATAAACTTGTATTTTAAAACACACGTCGTTTAGTAACGGAGATGGACGGTTGATACACTTGTTGCACTTGAAAATTCGTGAGGGTACACTGATTGAGAGAGTGGTACTAGTTCGGGTGGCGGTAACTCAATGACCTTATATGGGGCTCGATCATCACCGGTCCGATTACTCGGTGAGAATGTCTCCTCCCGTTGATGTAGCATGTGCTTTTATATAGAACCGGTTACGAGGACCCTGAATTGTTCGTTGTCCCCATCCTGCCACCACCATCTGCATCTTTGTGTCGGCTGCATACCACTGTGTCTGCTGAGGAAGTGTTACTTCCTCAGTGATATCCCGTCGATAAAGAACTCCGTTTCATGTATGGCATGTTTCAATAGTTGTACTTATAGCGCTATAGTTGTGACATTATGTTATATACACTGCAGTGGTATAATACAAGTATAATAGCTTTACAATATTATAGTGGTTATTATGTACATTGCAACAATAGTTATAGCATTATATTATATATAGTATAACAGTATCAATGCAGTTATAATAGTATTAGATATATGTAGTGGCTTTGCATAGTCGTACGACATATTATATATAGTAGTTTTATATGAGTAGTATAGTTATTGAAATGGTAATACGTGTACAAGTAATAGCATGGTACTCGAATATCATAGTGGCATAGTAGTATACTATTATGTTGCTACATGTAGCAGTAACATAGTTACTACTAACAGAAGTCATATTATAGTTGTGCTACATTTAAAATTTCAGCAGTGTAGTACAACCATAACAATTATATGATATAGTAATATTCTATATGGTAATATGTGTATGAATTTATTGATAGTAGTAATATGTAAGTATAGTTATAGCAGTATATAGTAGTATAATTAGTAACTTTTTTACATTTTCTAGTAGATATGATACTGGTGTGTGTGTGTGTATGTGTATGTATGTGACAGAATGTCCAAAACTGGAGACTATGAGATATGGTATGCAATAGTAATCGAGTACTACGTAATTAAGTTCTAGAAGCGTAGATCGTAGACTTTGTAATTTTAATGCAACATGTAAGTCGGTTCTTTCGTTCTATTCATTTTTCTTCTCTTTGTCGTCTGACTTTTTTCTAGGATAGCGATGTGTAATTGATACATTCAATTATGATGACGTTCCTGATGATTAAATGACGCTGTGCCATAGACTGTAGACATTGTCATTAGCAAGATCAGAAGCAAGTATTGGAATAGTAAAAGTGAAATTAATGATCATAATTAATTTTTACAGGGCTTCTCATCTGTGACGTGATAATATACTTTTTCTTTCCTATAACGATGATATGAGGCTGATACATATTTCTGATGAGAAGGTAGCTCAAAGTCTCTCTCCGAGTTATTCCAAATTGATTCAAAGTTTGCATCATAGGATCATATCAAGATTGTACAGACGGATAAAAGTTTCTTTCCGAGTTATTTTGAATTTCTTCAAAGTTTGCATAAAATTGTTCAAAATTTAGTTATAATTACTTAAATAATTAGTTTGTACTTGGCATACAATTTTTTAGCATTGCCGTAGGATTTATTTATTTAAAATTAGCTTCATTTAAAATTGATTAATCCAGAGTTTGCACAGAATTAGTCAAAATTGGTTGAAAGTGGGAAACAAAGGCAGAGAATAACATTAACTAACTAAGCTAATCAAATCGTTTGCCACTTGATTGAACCAGTTACTAAGTAATTATTTATACACGATCGGAAACTGGAGATATGTAGACAACCCTGACAATTGAATAAGGGCGAGCCGATTCGTTCTATCGTAAGCTCGAACGAGCTCGCGACACAATATCCAATAATCCTTGAATTAAAAATTATACTTAATTACACGTTTCTACGTAACTTTATCATGGATAAACGCGTTTGTCATGACGGCCTCAAGAAAATCAGTGGATCGTAAAATTATTTCACTTTGTCGTTCTATTAATCTTCTACTATATATCACAGTAGACTGTAAGCATTTCTAAGCAAAGGATGATAGTTCTACACATATACATATACGATATGCTATACAGTATTGTATACTATAATGAGACGCATAGAACAAATTAATAGTGTTATAGAAGAGTTGACTGTATATTGTATTCGTGCACTTTTTCTCTCACAATGTTATCTAGGTCATTCATGTTGTTGAACATTTTTCAATCCATGGCATTTGTCATTTTAAAACGTTTAATAACACGTGAATCATTGATGACCACCGTGATTAACGTCATTGATGATCAACGTGTTATTAACTTCTTCAAGTTTCACTAATACATGCGTTTAACGCTAACTTTGTACTTGATTTTTCATTTTGTATTTTCAAAACGCTATCTTCATAATTTTAGGTAATAGTTTACAACTATAGAACAGTGTTTGTGTATTATACTACTTTCTTTTACTTATCATATTCTTGTACGAGTATTATTTTAATGTTACTTATATATCTACTCATATACTTTTATATTATGATTACCTTTTTACTTTATTATCTAAACGTGTTATACACAGCCTAACTTAACTCTTAGCGAAAGCCCAACACAAGAATTGTAATAATAAATAATGATAACACCGATATTATTTCACATTCATCTATTGATCTATGATCTACATATCATCAATACCACCTATTGACAAAAGCCGCAATCACTTAGTTGCCAACCCAATTGATATCACTTTAAGAATATCAATTTAAAATTAAAAATTTATCCAGAAATTTTTGTACGCCACTGTAGATTATGTGTGGTATCGACTGTAAAAATCCCCAAATTATGACAAGTATTTCATAATAATTCAGAATTTAAATACAGGTATCGTATGAACATTCCCTGTTAATATACAGTACTGTAGAAAATAGAAATCAGATATATAACGAACATGTTAACCATGATAATCGACCGAATGAGCAAAAACAACGTTAAGCATGATTTATCGTGCTGGAATCATGTAACGTCATCTTATAAAAAATGATAATAACATAAAGATACGCACTTACGGGAATGAGAATATGAAAGATACAAGTACTTCTTGCTTGTCAGTTTTCATTGGATAATTTTAGTGTATCATTAATTTTGTTTTGGTGTAAGTTGGTGGTCAGGTTGAAACATGTGCGTTTAAGGAGACGGCTATAACACAAACTTACGACTATAAGAACGTAAACAGGAGTATCATAACCACTTGGGAATATTTGTTCCAAGGATTTATTGCTTGCTTACTGTTTATTACGGCCGAATGCCGCTCGCCGATCACAAGTCTATCACACCCTCTCTTTATCTTTATCATTGCAGAATATATTATCAATAAAAAGTTTAGAATCACTTTATGTTTCATAAAACTTGATAAATTAAAAAGATTGCAAGTTAGAGTTATTATTTTAATGAAAAATCTATCAGAATAACAATTACTATTATTATTTGTGGTATTGTATAAAAAAATTAAGTTACCTTTTTTAGAAACATTTTTCTTAACATAATTATTCGTAGTTCACATCTATTCATAATTCTGTATATAATTTTTCAGATGAGCATTCAATAAATTTTATTATTATATGGAAAACTAAATTATCTGTTGTTTTATTAATAATGAATTAGCGACTAAAAGTTTGAAATTAATTTATCTTCTACAGAGAAATTTAGTATTTAAGAAAAGTTTTCATCTTAAAATTTCTTTATCTTGGAATATTTTTTGACCGAAACTCTATCAGAATAAAGAAAATCGTTATTAATACCCATATGATATTAATAAACTATAGAGTAAAATTTTAGGATTCTTTTCTTGAAGATTTGAATTTAAAAATTAAGTGGCATCCTAGAATTCTGTTCTTTTAAGATACTTTCTAGTTAAAAATCTAAATCCAAATAAATTGTTTTCGATATCTATGAAATTAATTTCTATAGAATGACTAGCGATTTAACGTAGCTATAAATGAGAAACTGACTTAAAATTTTTAATTGGTCGTGAGTGGATACAATTTTGTTACGGTAAATCACAGCTTCACCAGATCCGAAGGGGAGCCAAGGAGAATTATTTATGAAATATTGCTCGTTGCATAATCTCAAGGAGACGGCGCATAACATTGTTAATGTCCTTTTAATTATTGTATAATGTCCATTACCTATGACTAATTGTTTCATTCTTCAAAATTTCCTACTTGACGTCTCCCTAGTGATCCCTAGTGCAAACGTAATGCCATTTTGTTTTCTATGTAAATCCTTTCCCCTTATCACGCATTAAAATCTGAAAGCAATTCTCTGTTCTATGCAATGTTTTAATTTTTCCGCCAATTATAGGTACGTATGTATATCGATTTAACCAAAGAACAGCATAGGTTGTGTGAAATTATGACGATAAAATATGTTACTATGGTTGTCCAAGAATATCTAAAGAGAATTCTTGGTTACAGAAAATTCCAATTTCCAGTCAATTATATATTATATAAATCTATATTACCTACATCGTTCTTCTATCAAACAGATATCAGTTAGATTGGCAACTAAGTGATTACGGATTTTGCTATTAGCTGGTAATGACAAAATTTGCAATCACTTAGTTGCCAACCTAATGGATACCTGTTTGATAGAAGAACGATGTAGGTAATATAGGTTTACAATTAATGTTACAGAGAGAAGGAAAATATTATGTTATAAAATTGCAATTATCGAATATCTTGCAATATCCAGCCAATTGTATACTTATCTAGCAGATGATGTAGAGAGAGAGAAAGATATTAGGATGATATTTTAAGTTTGATTGTGTAATAAAAGCTAACAGAAATTCTTTATTCTAAACATTAGAATGTTTAGCCAATTATATGAATACCTGTGCGACAAAGCAACAATATAGGTAACTTAAATTTATGATACAGGAGAAAGAATAATAAATGTAGTCGTTCGATCGAGATAGAACAATTTGTCAAAGTACGTAAGCAGGTACAAGCTTGCATTTACTATTAGTTGCAACGCCAGCACCGATTAATCAACCGCTTGATATATATATATTATCAGTGACGCATAATCGCGCGTGACGCTGTGGCTTGCGTTTGACTTTGCGTTTTTTAAAGCTGAAATCCATTCTTCCGATTCGCAATTGGAACTTCCAGATTGCATTGGGAATCACCCATCCGTACGATTTTTGTCACACGATCTGTAACGAACAGCTTCATGAAACTTTAACGACGTATCGTCCTATCTGATTACACTATTACACTTCTTCTCGTGTTTGTTCGTGTTTTTCCTCGTTTCGATCACGAGCGAAGCTGTGCAACGTAAATTGCCACCGTATTTTTCGAGTTTGAATCTGGAGGTGTAAAGAAGACTTGCAAGACAAATCAATGCGATTTTAAATTCACGCTTGTACTTACCATCGCTCCGTGCATAATAATCCAATTGGAAACGCGTGTAACGCAACGCAATGTTAGTTACGTATTACGAAACCAGCAGGAAAACTTACAACTGAATTTTAAATGGATTAGTTTATGATCATAATCCTATATTCGCTGTTTAAATATTGTTTCATATTTACCGTTTCGTGTACTACTCTTATTGAAAATTGTCGTGGGCATAATTAGTCAGATATTTCAAATATTAGACGTATATCGTTGAGCTATCCTTGCCCTTCGATGTTCTTCAGAACAATTTTATCTTCTATTTAGAATGTTAACTATTTTAACTATCAAAGTGATGGATTTCAGATTTTTTGTTTTTCGTAACTATTAAAATTATACACGTAGATGCTTTCGACGAAACACAGAATACAAAGAATGAACACAGGAACATAAGTAATTATAATAATCCATACATAGTGTATTTAACTACAAACATTTTGTAGATCGTTGCTTCTAATGCTAAGTCGAATGTATTAATTAAAAGTTTGTCTTACGAGTTTGTGTGTTGGTCTCTTATTATTTCAATTGTCTAAATAGAAGAATGTTATCAAACGCGAACGACACTACCAAGAACATTATACAACAGGTAGGAAATTGTTCTTTTTATCCTGCAATCATTTTGTTTAGAGTGATTTATAGTCAGTTTAGAGAGATTAATAGTCATTTGGGTTAGTTGAGATGTATCTAAATCTGTGACAGATTTTTTTTAAGATAGTATCTTACTTCTTTCACCTGATTCCTCCAACAGTCTCCCACATTAGATATATTTATTAAATTCTTATCTGATCGTTAATTTTCATTGCTGTCAGTTGATCCCCCAAAGGATAGCCATCTTTTTAGAAGGATGTTGGGCTGCACGAACAATGCTGAGAAATTGTATAAAACTATATGAATTATGAACATGAATTTTAATATCGAAGTAATTATTGCTAATCTAAGTGATTAATTCTTATTTATATAAATACTATATGATATAAATATTAAAATAAAGTTCAATTCTTATTAAATTTAATCAGAGAGATTATTATTGTTGGTTAATTCAAATACGCCTACTATTCTCCAAAAAGGATGATCGCAGAGTAATTTTTGTTATGCTTGAAAAAATACGTGGAAACGATGGAAAATGATGGGGATGTGGATGAATGCTTAGAAATTCAAGGTCGGTTCTCGTGGCTCGTCGCGTTCAGCTTCAATTAGTTTAATTCAAATTTAACGACGTAATTGTAACATGGTCGGGGCGAATGGCTTCTAACTCATCTAACGGTAGCTAATTGGATAATCGTTCCGAGTGGCGCACATTAATCGCGTCTTATTCCATGAATAGCTGCTTTTGTTATTGTCTTGTCTCTTTATGTTCCTGTTAGAATGACAAATTACATACATCATCGATCATTCGTTATATTATTCGCGATTCTCAGAATTTTTATCGGAGATTTATTTGTTACTAAAAATTTTCTTTCCTTTTGCGTATCATCTGCATTTTGTATATTTTTACGTATTAAAATTTTCTATAAATCCGTAAACATCCACGATTGACACACGATTGACGTGGATTAATGGGAATATCTATGTATTTATGAAAAATTTATGGCTATAAAAATCTACAGAATAAATACGACATGCAATGGAAATATGGAAAAAATAAAGTGCTTATGAACGAAACAAATCTCTGGTTGTTCTATTTATTTTCCATAAATATTCGTAGTTCAGTTATCGTCATAATGTTTCTAACAAAGATGACTCAAATAATTGGGTTAATACAATCTAATTTGTCATTCCGGAAAAATCGAAAGGCGAAAACATTTGTTTCCTCAGCGATTTATTAAATTCGAAGAATTCCACGGTAGTCTAAGAATTTTTCGTGTATGATGCATCCATTCGCGATTGCGACATTGAATCCAACAATGAGTACGTACATATTACGTTTTACTTCGCATATCGAGTTGTGTAAGTTATCGGTGCAGGTGTATGCGATAGTTTGTTTGTGCTGGGAAATCGATCAACGTGCATTACTTTACAATTTTTTCATTTTATTACGCTCCTTGGGTATTATTTATGTAATTATTCATGCAATAACGTAGTAATCTGCAAAAAGGTACAACACTATAATAACCGTTGTTATTGAGTATATTTTTAACTTTATACAGATTAATATATTGATATAGCATTATCACTATGAAGTGATTAATGATATTTCTTATAGATTTTTAATAAATATTTTATCATATTAAAAAAGAAATTAAAGTGTATTGTTTTGACCTGTATATAATTTTGAAATTATATTTATAAAAATATTCCACTATCATCCTATGTGGGTCGTCTTAATATTATGTTTTACTTAATTTTAGTGTAAATTATATACTTCATTAATTAAAAGAATCAGATCGAAATATACGGAAAAAGCGGAACATGATACATAGTGAGCTTTCTGCTTCGGTCTTCAATGGCAGGAAATGTGTTAATTTTATATTTATACACATGTATACGTATGTCTATTTTATATTTATACCACCTCTAAAAAAGTATTCAAGGAACACTAGTAATTGACTTAAATTATCCCTTCTACGGTTTTTAATTTAAAGGACTAATTACGCAATCAGCGTTGGCGTATTTAATATTGGAACTGTATTAGAATTGATTGGATATCGGTGCAGCAGCAGGTATGCTGATTGTTGCTAAAATTGTGCGAACTACCAGCAGTACCATGCAATCAAGCAAATTACAGCATGAAATAGAAGGGGATTTTTTGTCTTTTTATTAAAAATCAAGTCATTTTTCTATGTAAAACATCATGAAATGAAATGTTTTCAAATATAACATTCCTGCTTGTAGAGTGGCGATGCATGAATGTTATTTACTTTCCATCGATAATGTTTCTACATTTCTATCAAACGCAAGCGATCATTTTTTTCATTGCCTATTACGCTATTGATATCACATTCAATTGGAGGCAAAGTACTATTCATTCATACGTAATATGCTATTTCAATAATTAAAATTGCGACTTTATTAAAAGGAATAGGTATTTTTCGCTATATAAGCTAAATATATGTAGGAAAAATATAAAGTTTATGTTTATTCGATAACTATTATGATTATGTTACTTGTACTATATTTATCATAATTTCCTTTTGATATAATTAATACTTGTATTTTTCTAATAATCGACACTGCTTTGATCATATGTAATGTATTTATTCCCATTTTTATATAGTAATTAATAACATTCCATTAGTTTGCATATACAGTATTTACCATAAATTTCTTTGAACAGTTAGCATTACTACTATTATGATTATGATGGTTTAGTCTAATCAATTCTAGTAATATCGATTCTTTATAGCAGCACATTTCTCTAGAATTTTTTGAAGTTTTTCAATATAATTGCCACAGTGTTCAATATTTACATGTAATCTTCTTTTCACGATCGTTAACTCTTCTTATCGCGATGTTTCCAGTGCATTTACTTGTAACTTTTTCAATATTTGATATTTTTGTTAACAATGCCACTTTCAGCATGTTCATCCGTAATTATTTCCCACAGTTAACACAATCTTTCAATTATATTTATTCGTTATTCCCTTTCGAGATTTAATATTTTTTTCAAAACTACATTCGCCAATGTTCTTATTTACGATTCTTTCAGCATAAATATCACCTGCCCGTATATTTTACTTTACGAGTTATCGCGTTTTCACTCTTAAGGGAATCCCATGCGGTTGGTGGAAATTGGAAATCCCGTCGTAGATACGCAACTATGCGTGACATTTTCCTGTTACACTCACACGACATACTATTCATCGGCGTCGTGCGTGTCACAATTTCTTGGATTTCAGAGGTCATTGCCTGATCGTTGAATGAACCAGTCGACAGGCGGTGAACGATCTTGTACATTCTATACTTTAGAGAAATACCAGATCGATATACCGTTGCACGTATGTGAATGAAGCAATCTGAACAATATAGGTCTATTGCGGTTTTACTTTGCCTATGTTGTTAAATTCTTATCAAGACTTTCAAAGCTTGATTTTATCTAATCTTCATTCAATTAGTATTTGTATGCTTACTTCAGGATCTTTGCAAATTTTGTTTAAATGTCTAACCACTCAGTGATATTTGTATGAAATATTAAACGTAATATATTTAGTATTTAATTTCATTATATGTGATATCTATAATATTTAATTTATAAATATTTATTAATATAATGTAGAATGTACAATATATATATATGTATGTATTTTATTATTATTTATTTATTATTGCTTAGTCCGTGTCTTTCGGCTTTGGGCGAACTTTCGGTTTTACATTTCTTATACCTATTTCGCTTCTTATATATCTACCTCCCCTCTTATCCACTCTATTACATTGCACTCTCTTAATTATTCTATTTCTAAAAACTAAGAACTAATGACTAAAAACTATTGCCACTTTTGGGCTTTTGCCTCCTTGCTATGCTTCCTTCTTGTCGTTCCTCCCCGTCTTGTATTGCCCTTCTCTTCTTTATTATTGCTTTTAGTTCTGCTAGTTATTCTCCAGTCTCATTTAGTGTTTTTTCTATGTCCTTTGGTCCTCCCTTTATTTCACATTCTTCTAGTACATGTCTCAGGTCTTCTTCTTTCCTTTTACATAGTCTGCATCTTTTTTCTCCCTCTTCTATAGAGTATTACCTAACCCCAATCTTGCTAATATTTTTTTGTTCTTCCACTCCATCCTCCCTTCTAAATACTTTGGTAACTCTTCTTTGACGATTTTTCTGTAATGTATGTTATATTTGGATTCCCTTCTCCTTTTCCACCTCTCTTATGCTTCCCTCTTTCTTCTTTCTTCTATAATTTGGTCTGCTGTCATCCTTTCTTGTTCTTCTCTTGTTTACATCTGTGTCCCTCCATCTTTCACCTCTTCTAGCCCCTTTTTTCTCTTTCTTGCTCTTTTCTCTTCTTGGTCATTTCCCCAGTTTCTCTCTCTTTCCTTTATGCACTCCTTTACTAGTTCCTTTTTCAATTCTAAGGCTTTCCCTTCATACCTTGCTGCTCTTTTTAATGTGTTCTCTTTGATTTCTGTTAGCTTGCATTCTTCTATCAATATATAATTTGGTGTTGTTATATCTAAACCTAAGATGCATTTCACATATTTTCTTTGTATTCTATCCAGTCTTTCTTCCATGTTCCATACCTCTGCTCCAAACAGCGCCACGCTTTCTACATATGTATGTATATATTATAGATGTTACATTTATGTCAGGTTTGTCGGGTTTGTCGGGTTGGCGCTGGTTCTTGGGGCGCATTGTGTATCTTCGTTAGGACAAGCCATTGTAGTTGTTCAAAGAGGTTTGTATTTACAGTGATATGTATAAGAGTTGATTTAACAGGGTTTAACAATTATACGTGATTATAAGACTCTCTTAAAGTAAAGACAATGTTCTTAGGTTCAAACGAATCCACGGTCAACGGGATAACTCTTTGTACAATTGGATATGTGTTGATACTGAAAATGACGTTAGCTACGACGTACGTTATCTTTCAGACCGCCAGACAGACTTTGTGTATAAATTCTCCAAGGTGATCATAAGAATAAAAGACTGACACGTTCACACTTGTCAATTGCGTATTGATCAGGGTTATCAACAAAATTCCAGGCGCCATTACTAGGCAGACTCGCGTAAAGCCGTCGTTGCTACCGCCTCGGGACTTGTTTGTTAATACAACGTGTGTCCCTCAACATTGGTGCTTCTATTGTTAAGTAAAACGTTCATCCCGTGACCGTGGCTACGTTTGGTGACCAGTTGTGTCACCTGGACCCCAAGCCCACTGTTATAATGCTATAATGAACAGCTATAACAAACAGTTTAGACCAAAGTATTGGGAATCTTCCCAAAATTCCAAAAAAAGGCCCGTTATCCCTACATCTCCGACATATAGTTATTATATTATATATATGATATATAGTCATTATATATCATATATAGTGATTCATTGATATAGGTATATTAAATAAAAAGAGAAACTAGAAACGTGTCGAAAAAAGTGTTGCAAAGGAAAGATAAAAAATGCAAGAATGTTTTACTTCCATCAATATGTACACCAATGATACTTTTTCTTCACTTGACTTTAAGAATCAGTTGTTCGTCTACTTAGAATGAACATCGATGATTTTAATGCCTCTTGATGCAATAATATCGATCGTATGAATACACGTGCCAATAATGTTACGCTGTAATTATTGCACTAGATATATTTTATTCGTTGAAAGCTCAAATTGATCAATTCCACTGATCTTCTAGACCTTACGATTTCACGATCACAACCTCTAACGAGCCACCATTTAAATAGTATAAACGGTAAAAAGTGAAACAAGAAAAATGAAACACAGAATTTCATACGAATCGATTTATTTTACCAGTTTCAAAAAGTTGCCATTTTTTATGATATTATTGTTGCGTGTGAAAGTTGTGCTAATTTAATTTATTTTCGTTCGTTCTGATGATATTCCAATATTCCTTTCTCTACTACGATTCGCGATAAGTATTTCCAAGAAAAGGTGCAGCATCCAAGCATGAATAATTACGCGAGAAAGAGAAGTGTTGTTTAAGTGTGTGGTATTCGGCGCAGTGAGGAGGATGAGGTCGATAAAATTGACCTTGGCGTTTCTTTTCAACTTCGCAGAGATTATCAGTCGCGGGACAAGATATCAGAGTAACACTTCCGGCACGAGGAAGCTTACACGTAAAAGCTATGGGGCGAGTGTTGCCGCGGATGTGATAAATTAAGATTATAAAATAGGGTTATGCCCAGCGTGGAGAGAGATCAACTATTGTTCTCGCCACTTGACCCAATCAGACGTTCAATCAAAGTTATGTAACACGCAAAATACTCGACGATCATCGGTCGCGTTGATCAAAACAACGACGAGTAAGCCTCGTCATTTATTCAGCGTTTAAATCAACCCACGAATTTCGTCATTTTTTACAACATTCAATTTTTCATTCCAATTTTGTATGGTTGCAAAGAAAATTCTGCAAAAATTCAAGGAAAATCACGAGAAATACAGCACTGGCATTTTTATCTATTTGATTTTACACAAGGTGCGATTCCTTTTGAATTTTTGGATAGAATGCAAAAAAAGGAAAGGAAAAGGAATTATTGAAATTTTTGTGGTTTTAAAGACGACATGATACTCTGCGAATTTTTTGGATAGAACGAAAAAGTTACGATTGCAAAGTGGATTTTTATACACTTAGGCGAAATTTAAAAGTTTAGGAATGTACAAAGCGCACATAATATGCAGAAAGGTAAAGGATATTCGAAATGCTTGTTGTAACATTTAATAAGGAAAATTAATTTTTATGCAATTTTCGTTTCATTAATAACGTCAATGAAGATATGAAATTGTACAAAGATTCGCGATCTAATCACGAGAATGTACAAAGCGCACATAATATGCAGAAAGGTAAAGGATATTCGAAATGCTTGTTGTAACATTTAATAAGGAAAATTAATTTTTATGCAATTTTCGTTTCATTAATAACGTTAATGAAGATATGAAATTACACAAAAATTCGCAATCTGGTCACGAGAAATGGGATACTGGACTTTAAGTAGCTTTAAAGAAGATGTGGTATTCTATTCAAATGTTTGAACAGTGTAACAAGATCATGAACTTCTTATCAGAACTTTTTAATGCTTTCCTAATTGTTTGATAGTACAGGATACAATCGTTGAAACATTTCAAAGATTCGAGAAACTTCTTCCATAAAGAGATGACTTCATTCAGCTTCAACGGCAATTTCATCGATTCTCACGGCAGGTGCCATTAAGCTTGTATTATCTCTCACATATTTACGTCTTCATATGATTATACAGAAATTTACGTAATTGTACGATGTTAAAATTGAAATATTCTTTCGAGCGTTTACATACAAGTCATATTGCCATCGTGAATGTAAATTTACACAGGACTCTGTGGTGAAATCCAAACGGAACTATTAAGCTCTATGAAACATCGTTCCCCTAAAGTTTGAAATTTATTAAATTGTAAGCAACTGCTGCGTATGAGCATAATAATTTATTAACAGTCAGCAGTTCTCAGGAGAAAACTTAACAATTTTGTGATAAGTAATAAGAGCAATCGTTTTTACTTACATATATTAAATTCATTATTTCTATAACAGTTCCTTTTATTCATGCATACTTATCTGATACCTATATCGAAGATGTATAGTACTGGTCTTTATTTCGATGATTCAAATACCTATAATAATAATAATAATAATAATACTCTAGTTACTTGGCACTTGTGTACTTCGTTTATATAGTCCTTTTATCCGTATAACATCGAATCTAGTGGCAAAGATGGTACCGGTATTTCTTGGTAATGTTTATCGTTAATTCATATATTTCAATAATATTCGTTTATTATTGCTACAAATCGTTTAAAATGTTCGGACACTTAACACGTTTACTATGGCGTTCACTTTTTTAAAAGACTATCGTATTTCGCGGTACAGGACAAATAGGCTACGTAATGCACTTTCGTATTTGGCGATACGGGGCAACAGTGACCCGTAGCAATTTCGATCGAATGACCATATTGTCCTTTTCGTAATTCCGCACTTCTTTCGACATATGTTTCGTATTGCACTTCCATATTTGACAGACTTATGAAATATACTACAATATAATAGTTGCCATCTGTTGATAACGAGGAGCGTTGTTCCATTCTTAGCGGTACGTGACAAATAAGCCTCGTACAACAAATCGTTACAATCGTTAAATTTTTCGCACTAATTGGGCGATTTATGATTTACAACTGTATTATGTTACTTTACCCTGCGAAGACTCAGTTAATTTTTGTATCGTTGATAAATGTTGAAAAATGAAGGAAATAGTAGCCACGCAAATAGGAAAAGTTTAATGAAGAAGGGGCTACCCAGAAGGAAAGTTCGTTACGGAGCCTATATGTCCTATACCGCAGTGAACATGTTAATGGGCAATCGAGTAGACTAGAGTCTAGTGACTAGAGCCTAGTAACTAAAGTTTAGTTTCTGGTTGATATGAGTACTTTAGTTGATATTATTTGTCAATTAATATTTTTAACATTTTCGTCTAATATTTTTTTAGTTTTTTCTCGTTTTTTCTCTTTTTTTTTAAAAGTTAGTTTGAAGACACCGAATAATGGTTTAAACTTGTTTCTATATATGCCAACATAGTGATTTTCCAACGATTTCCAGTAATTTTGCAGTGAGAGGATTAAAGGATAAACTATTCTTTTGTAAGAAAGTATTTTCAGTGTGTACTCATTCCATTTTTCTTTCGAAATAGAGAGAGGAAGGGAGAGAGAGAGAGAGAGAGAGACACAAGAAGGTAAAAGCAAACAGACAACTTGTTGACATTTTGCTGATATTTGAGGTTTTCCATCGATTCGATAGAGATTGAGGTTGCTTGTTGAAAGTTTCCGCGAAATATGACGCGCTAGGTTGAATTGAGGACCAGCCAGTCGTACACTTGTTCCAATCGAAATTGAATCTTTTTCCAACGAGTGAAACTAAATTGAAAGTGACTAGATCGGAAATTGAAAGCATTTTGGTCGATTCGAACGAATTTGGACCGATTTAAACGTATTTGAACCGAGTGAACCGAGTTTGAGTTGGTTTGCATCGATTGCAAATGGAAATGACGACTGTTGTCAAACCATTCCGAATCTCAAACAAATCAATCGAATAGAGAATCAATCGAAATTCGATTGAACAAATCCGTCTAAAATCGATTTAATCGAACAAATCACTTCAAATCAAGAAGAATCAAGACAAGCTTGTTAATCTTAAACCTACCTTAACACGTTAAATGGAGAATATTTCGATTTACGAAGTCGATTCCTATATTCCGCATTGAAAAATATTAAAAACAACATTTTTCACTTGGTTTCCCTTAAAAAGTGACTACAACACACGTCAGATTTCTGAGAAAAAAAAAGTATTGTCCACGCGTATCGACATCGTCACTGAAGAGCTTCTTCCACTTCGATACACATATCGACATCATACTAAATGTATTAACTGTGTTAACATACAGCGCCGTGAATAATTATAAGCCCAAGCCCATTTTTAGATTTTTCATAATATTAAAACAAAAATTGGCAAAGTCTTTTATATAATTTCATATTGTCATATAAAACTGGAGATACGACATGTACAATTTTTCTTCTTTAGAAATCTGTAGAAAATTAAACGTTTTCTTAAAATTACGTTTTCGGCTATGAAAAAATATAAACTTGATGTTAACTTTGTTACGTTCTCATTCAATATTTAGTGGATTTCTCTTTATTTTCTATTACTTCTGTTATCTATTAACTTATTTAAAGCTTCGTTTTGAATAACCGGCCATACTTGTTAGAATCCTCCACAGGTTCTCGATAGGATTCAGGTCAAGACTCAATACTGGCCATGGTAATAATTCTATTCCAAAATCTGGGAAACAATTTTTTGTAGTGGCGGCTATATAAATGGGAGCATTGTATTGTTGAAAAATTATCTCCTTGTTTGCTATTTCGGTTATGAAATTTCGTCATGAGATAACTCTTGATATTCTATAGCGTTCGATCGACCTGTTACAAAACAATTTCATTGAACATATCCAGACATGATCAGTGGTTTCTTGCAGACATTGAAGAAATAACGAAGAAAGGATGAACAATGTGTTTGAGTCTATAATCACTCGCAGCACTGTAAATCATTTCTAAAATAATTCAATCCGATTCAAACCGATTCAATCCGATTCAAACCGATTCAAACCGATTCAAACCGATTCAAACCGATTCAAACCGATTCAAACCGATTCAAATCGATTCAAACCGATTCAAACCGATTCAAACCGATTAGAGGCGACTCAAGATCAATCAAAACTAAAAAGATATCGCGTTATCGAAATATTCGATTCGTTTAAGTGTGTGACTAGCTTTAGTTTTCGAGATTGCCTGCCATCGAAAAATCCCGTCAGACGCTTTTCTCTGAAATGGTGCTTCTGTTACTGTCCCTCCTCTGCAACGTACGTTGGTGTCTTTGGGTACGGACAGGTGGTTCCCTGTCGCTACCAACTCTTCTCAGACTGGTGTCTCTTTCGATACGAGCGTTTTTCGGTGCCACTGGACCACGAATATTTGTGTAGACCACGTAAACGGCTAGGATCCCGACCACGAACATCGCCACACCGACGCCGCTTACCGTGCCAACCTATATCGTTATATCATATAATCAATAACAATTTCATTCTTTATTTTAATTGTCACAATCTATCGGAATATTATTCTACGATATCCCATAATTTGTGTCTGATTTCTCATTAGGGAAACTTGCAATTTAATTACCTACAATAAGACTTGTATACAAGGCTATATATTAGGTCGACGATAGACATATGCCATTATAGGTGTTCATTTTCTATTACGCGTCTATTTGGAATTACGTTACTTAGGTCGAAATAACTTCAAAGTAACTAGCTTCGCTTATACGAATATAAGCCTGAAGTCAAGCCACTTGTATTCAAGTAAATAAAACTCAATTTAGATTAGTCAAATTCAAGTTACTTGACTGATCAGAACGAGGCTTGGCTCATTAAGATGCACAGTCATCTGCCGAATGTGAAAAATTTGAACAACGACTGCACGAATAATGAAACCCTAAATGAGAATTGCAGAACAACTGGTGTAGGTTAATAACTGAACAAATGACTAACCATGGTCCACCACTCGGTGTTATCTATCTCAGAAACGAGAACCTGAGCAGTCTCGTCGTCGTTCTCGTGCAACATCTTAATCTCCTTCGGTGTGGTAGCACAGCCAGTCTTCATCCCTTTTTCCTTACTGATCAACTTCTTGAACGCTTTAGGCATTTCATCCTCATCATCATCCTCGTTATCGTCATCCTTATCATCATCCTTTTCATCATCGTCGTCTTTGTCGTCATCGTTGTCATCGTCGTCGCCCCAATGTAATTTTACCTTGTTCTTGCTGACGACGATCGTGCCTATTGTCTGTAGATCCGAGGCCTTTACTTTCATCGATAGCTCGAGAGAAGCAGCACTTGATTGCGATTCTTTCGCGTGACTCGCGATTACGTTCGACACAACGTTGTTCCAGTCGACGGCGTTTACCTGGCTCTTGCACTTCTTCTTCTTGCTACAAGCAAGTCAAACGGTTCATTCAGAACGACAAAGCGTTCAGGTTAGATTGCTTTTGAGATATTGTTGATACAAAGTGGAAAAAGATAGGTTTGGAATATCAACCTTTCAATTTGCCAATTATAATAAAAAATTATTATAATTAAGTTATTAATATATATATATATAATTTATCATTAATTAATTATAAATAGACGTCGATAGATCTCCGTATAACGAACGGAAATAATTTCTGTCGTGGTATTCGTAGCACGTCGTTGAAATTTCTCTAATTAACGCTTGATTCGATCAAACTCGATAATTATCCTGCCGACTAATTAATCTAATTATACGTTGTTCCATATACGATAGATCTTGTTTTTACAGAAGAATGAAAAAGGAATTGATAAAATAAACTTTGACAAGCTACCTAACGCTTGAATCGTGTTTCAAGATTATCAAATTGATCTTAATTTATACCGATTTGCATTCCATGAAAATTGCTCTGTAAAATGAGCAAATTGATGGATACGATAATGATTAATACGTTATCGGTTAAATTCGACATTAAGATCAAACTCTGATACTTTAATTTTGCTCTAAATATAGCGAAAGATTTAAATACGAGTTTTAGATTAGAATGCTTACACCAATGTTATTATTAATATGTTGTATTTGTATTTATACATTGTATACTACTGACGAAAAATGTGGGATCTTCACGTATTTCATAATATCGAAATTTCGGAAAAAAGTTAGGTGAGAATGTTATGTTGTTTTTCATCAAAGATCTATCGAAATAAAAAAAATTACTATTGGTGTCTCATCAATTTCGAATCAGCTGTATTGTATTAATCTCTATAGACAATGTTATAGAAAATCCTAAGTAATATTTAATACTTTAATCGTAAATAATATGTATCATTTATTGACCATTGTCGTTCATATATACATACGTGACTCGTAAAATTAATAATCGTAAATAACAGGTACCGCTTATTAATGATAGTTGTTCATAAATATGTGACTGATAAAAACGAGCGTCTGTTTGAATTTTGAATCGACCGACTACGTAACGATTTCCACTGTTGAAGATGTAAAGTATAAGCATATTTTGATTATCTTGGCTGGCTTTTTGCTTCTTACATAATTAGATGCTGCGAATTTATGCCATGGGTGACTATGTATTTTGCAATTTTTTCACGGGAACAGACGATTAACGAGTAATCAAATGGTCATGCTCACCACAGCGTGTCTAACGCTTTCGCATACACCTTTATCGCGTCCTCAAGCCATCTAACTTCCCTCAGTTCCTCCGAGTCGTATTTCCCGCTATCTTTGCTCGACCACCATTTCGACTTCTCTACCCTTGCTTCTAATCCTGGGAATTCGTTCCTAAAAAGAAAAGAAAAGTTCACGGAATTTTTCTACCATATATTTTTATGTATTTTCATATAAAATCTACGTATACGTATATTATAATACATGCAATTATATATTATAATACGTACTGTTAGATTGAGTAATAAGTTCACTCACGAGTTCCTAAAAGAGCACGTTATTATAATTTTCACATAAGATCTACCGTAAGATCTCTCCTCTTTAGTATTATTATTTCTTTATTAACGTACATATATCTACCATTAAAAAATTCAGAGACGTATATTTTATATTTTTACATTCTTCAAATATTTTTATAGCATTTTTCTGAAGGCTACAAAAACTCACCAGTGAAATGTGAACGAATTTATTGCTCAACCCAACATATAAATTTGGGTATAGTAGGTTAATATATAGATTTAGATATACATATGTTCAATATATATTTACACTGTTATTATCTGTTTAACAAATACAAAATTCGAAGCAATTGTAATTATAAGCACCTCTTATATATATAATTATGTTTGTAATTATAATTTCATATAATTTCTTAAATATAATATAAGAAATATAGAGTAATATACATATATGAGAAATGCTTATAATTATAATTATAATTTCTTCGAATTTTTTATTTGTTCTATTTGAAAAATTGTTTATATGAAAGATTTCATGAGAGAAACTTAATAGAATATTTCTGTATACATGTGTGTGTATATTATAGAATATTTGGATACATCATTCTTTATGGGGCCACATTTTAAAATGGGCCTTCAAATGTATAAATGAAGCCCTGTTTGGATATTTGGTATATTTGACTTGTTACATACAGAGATTTTAATATCAACATGTTCCTCGTGTTTAATAGGATTGTATATTTCCTAGAATTTTTATTATGCATTTTAAGATCTAATCATATAAAGTATACTTATATGTTTTTTCCAGAATCGAGTTAAATTTCCTTTTTGTAGAAGTTTCTGACAGGTATGAGTGAATGATTAATAGCAATGATTAAATTACGGAAACGCTAATTTAACATATAACGATCTTAATAACGAAAATCAGAATAAGATTATTAAATTACGATTATATGTCCTTGATTACCAGCGTAAATTAGACTTTATGTTCTGGAAGATCTTCGTGGAATATCCCGTTTTTTATGAGTGCATTATTTAGATTAAATCTGTGAAAATTAAATGCAACATCTCACGCATATATAGTCATTGTTATTTCTAATATCTTTATTATCGTGTAATTTTCATGACTCCAATAAAAACATATATATAAGCAATTACATCACGTCCTTGACAATCCGTCTTTGACTAAAAAACAACTCCCCTTCATTTTTCAATTGTTATATCTTACCTCAATATTACTCTATATTTCTTATATTATATTTAAGAAATTATATGAAATTATAATTACAAACATAATTATATATATATAAGAAAATACAAAATGGGTGGCAGAATTTAATTGCTATTAAAGACACAGTAAATATATACGATGAGTCAATTGAAAACAGATTAAAGAGAAATAAAATGTAAATATAAAATACAATCGACCAGAACGACGTTTGAGTAATGATAGAATATAGCGGTAGAATTTGCAATTGTAACAGTCAATAATTAGGTGACAGAACGTCAGATAGGTAGGTGCTAATGAACTCGGTGTGGTCGCGTGCTGTTTGCTTGTACTTCTATTTCTATTAATCGCTGTCTATTATCCTGATATTATATGCAAAGGCTAATTGCACGATTAGGCTTATTTCCATGAATAACAGATTGCCGCTATAATGACGATACATTGAATGTAAAATGCGTCTCGGTGACACAATCTGTCGAATAGCGTGCGAACATAAGCGTAATTCATTCGATCGAAAAACAATTTTTATCTTTATTTTTATTTTATGTTAATTTTTAATTTGTTGCTTCGTTTCCTAAAAATTGTTTCCTCGTCCCTTCGGAACCTAGCACTAACGCTGATGCTTTATCGCGAGATAACAGATTATATGTACTAAAACTATAATACGTGAATAATTTTTTAGAGATAAGGAGCAATTACGCGTATATTTTTTAATCTCATCTTGGTTGATTAGTCATTTCACTAATGTTCTAGTGCATACTGTAAAAACGTGTGATAGTTGCTTTAATATGTTTTAGTTATTGCTGCATTATGCTTTAACTGCTGTATTAAAAATTATTATATAAGGGATGAATTATCGTGATAAATCTGATTAATATGGATAACGTAGTTATCATACACATATACTGTTCAAAATGCAAATATAACTAATAAATGTAAGCGTGTGAAACCGTAACGAAAAGAATATTAAACGAATTCTTGCAATCCTCTATCGTAGTTAGAATGTTAAGAAACAGAATTCAGTGATGCAGTTTGATTAAACAAAATTGCAAATGAATTGGTGCATTAACGCAGCATTGATTCCTGCTGGATGAAGATGCATTTTTAATTTTCACAATAAAAGAAAAAAAAAAAAGGAAAAAGAATCAGTGTAATCGTGGCAACAGGAAACTAACTCGTTGGAAGTTCGATCCGTACGGTAATTAATTTTTTGTCCCTCCTTTTTCTTCCTGAATCCAGCGACTGGTTACGTACACGATATTTACGATCACATTAATTATGCTTAACAGTAAACTCGTATGAAGTCTGCACAATCAACACGCGATCTGCTGAAGCTTTTTGTTACGTGCGTTTGTATGAGTCAGACGTCGACGCAGGATTTCCATTGTTGTGATGACACTTGGAGAGGAGAGAAAGGGAGAGAAAGAGAGAAAAAATATGCTATTGTATTAATAGGCGGAGTATTACGCAACAATAGATCAGCATGGCTACCGTTTGCTCACGAATGATCGTGAGTGAGAGATAAACTGTGATAGATCGATACGATCGGTAATTCTCGGGTTGAACTTATGCAACTTCGACATTTCTGAGTTACACAATTGACACGGTCGATACTTTGGAAGATCGCAAACGCCATTTAGATTAAATTAATTTCTAGGATCGACGAACCTTTCTATGATCGTCAAAGTGGATTCGTAAAATTTGGTTTTGAATAATTTATACGATTAAGACGATCGTAAAAGGGAACGTTGTAAAATTTATGAATTAATTTATTTTATAGGGTCAATAGATTTTTTTATATTTGAAGATTTGAAAAATAAGTGTTTGACCATTTCAACTTTTGCAAATTATGCGGTTAATATAATCTACGTGTACCTGAGGACAGATAGAATTTATGTAAAATAGTAAAATTTAAATTTTAGATCGACAGAATTTTCTGTGCTCCGAAATTTCAATAATTAAGAAACAAATTTTTCTCAAATTGGAAACTTGGTTTTCTTACATTTTTTTCATAGATGCTAGATTCCAGACATCACTAGACGTGGAATTCTGATGAATCGTCATGTCGCGTCGGTTAGATGAATCAGAGAGTCGATGAAGGTCCAGTCGAACAAATGACGCGTGGAAAGTCTAACGATTGTGGTGCACATTGTAACGTTCAGCGTGGAGAACGAACGTGATTTCTCTTTGTAAATATGCGAATTGAACGAGGATTTAAAGCGACGTTTACAGCAAAGAGCTTTTGGGCAACTGAAAGTGCGAGTTTTGAAAATTGTGTAATCGAATTTCAATCAAGTAGAAACGATTTCCCGTTATATCAAATGAATTATGCATTGTGTACAAGAACGAATCTTCAATTCCAGTTTAATTTGTCTTTCAATGTGTTGGCAGCGTGAATCATTAATTGATAATCAAGTTCTATAAATACACTTAATTGTTTTCGACGATTCGAAATTAGCGGAATGGTTTCATTGGTTTCGACTGTAATTGTCAGACAAAAAATTATGTTCCTTTCGTTTCCTCTGTAATCGGATTTATCAAGGTAACGATTAAGATATTTTGGACTTTTAAGAGTAATACGTAATACTCGGAAAATTATTTGACCTTAGATCTGATATATTGAAGTTTTTAATTAACGATTTAATAGCATTAGTCATGAGTCAGCTTTCGATATAATCTTAATTACTATTTATTTATTTTCTTATTTATTTATTTATAAGGTGTGACCATTAGAATGCATTTACAACGACATGTATTTATCGGATATAGCAACTTACAAAAAACAGAAAAGAGAAAAAGGTCAAAAATCAAAATTTTATACAATGTAGATTAAAAGACGTTAATTGAAGAACAGTAAATTTAGATTCAAGATAACGAAGGGAAGAAGTCTACACGGTCCGAAGAACTATTAGCTAGAAGACAAATACGAGTTAGAGATGGAAATATTTAGATTTATAATCACAACGCCGAAATAGTAACGAAATGGTGCGTTAAGATTGGTCGGTGCAAGAATATGCGAAAAGAACTGTTCGTTTGATCATTGATGATTTCATATGGCGAACTTAAATTGACGAGAAATCCATTAGATCAAGTAATTCTTGGTGAGCAATTATGAAACCCTCTGCTCATAGAGCATTGCAATCGACTGTGTTTACAATGCGAAAAAGACTTGTATTAAATTGTTTCGAGAAGCAAGACGTGTAATAAGATAAGGAAATCAGATGCATACTCGTGGCGGAATCTGATTAACGAGCAGTATAATAATTTAATTGTTGAAGCCTATGTGAAACAGAGGAATGGCGCATAACAAATCCTAAGATTCTTGAGGATGTGTTCCGGATTTTTTCAAAGTAGAGAGAGAAGGTTAGTTGAGAGTTATAATAAACTCGAAGGTCATAGATGACTTGAATTGAAAATAGGTTTCAATTAGTGCGCAGGGGGAGGTAGAGGCACGTTTGATTACCTGGAGTCTTCTAGAAGCAGTATAGCGTTTGTCGAGTTGATGTGCTTCAGGTGTTCTTCGAGATGCCCTTCGCTGACGACCAGAACGGTCGCGTTCACCGGTTTGCTGAAGAATTCGTCTTGCGGCGTTCCAATATGCACGATGTGCGAGGTCAAGTCTGTTGCATATTCAAACTTTCGAATTTCCTAACTTGTGAATTATCAGAGGTGGAAATGTTAAAATTTAGCAATTATTTACAAAAGGATGCTCTCCACCGATCTTGATAGCCTTAAAATATATTATTAAGGTGATCGTGCTGAACAATCTTTTCCTACGCGTATTACCATCGCGGTCTTAGTTATGTACTTTTAATACTATGTATTTCTTAGAATTTTTATTTAAATCAAGGCTAATTAGTAATAAATAGATATATTCCAAATTACAATTAGTAGATTCGTTGCTTCATGTTATAATTAATATTATCTAACCAGAAACATCTCTGTCATTATATCGGGAAATGCAGCTATTCGATCGTCAAAATGATATCAGCGACTAAATAGAAATTCTGCGATATAACCAACGTAATGCTGTTTCGTACGTCTTGTCTTTCAGCAGAACACGTCACGTACATGTTAATAATTAGAGTCAGCAGATACGTGTGTATAAATGTCCCCCACACGTAACCTAGTGATAAACACGTCTTAGCATGTAAGTCATACACAAAAATATGTTTGGTAGTACGTATAAAGAATATTAATCCCAGCCAAACTATAACTTATTAATTTATCTATTTTTTATTTATATGAAATGCAATTAGTATCGATAAGATAAATTTAGCGTGACCTATATAAAGAGCGCAGTGAAGACTAAATGAAACTGGATTTAAATGAAATTTTTTATGAATATCCCGAAACCTAAGACTGAGCGATAGTAGCACACACGGGAAAAAATTGTTAGCGATGATGACTTTGACAATATATTTCAGAATCATCGAGATTGATGGGCCGCACCATTTCCTATTCTGTTTTTCCATTATATAATTTCTGAGTTTCTGAATTTTCAAATTGTTACATCCTGGAACATTTAGAATACTCTAATAGAATAGATGCTTCATACTATTATCTGTTCCATCGTGTCTACTATCAATTTCTCAATTCTACCACTCAATTCTATCGCAATTATTCTGATTTAATTTCGTATAACGATAATCCTGTCCTGATAAACTCAATAAATTGGCAATCTCACCGTCTTGATCGCCGTCATCGATCAAAACGCACAGACCCTTCCTAATGGCTGCTATTGTCAGTTTTTTAGCAATGTTTTGAGCATCATCCTCGCCATCTTCATCCGCGTTCACCACCAACGTGAACGACTTCCATTTCAGTTCTTCCACGACCTTCAAGGTGCCCTGAAACAGAAAATCGTGTCTGGTCAGCGATGATCTGAAATTCCTTTACAATGATCCATCTGCTTTCATTAATTTGCCACAGATCATAATTTGAAAGAATCACCATTTTTGTACGAGAATACTTTACCACTTCTCAATAATTCAATAACTCGGTAATACGAAATTTCAATACTTTTCACATTTATTCTATTTAAATCTTCGTTATTTCATAAGATTCGTATGAAATTTGCGAGAAATAACGATTAGAAAGCACGTGTTCGCGAGTAGGATTAAGTAACACGTAACCGCAATTTTATTTTCGCGTCGTTGAATTTGCAATTATGCGTGTATAATATATAATATATATGTAAATTCTATAGAATTTAGAACACCAACCGACGGTTTGACTTTCCCTGTGTTTACTGAGAGTTGATCGAACGATATAAGTAAAGAAGGACGGGCATTTAGTACAGAGAATAAAACAGGATTTCGAGAAGCGAAGATTGAACAAAGAAGAAGAAAAGCAAATTAAGAGTTAGAAGGGGAATGAGAAAAGGGGTTGGAAGCGGAGAGTTTTTGAGGAGATACGGAAGAAGACTTAGAAAATCGATTCTTGAGTTTCACGAATCGATCGCCTAATTTCCAAAAATATTACACCATTACATATATATATATATGTAGTATTGTGGTAAAGGGACCTGGGGGGCGTCGGGCGAATTATAAACAAGCGGTTGCGGAGTATGTGCGTGGTGGGACTAAGACAAAAGATATGAAGCTAAGATAAAAGACAAGGGGTTACTAGGGGACATAAACGAATTAACGGCAATATGAGTTGGGAAGCCAGAGAGTGCGAATTGCGTTGTCGGAGAGAGTTGCAAATTAATTATCTAGTTGTCTTAATTATTGTGATTAGCTCACGTTAAACAACCATCGTTTCCTGTTTAATCAACATCTCTTTAATCTATTTATTGTAAATAAACTAATTGTAGTAGTAAGATACTTTGCTCCGGCAGTAATTCGAAAGAGGTTCCGGGGCATCCCAGCTGAGCGTCGGACGATCCACTGTGGGGTTTTAGTCGGTTTATTCCGACACTACTCCACCGCTTCCATAGAGCGGGAGGGGAGCTGCCCATGAGGATTTCCTCACGTATAGAAAAAAAGGAAGAAGTAGTAAGATACTACATATATATATATGTAATGGTGCAATATTTTTGTATATATATGTATTTTGTATATACAGGGTGGTTGGTAACTGGTGGTACAAGAGGAAAGGGGGTGATTCTACGCGAAAAAAGAAGTCGAAAATATAGAAGAAAAATTTTTCGTTTGAGGCTTTGTTTTCGAGAAAATCGACTTTGAATTTTCGCTCGGTACGCGTGCGGTACGTTATAACGGATCTCACTGTAGATCGTTGTCTCGATGGAAAAATTAAAAAAAAAAAAATAAAAAAATTTTTATACTATATTTTCGACTCCTTTTTTCGCGTAGAATCACCCGTTATCCGCTTGTACCATCAGTTACCAACCACCCTGTATATATGTATATATATATATAGAGTAAGTCGCGTGAATTAACATTTACATGACCCCAGTTTACTATTATTTATTACTAGCCAAGTTTTCGAAAGCAAACTAACTACGTTTCTACTTCATTAAGAATACCATATCCTGATTTTACGAAGAAACTTCAAACATTTCCTAAATGTCATCTAGCTGGAATTAATACTCATGGAAAAGAACGCTGCGAACGACCCTGGATCTGGCTGATATTTATAGTTTAGCATCGCAAAGATACATGGAATGTAGCGTAGATTACGTGACGCAGCATCAATAGTAGTTACTCATTATCAGATATTTTAATTCATAATTAATGTAATAATTTAATATTTTTGCCTTTATTGGAAAAGATAGGATGTACGTGTTGTAATGGTCATGGACGTCATTGTATCAATTAATCTCGTTATGCGAAGGTTATTATAATAAGCAATTAGTCACCTGGACTAGATAAGAATCGGATTCCTTCATTAAATGATGAAGGTACGGAGAATTCGATTCTCGTCTCACGATGTGCGGCACTTTCAGCACTGACGTTATCTTGTGTACGGCTTCCGCATTTGTCGCAGTGTCTGGCCCGATAATTCCTACTCAACAAAGTAACACAACTTAGAACGAAGTATTGGGTTGGCAACTAAGTGATCGTGGATTTTGTCAATATCACCTAATAACACAATTACTTATTGCCAACGCAATAGAATTGCCTGCGCAGCTGTATTTCTATGTACAGTTATTTTTTAAAAACTCAATTTTATATGCATTTATGATGAAAATAAGCGATCCCTTTATGACCGTTTCATGTTAGGAAATTTAATGGCATTTTAAAAACCACTATAACTTATAGCTTTCGAAAAAATGAAAGAGCAACGTATGTTTTATAAATACGATGACATAAGAATGATAAGTTTAGCTTCTTAGTCAATTGCTAAAGAAATTTGACGATCACAAAGTATGCTCCGTTTTTGCAAACGAATAATCAAATAAAAGGACAAATGCGAGGATCTTTAGACGCAGTTGTTTACAACGTTAATACGATTGAAAGAAAGAAAGAAAAAAAAAAGAAGGAATGTGAAACGTTATTGGTGATAAAACACAGGTATTTGAGTCACGATCGTAAATTCTTCGATCTCGGCTTCACGATTTCGCGACTAACCAAGCGACGAGCTATGTGTGCGCTTGAAGCAGCGCAAACAGAAGGGGATTGCAGCAATGGAAACGGGGGAATCGTGACACGTCGTACGAAACATCGTTCTTTGGCTAAGTATCAACTAGGAAAATCTCATGATCGATGTTCCAAGTTGTTGCGTTTACCTAAGTAGTAGGGCGGTTGCAAACAGCTCGTGTCTGCCCCCACGAGAGCCTTCATCGCTGCTTTCAGAGCGCCGGTTATGCTATCGCACGTGTCCACAACAGTCACTTCTGCAAAATAGTAGAAGCCATGCTTCAGTTATTCACCTTAACACGATTTCATTTCGTTGAGCTTTCACTCGACGCTATTCGATTGAGAAATTAAGTTAAGGAATGATCTTAATTAAAATGGCGGGTTCTCGTTTACGGATAGAAGTTGTCAGACTTTCAGATTCTGGGTTTCAGGATTTGGAGATTGGATTCCAATTGGAGTTGGTCTCTGTTTGCTGTAGCATATTAAGCCTAATCGCGTTAAGCTATAGTAGAATGTTATTCGTTTGAAAAATAAAGTTAGGGAATGTCTTGAAGGGCAAATATGGGGAAACTGAAGTTTCCGAGCTTTCTGATTTAACGTTTAGGATTTAGTGCTGGAATTTCAAGATTTCGGCCTTGTTTGCTTTAATATGTCAAACCTAATCGCGTTTAGCTTTTATAGAAGGCCATCCAACTGAGGCATTAAGTTATTTATATTAATGAGATGTTTAATTCTAGAATTCGACATTTCTATATCCAGAGGGTATTCTAAGGGTTTCAGGCTTTAGTCCTGCAGTTTTGCCCACTGTAACGCGACCGATTGTATTAAGTTTCCACATAAAGCTACATGGAAAATTAAATTAGGAAATATGCGCTTTCAACTTTCAAAAATTGGAACCCGTATACTTTGGAATTCATTCTCCTCGATAGAATTGAACTAACGATAACGATGCGTTGAATTTTCACAGAATTTTGTCGACCTAAAAATTCAGCGATCATTAGTCCTGCAAAATCGGAGTTTCTCTGTTTTGGAATCCATTCGCTTGAATATTCGTTATCTGATAAATGTCCAAGGAGACTGGATAACGTTCCACGCAAAAGATAACAGGAAATCTCCGTTCTCTATGACTACAATCGCTCCGAGCAAAACTAAAGAATAGAAAGTCAAAAACCTGCGAAACAATTCATTCGAAACGATATTACCCAACACCGGAGACAACCAAGCTATTATACGATATATATTAACGTCTAATCTATTCTGCTCGGATAAGTATCAGGAATGTTTCCTTGACATCGTTTCTTTTTTCTCCTTTACGCTGTTTCTTTTCTTATATCCTTTTGTTTCTTCGCTCAGCATCTTCTTCTGTCCCTGCTTATTACCCCGCGACGATAAAAAGACAAGATCACAAACGTATAATCGGTTTAATCATCGTGAAAATCTAAAGTCGAAATAATATTTCTCTTGTTTACCGATATCGTAGCCAGCTGTCTTGTTATTGTGAATCTCTGTGAGTAGTTTCGCCGCTTCGTACAGCAGTACACCTCTAGCGGATAGCTTCCTGCAGGACGCATCATCATGGATGCTTGTCAGCAGCGAAATCTGCGCGTGATTTCCACATTCCGTACGCCCGCCACAGGTACACGCGTAAATAATGCCGATTATCATCAGCAAAGCTCTCATCTTCCCCATTCTAAATCCTCTCGTATCTCTTCTCTTCTTCCCTCTGCTCTTCTTTTTCCACTTTCCTTCCCTTTGCTACTTTTAAATCTCTCGTTACGTTGTATTCTAATCTTTCATTGTTTTACATTACGTTACATCTCTTCATCTTTGTCCTATTTCCTCTTTCAATATCTTCAACTCCCTGTTTCTTCCGACTTTTCTTAGATTCTCTTCCCTTCTTCTATATCTTCGTAATTTTAGATTTAGCTCGCAATAATTACAGAATATTGGCGGACGAAACACTCGTACCGAATACACCGTAAAATCTTGCAGCGTGAACGATTTCTTTCTTCCTCTCTTTTTAATCGCTCTCTTTGTCGTCACTGAACTATGGTACGCGGCAAGAAACGACGCGGACGCGCAGAAAAATGACGGAACGTCAGTGCGAGGCTCTCGTTACGGGGGCGAAGATCGCTGGGAGCTAATCGCGACAGGGCAGCCGTAGCCTGTTCTTCAGCAGCTTCTCCTCGAACTGTGGACCTTGATAGTGAAAAACGGAAGCTTTATATAAGGAAGCCAATACGGTATGTATTAGGCGAATTTCTAGGGTTTTAGGCCCCAATAACCACGCGCCAGGTGTTCTCAAGACGACCTTGTTATTCCCTCTTCCTCTTTCAATCCTGCTATTATACGTGTCAACCCTTCTTAACATCGTTCGATATGACAACTTCGAATATTTTGTATTTTCCTTCATTTTATTTCATTTATTTACTTTCGTTTAAATCGATCTTGGCAATATATAATCTTTTATGGCAATATATAATCTTCAACTGTTTGAAGATTGAATTTTTATTTGTTTTATAATAGAATGTTATGTAGAACGTTATATTAATACGTGTATACAGGCTGTGTCAATTCTATTGAATGTCTCAATTAAAATTACTACCAAAGAGAAAACAAAGCGATTAACATGTGGAGAAAAGTTTGTACGTACAATATCAAAGCACTATCATGTGACAATGAGAAAAGGATATACTTCGTATTGAAGATTGTTGACATTTCTTTATATGTCAATACTCGTTTCTTTTTTTTAACACGTCTCTGTAGAAGATACCCGGACGAGGTCAATGTATTTCACCAAGCTATTAATTTAACAAAAATTAGTAATTTATCTAGTTATTCGGCTTGAGTGAAACATCTTGTACTATATATTTTGTAATTGCTTGCTGTGTACGGAAGATCATGTTTAAAAAATTCGATTGGTTAAATTTTATTTTTTTCTTTACTTAAGACTGCGTCATTATATTTCATTGGTGTAACGGAACATTCGAAACCAAGAAACTACTCGCATTTTAAATTAATATTGGGCAAATCTATCTCGTAAATTATTCAATTTTCTATTAACAGGCTACAATTTTCTTCTAAGCTTAATATATATTGGTTTCCTATTTTCTACATTTATTTCAGGACTCCTGCTTTACGTTCTATAAATACATTTTCTTGCGCCGTACAAGTAGAAATTACAATCGATTGTGTAGGTACTTTAATCTTTCATGACTACAGAAAGCACTGGTTACAAAGAGTTGAAACCTATTACGCGAAACTATTGCTTCACTGTTCCTTTCGTTCGAAGCCTGTTTCTTTATTACGTTACAGCGGAAAACTTCTACAACCCTATTGCTTTGTTGTAGCAGCTTTACATAATGTGATGCACAATTTCGCCTGTGTACATAGAAAATATATCAAACTGACTAACGGAATATATATATAACACAGTCGATACGACAATTACTGATACAAAGTGCCTCATTTAACATCTCGTCAACTATATATAATAGAATTAAATGCTTTCTTCATATGTATCTTTCCTCTCCGCCTTTACATTACTATTATTCGTATGTGATCAAATTAAATACCCTTTTCAGCTATGCTTCTCTTCTACGTCTCTCCACCAATGATTTTCTTTTAGTTATTTATTTCTTATTTTAGAGCTATCTATTTTAACGTTCGTATATACTATCAGGTTCTATATTCTATTAATCACATTATATTCTATGTTACCAAATATTATATTATGTAGCGTAGTGTAACTGACAAGTATAATAATGTAGGATTGGCTACTTTTGGGTGAAAGTTTCGTACAATGAGAACCTCCATAATCAATCGTAACTAAGTTCGTTAGCATAGCGTATGGGACTATCGAGATTGCAAATCCTAGTTGCACAACTTCACCCTTGCATAACCGCGACGCTTGATTAGAATGCATCTTCCATCGCGATTCGACGTCATTTCTAAACGTTCCTTTTCATACATGAACGGATATTCAATACGCTTTGCATCGCATGATACATCACCAGTGAATTACAATACAGAATTAAGGTTGCAATTCGAATTTCAGTAGATAAGGAAGATCTCAAGCAGATTTCTTTCAGCAGCGTTTCAATCTGAAGAATATAAATAAGTGGAATTCATGAATGTCTATACTGGTAAATTATTTTGGAATATCATTCTGTGTTTCATAAAATTCGAAAATTTAAAGGTCAGATTAGAATTTTATTGAGGTTATAACGATAAAATATTTAGGTTAGAATTAAAAATTGACAAGAATTAGCCAGAAGCTCGGTATAGATACAATTAAGGAAATAATTAAAACTTAGCGAAAATAATATAACATGCGAATTTAATTACAGACTGCAATAAAACTTGAATTTTTCCATAATCAGTAGTTTAGTTCACATTGTATTTCATTCTCAACAGTATCTTTAAATTATTCATACTGTAAAATGTCAGAGACACGAGCTCTAGATAGATGTTTTAAGTTAAATTCAAATTGCATACGATCACTTATGCATAGGATATGAATAAATAATAATTAATATACGTGCAGTGGTATAGATAATGCACCCCGCGTAATTCAGATAATTAAAAACTTCTAATATCTTTTATCTATACGGATATTGAAAAACACGTTATTTTCCACATATTAAGAACATGCATTTTTTATCCCTTGACATGTAGGACAGAATGGGCAAATACTGTTCGCTTAAAAACAGACTTGGATTGTCAGATTTACTAAAAATTTTATTTAAGAAATAATAATTAATCCCATAATAATCCCATGGGATAATTATCCCATCTATAGAGTAATACCGATTTTTTCCTCCACACTTTATAAATGGAAAAAGACAAAATTATTTATATAGAAGTATTAATAACATGACTATTTGGTTTATTGATAACATACATTTGATAACGTAACTTATTTATTGCACATAAATAGACAAAAGTACAAGAACGAAGTCTTTATAAATGTAATCTTAAGGAAAAAAGATTCGATTCGGTCCAATTTTCTCTATCTGATTTTCTATTCCACTTACAAGGCGTCTGAAAAGAAAAAGGAGCTCCCAAATAATGAAAAATCTCCCCTAATCGGCTGTACCGATCGAGAAGCCCCGGTTCCTTTCGACTGGTATTACCCGACGAGTACGCTAAGTGCATAATCTTCAGTACATATAATAAAACTATTTCATTAACACGTTGACTGCCACGCGTGTTTTCAAAGAAATCTCCGTCAGGTCACGCGTGCAGTAGTACCAAGCGTGTTCTGCTAGGTGCTCCCATTGATATTTTAGTAATGCGAGTCGCCCAAGTGGTGGTCTCAAAAATGATCTCTTGTTTCTTTTGTTTCCATTCCCTCGCATTTGTTTCACATCTCTCCACTTTCTATAAGATCAGTTTGAACCTTTGCCGAGCAACGAACGGTATAACTTAAAATCTCTGCCCTAATTCGTTACAATGTCGAAAAGAAAAATTGAAAACTTGTTTCTTAGTTTTACATTCTAAATAATTTTTTTAATAAACCATTTTCGTATTACTTTTATAACAATTCAACAGTTTTATTATTATGGAATATCTTTTCAAATACCTACGACGATCCTTCGCAAGTAGTCAAATAAGCGACACCCGAATATGGGTTACGTGGCCCGACCAGAAACTTTGCTGACACCCGAATATGAGTGTCGTGACAGTCAACGTGTTACGATGACAAAATTGCTTTCTTGTGTTTATAGAGTAAAACTATCTCCTAGACATATTGCAAAAACTGGAAGGACAATGACAAGTTAAAGTAATACTCATAACTTCTTATTCACTTCAGAAATTTATAACAAAAAACGTGTAGAATTTTCACCGACGTACTTTTGTCAAACACTTCAGCAGAGAATTGTGACTCGTTGCAGATTACTTAATTGGATTGAAACAGAGCAGCACAAAAAAAGGTCGGTATAAAACAAAGCCATATATTAGATATTTAACTCACCGATATTTCCCCACTCTTCTCTAGCATACACCATATATGTAGTACGATATACGTATCTTTCAATTCTCAGCATTAAAACTGCCGACGAGTATTAAATTGAAAACTTTAAAAATAATATTTTAGATTTTTGGTTCAATAAATTTCTATAATTTTATATCGTATTTCTATACATTTCTCTAGTTAAATCGATCAAATTGTTTAAATTCGACAAATGTTAATTTTAATAATAAATAATTCTGATTTAGATTTAATAATATCATAGAAATTTCTTCGGTAAATAAAATACTTCTCCAAATTGCCCAAATTTTCAACTATTATAAAATTCTGAATTTTCAAATTTTCAAATCAGTATCGAAAATAATTTCGATAATCGAAATAAATGTATATTGGAAAATCGTAATGAATAATTTTAGTTTTCATTCAATAATAACACAGAAATCTCCGGAACGAAGAAAAAAGCAAACAACTCGGATATTTTATTCATTAGACGCTTTATAAAAAACAGTTCCTATATGTATAATTGCATATCAAATGCGTTTAAGGTAGATTCATCGAAATCAGACTTGCAAACATGTGCTAAACAAGCGTATAAGATGAAAGAGGAAAATCGACAATATGAGTGTAAAAAGTTGTGTTACCTCCGTTATTTCGCAATAGACACTGATAGTTTCATCAGATTATACGCCCATGTGAATTTTCATATTAATAGGATACGATCCTTTTTTTTCGTTTCATCGTGTTTTTTTTTTTTTTTGTCCTTCCTCTTTCTTTGTGTATGTGTGCGATTTCTTTGCTCGTTTGAAATTCTTTCGTTTTCCTGTTCGAATTACGCCGAAGAATATCAAATGCCATGCTACTCGGAAAAATCAAATATTTGCATATATAGTGTTTGGAAAGGGACGTGACTATGAAGTATATTGGAAGTCCGGAAAGTGAAGTTAAATTTTTTAGTAGAAAATTTCTAAGAATTTCAGAAGTCAAATAATTGGCTATTTGAGACTAAGAGACCTAAATTACTTTCTTAGCAAATTATGCACTCGAGGTCGGGACAGTTAACATTTTTTGTGGGAAATTAGCTGTTTAAGTTTAGAAAATTTCAACTGGTCTTTTTAAGGATCCGGATATTTGACATTAAGAAATCTCAATTTTCTTTTCCTTTTAGAAAATTAGACATTTATAGTCGAAGTAGGTAACCTTGTAATGAGACATATAATATTTTTTTTTTATTTAATATTTCACATTCACAATTTGTCCAATTTGGACATTTGGTAGAATTTTTTAGCTGTTTGATTATCACGTGGGTGGCTACCCCCAGTGGGGTACCACTTCGTGTTTGTTAGGTTATATCCTTTAGACATATAATATGTGTGAAAATAAAGCTGAATTTCGATAGAGAGCTAAAACTTTGATAGATTTAAAGATTCGATTAAAACTGTTGTTGAAAAATTTAGTAAAAAATAATTTCTATGACTAAAGTAATTTTACAATAACGCATGGAATCTTTCATATTAGACGGTATAGTTAGAAACTTAACAGAAACTAATCTCTTTTGACTTCACAGCTTTGTTTTAAATAAAATCGTACAATAAATCATCCTATATTACGACGAAACTTATTTTATTAGCCATTAATTATTATCTAATTATTCATTAGCCATGTTATTATCTAAATTAAGTTATCATCCAAATTACTATTTAAAAGCGAGCAGTAAACTTTTGCACTGAAGTTAACCGTCGAAAAATCAATAATACGTCGTAGTTCGAATCACTTTAGGATTCTACATTTGACGTAACCGATCGTCGATATATCGCCACTGGTTAAGGATTAAACATACGTCGAATACCACGGCGAAGGTGGGTGTTTGCTTACGTTTTACCTTGAATCTGATCTTTTCCTATAATATTATGCTTATACATGTAAACTGTACTTCAATGCTTCTTAACTGAAATCCCTCAGAAATAGGAGATTTATTCATTTACGTAAGATCATTGACTAAGGATAGAATAAACGTAATATTAATATATTGTAATAACCTTCCCCATAATTTCATTTTTGCATATATTTTTTATTTGCTTTATGCATCTCTTTTTTCACTAAAATTGTTCAAAGAATTTTCTCATCTTCTTCATTCTCTTCTAATAGCAGTGAAATTCAAGGTGGTAGCAGCTCCGTTTCAAAATATACATTTTCTTTAAGTACACACTACACACTATCTTTTCGTTAGACGTTTTCGTTAAACTTTCGTTTAGGTAGACGACAAGATACCAATAAATGCTGGAAGCGCATGTGTCCAGATGCAGACATTTAACGTTTATAGAGAATCCTATCTACGTTGAAGCAAAGTTGCGTGTAGTCGCAAGTGGCGATCGCGTGCGATCTGACGTTATGCTGATTGCAAGCGTCCATTTGAAAGTTTCTTCCGACAGTTTGTCTCGAGAGTACTGCCGAATTGTGTGTCCATTTGAGAGCCACTTTGAGAACTTTTACTTTCAGGCGGACAGTAGAATACTCGCCGAGAGCTTACTATGAGACAGGACTCTCAGAATCGCGTCCATTCAATGTGTATGAAATTAGCAACGCATCTTTTAAATCACCAATTCTTGTTTGTTGTTCCAAATTGTTCTACGTTTGTTCTACATCGTTCCAAAGGAATAACGATTTATCTACAGAGGTTTCAATAACAACCGCAGGAAATTTTTGACCGGCTAAATTGAACAGATAGAAGCTTTCCTTGAGTGTTATGTAAATAAATAATATAATAATAAATAAATTGCTAGTAATTTGGTGATATCAATAATTTTTATTATACGAAATCAATAAGCATCCGGTGATTTCTTATTAGATTGTAAAATTTAGAATTAAAAATAGAATTTAAGCATATAGAAGCCTGAATTATTGGGTTGCTCATTCTGTTCCTTCGTTTTGTAATTAAATCACCAGCTGTAGAAAATGTTCGTTCAAAGCGACTGGCTTGCGGTTAGAAACGACATTTTCCGATAGTTCCAGCATGTGAGTGGAATCGTATCTTTAGATTCCTGTGATGTATTAATATGTATATATATAATAATCGCTATTTATGCGAGGATATTCAACAAATTCGCTTAAGTCATTCCGAAGACTCGACATATACTTATTTTCTTACACTGCCTTTTTTAGAACTAGATATGCGCTGTAATAGTATGTGAATAATTACATGTGCATAGCATGTACTTGGGCATCTCGACTTTGATAAAATAACTGCGACGTCATTAAATCTGTTAAGAAATTCTGTAATTGTTTCGGTATTGCTCCAACTATAAATATGTAAAGTATTCAATAAATTCTGTGTTTTCTTCTCATGGATAATTAAGAATTTTTTTCATTTGAATAGCACGTTCTAACGTTAGATAAATTGAGTTCCATCGAACGGGAATATCTTTGATAAGAGCTCAATGCTTCATATTTACTGAACTGCAACATTCTTCAAGCATTGGTTTTCTTTTTGCAGAAATACAATGAAATATACAAGCCTGGATATCTCATGAATTTCGTTTTCAATTTTCCTCGGAGCACTTTGAGCAATTATATTTTAAACGCGAACTATACAGGGTATATGTGTTATGATTTTCATTAATTTTTAATGACGATTTTATCTACAATTAGCTACAGCATTATCTGTTACAATGGCTGTAATATTCTTCACGAGATCAAATTCTTCAATAGCATATTCTACACATATTCTAACAGTGTGCATTAGGAAACAAAGAATAGTATATATAGTATATATATAATATATAAGAATAGTATATGTATAATATAATATAATATAATATAATATATTGTATATATACATCATATGATATTATAATATTAATTAATATTAATTTATTATAATATATTATATATACAACATACAATATTATAATATTAATTAATATTAATATGTTATAATATATATATTGCAATCTATTATATATATAATAGATTATAATATAATATATTATATATATACAACATATATTACTATATATTACTATATTGATAAACAATACAGAATTTAATGGTAGAGAACAGTGTGTATAAGAAAACAAAGAATAGTATATATGAACAGCAAATTCGCAGGCTCAAGCATTGAAGATTCCCAGCTCTTACAGCTCGAGGCTTGAACCCAAAGAGTTTTGTCTTTCACGGCCTTAAATTGCCGCTTGAGTTCTCAAAGACCAAGGCTCAAAGCTCATTTTAACAATCTGAGCACCAACTGCTCTCACAAGCATATAGCCTGAATTCGCGGGTGTTTTCCAAAGGGCGATTTTTTTTTTTTTATTTATTTGTTGAAATTACAATCAATTCTCGCGTTGAGAATTTTCAGTAATTTTTCTGGCGTGGCGCAGTGACATGGCTGTTTATTTACAATAAGTTAATACTTATTATAGATAGGTATAATTTATAAGTATTATAAGTAAGTGCATATGCTTAATTTGGATAATTAATTGAATCTGACGTTTAGGTCTAGCGGGTAGTGCCTCTTCAGCCTGCGAGTCTGGTCCGTCGTATCGAGTAGTCCAGTGATTAGGGGGTTTCGGTGTTTGTTGATTCTTTTGCTGTATCTGTTGCTATATTTTGCTATTTCCTCTTTGACGGTGGGTATCTTGAGGTCGCGGTGTATTGTTTCATTCCAAAGGGCGATTGAGGAAGATTCAAAGCGACCAATATTATGTCTAATATACTGGTAACGGTTTCATATTATGCAAGCGTGTAATGTAAAAACATTTTCGAACATTTTGTTTATAACATCCGTTGCTTTTTTACTGTTTTATTTAACAGTAGCTACAATTCTTATAGGATACCGCATGAAGTATGACAGACGCAAATTCGCATCTTCGGCCCAAGAGTGTTAACAACACTAGTTCAAAATATTACTTCCATATCATATTTAATTTAAGAAATAACGCGAGAAGTCGCACCCATGCGACAATGGACTGGACACTTTTCTTTATTTCGACGACAATAGGAATAATAGTCTAGTAACAGTAAGGAGTTCTTCTTTTGGAATACGTACTTACATCTCTAAAACAAACCAGAACAAAAGTTTGAAGACCAGAATGCGAATACAACAGTGACTTTACCTTTGCATTGACGCCGCCTGTTGACGACGTTTTATTAGGTTTCTCGAGAATGGAAATTATTCCAGGCTTGGTTGTTCGGAACAATCATCTACATCCCTAGAACAAGCCAGGACAAAAATTTTAACGCTGCACCTCGACTACTACGCGAGAATAAAATCATCCTTGTTTTCGTATTTCGGTGATCAAAGCTTTGTTGTGGGTTGTTCTAAAGACGTAAATATGTTTATTAACAGAAGAACTCTTTACATTGTATTATTATTGTCAAAATGAAGAAAACTGAACATTGTCTTATGGATACAGTGTATTCACATTATTTCTTAAACTAAATATGTTATTGAAATAATGCTTTGGAACAATGTTTAGAACAACTAGAATAACCTAGAATAACTGTTATATGTTGGATTTTCATTAAATGGAGAGCTGGTAAGAAAATTACTTTTTTGGCGTTGTTTCTGAAAACTTTCGAGATAAATCATTCTTCGTCTGGAACAATGTAGAACAACTTCCAACAACAACAAAAATATGGTAATTGGCAATGGAGGGCTAACTTCACACAGGCATCCATTTGAGATTCGTGTAGTATGCCACACGTATGCTGCATACGATTCTTTTTTTCATTGTGAAATGCGAGCGAGGTAAGGTGTTATCATAAAAAAGATAACATAATCAAACGTATAGCATTTAAAAAATGAACGAAGATGTTTACGCTGATTACAAATTTTTTAAAATGTTCATTTGGTAATAACCTCTTTTTGAAGAGCGGATAAACAAAATGTTTGTGTGGGCAAACGTGGTTCAGTTGTGGGCAAACGAATACCGTTTGGTTTGCGTAAAAATTCTCATTTGGGAGTGCTATCCTCACTCAGCTCATTCTCAACGCAGTATCCACTTGCGAGAAATGTTCTCCAGCGCAATTCGCGATACTATTACTATAGTTTGTCAAATGGACACTTATGTAGCATTACGTATAGATCTTAGGAACTTTCTTTTGGGCTGTTCTTGATAATGAAGCAGGTGGCAGTAGAAATCAGTCGACAAGTGCAACTATTGTTACTTGGAGGATCCTCGTTAGCTGGCGCCACTAGCCAATACGCAGACGTTTAATCTCATAATCTATTTGCAATCGTTTTACAAAACAAGCACAAAACAAGGAAAAGAAAGAAATAAGATCTACGTCTGTCTAAGAATGCAGAAATCTTTTTAACTAAAAATTACGAAACGCCTGAAATAATAGAAACAAGAATCTACTTATGAAAAGAACGTAACATCTATTGTTTTGTTATATCCTGCAAGGTATGGGCTTTTATGCGGTTTGTATATCTCAAAATAAAATACAGAGTGGACCAAATTTTGTGGCACAAATGAGATTAGGAATATAGTACGGTTCAAAATAAGATGAAAATCAAGAATATCGAATGTGTGTTAGCAAAATTCGTTTACGAGAAAATACATTTAAAAATCAGTCTCGTGCGCGTGCACCTGACTGATGACTAACGTTGCAGATTTTACTGCAGACGCTAGTACTGTTTTTATACAGGATATGATATCAGGCACTGTTTACTATCGATATTTATCTCTGCTACATATACTGTTCAGGTTTACAAATGAACGCAATAAATGTAATAAGTGACACCAATGAACAAATTTTTTTTTTTATCAAAACTATCGACTTTTTAGCATTTTTAACTACAAAAAGATATGAAATGTATTAATCTTGAATGTTTTATATGTTTTTACGATACTTTTACTAAGTTATACAAATTTTTTTAATTCTATTTACCAAAAAATACTGTTTGAACTGCACGTGAACCCTCTAGTTCGTCTAAAGTAAAAAATTTCATTGAGTTTATACTTTATACGCGTATAGTTATCGTTTGATCTGCAATCAACGAAAAATATTTCTTTTTCTAGATATGGTGACAACAGTTCAAATCCAAATGTTCGATTTCACCTAGCATATTTCATGCGAACTTTTCGGTATTAAAGAAAAAACATACAACCTATCATTTTGCCTGTAGGTCAAACGATAAAAGGACCCGTTCTTAATATACAGTTAAGATTTCAAGTTAGTCGCCCCAATACTTTTTTTTAATCGTGCCATCCAGCTGCGAGAAAGTTGTTTCGAGAAAATTGCATTTAAACTGTATTTTTCAGTAAATTGAACTGAAAAAATTTGTGTTGCTTAATAAAAATATAATAAATAAAACGCATCAAAAGTTTCAGATTAACTAATTTCATATCTTTTTGTAATAAAAAAATGCCAAAAAATCAATATTTTTGACAAAGAAGGAGATATTCCCCTTAAAACAGTCTAGCTTTAATCAAATACAGTTTATTATCCATCATTTCAGTTTATTTTTATTTATATATTTTTCAAAATATTAACCGTTCTTCCGTATACAGAATTGTACACAATTAAATTATATCGAACTGTCTGCAGTGTTTATGTCTTCAAATGGCAGGATGGTTCTTCGTTTTAGTTGCTCAACGCTTGCTATGTTTTTGTAGTAAACTATTCTTTCTCGTGCTTCCACAGATAGAAAACAAGAGGCGTTATTTCGGGGCGTCAAGATACTGTTCCTCAACGGTTGTTCCAACAGTCGAAATGCTCATTTAAAGATTGACATACATTCTTGGTGTATTGTGGCGAGGTTCTGCCATGTTGAAAGATCATATTATTTCTTCGAATGATGGAAGTGATGAAGGTAGTTCGTTGCATAAAAACACGATACACCACTTAGGTTATTTGAAAATGGGGACCGACAATTTCGTTATGGACTATCTCGGCCCATACATTCTTTTTGCGTGTTTCGCGTGTTTTGTAATCTTGGATTCACCTGGCCATGAAATGCATGATAAAAAAACCTACGTTGTTAGAATACTACTGCTCCAACTAGTGGCAGAAAGTTAAACGTGATGCAAAGTCTGTATGTGTTAGCACCGGTGTAGTGGTACGCATGCACGTTATTATCCTGTGCTACGCGACGATGTTGATTTACTTACATTACGTCGAACAGAAAGAGATTTCGTATTTATAGATCTTTTTATAGGAGAATTCTATTTCTGCATTGTCACAAATTCCGGGGTCATGGCCATGACTTTTCATTTCTGTGATTTATAAAGAACAGGAACAAACATTGAACGGGGAAAGAGAAAGCTCTAGTGATAATTCTCCTATCCGGATGACAGCAATTATTCGGTATTGTTCACGATAATAGCTTGCTGCAGCAGATGCATTTTCATCACAATCTCCCAGTGCGAAAGCCATACCCTTATACTCCTCGTTAGTGTATTGCGTTATATCGCTTGCCCGATAGCAATTAACTGTTAATATTTTGATAATAAACAATGCCTGACATCGACATTATATCCTGAACAAAAACAATGACAGTAATGGTCTGCAATGAAATCTGCAACGCTAGTCATTAGTTAGATACATTTGTACTAGACTGGTTTTGAATTGCATTTCTCTCGTAAACAAAGACTCGGCAATCTTGTTACTCTGTTTTCATCTTATTTTGAGCCGAAGGTACTATCTGCCTGACCTCATTTGTACCACGAATTTTGGCCCACCCTGTATAAAGAATCACAAATAGATACATGTCAGAAAAATACGATTTAGTAAATCATAATATTCAATACTATGGTTTCGCGTGAAAAATTTATCCTAATAGTAAGGTTATGTTACGCGTCCAAAAATAAAAAGGACCATTAATAAGATAAAAAGATATAAATTAACCTGAGATCTGTTTTAAGCAGATTTATAAACTAAAAGTTAACAGTCTTTGATTGATCTGTGATCTTAATTACAATTAACAATGAAAGGGTCAAACAAATAGCAACGAATCAGCATTCCAAATTCTAAGAAACTTTATAATATTCAAAAATTCTTCGAAAGAAAGTGATTCCCTGGGTTATATGGAAATACACCGACCTAATCCACGGGACTAGAATAATTCCATCAACATGCTCGATTTGTCACGTTTGTAAGTAGAAGACGGGGCGAAAAGTTCGAAAGGAAAGGCAAATGGTGGCGATGGCGGCGAGGTTGATGTATTTGCGTCATGCAGGGCATTACTTAGCTTGGCCCGGGACCAACAATAACAGCGAAATTTTTAAAAGCAAGACGTGAATCTTCCTCGGATCTCTAACATCTTCCTCGTTGCGAATCGCGAACGAATCTCCACTGTTTATCCATACATCTGTCCGAACTGTTGTAAATCCTTCATCAGATAGTTATATCATGGCCTGTTGTGTATACATATATCGAAATTCGCGTCGACCCTAGTGAACAGACATTAGGACGTTACCGTGAAAACGACCTGAAATCCACCGCAATCTTCAAACTTGTTATATTCTTCTTTTCGTTTTTTTAAACGTTTATAGACAGTTTGGATAATTAAATAAAATAAATATTTACTTGATTTGATGATTTATAGTGTACGATATTGATTGTGTTATTATCTTATTGAGAGGGCATTCGATTTGTCATTTGAAAATTTTTAAATTGTCCTTTTTCCTTTGATATTTATTTCCTATTTGTCTTTTTTTTATTTCACTCATAATATGCAATACAAATGTTTATCGTTATTATTAGCGATATTATCTTGTTGGAAGATAACCTAAAACACCTTTAATCTCCATTCGCATGAAACAATGCACGGAACTAGCAGATTTCAGAAGATAATTGCACGTAGGAAGACCTAAACATTGTTCCATGTGATGAACGGCTCATAGTGCTAAGTAGAACTTGCTGTAGATTTAGTCGATTACGGTCTATATAATTGAATTCTCCTTTACATGTAACAAATTCTAATAACCTCATCTAAATTCCTAATCTGCAACCCATTTCTTTACTCAAAACACTTTACTTTCCTTATTAGGAGTATAATTTGTTATTTATTCTTCTTTTTCTCAAATTATTTTACATTCATATAAAAATAACAATGCAAACAAGAAATCTAAGAAACAGCAAAAAATGCGGCGGTAAACTTTACATCATTAGGAAATGCATTAATAAAAGAAAATAGAGAAAAATTAAGATCAATTAAAATTCACATAAAGACCAGAATATTTCTGCTAATCGAATTTCCTGAAATTGTTAATTTCATTTGGAATTACTCAAACTACAGGATCATAAACGTAAACGAAGCAACAAGATCATTAAAACGTCGACACGTGCAATATGTGAAAACGAGGTTAGCGACCCAGCGCGATAAATCAAAAGATCCATGAAACACGAAAGATCGAAGACATACGTCCAGATTCTCAGAGGTTGTAGCGATTATTCAGTTTCGATGTTCCTAACCTTTTTATTGGACGTGGTCGACCAAGAAAAATAATACCGGTGGTTTTTCCGGAAACTTATGGGAATTTAGATAAATCACAGGACACAGATTTCGACGGAACTCGTAAATTACGCGTCAGATTTTTTAGACGGCTACAAGAATACCAAACGAACCGATAGACGAGAGAATCTTGACAGGAGACAACAGGTTCGTGTTAAACGCGATGCTGAAGTTTGTTTCACATTTTCTCTCTCTATCTCTTTCTCTCACTTTCTGCTCGACATCGAATATAATTAGCCCAGTTCGAATTTGAACGAAGCATACAGCCGATCAGCTAGACCATCGAAACATAACCTCAATGGAACAGTATGAATCAGTCACTGGTACTTTGTGACAACTGTGATAGGTATTTTTTCGCAAATAGAAAATTTTTGCAGCTGTTTCTTGGTTAAAATTGACTTAACGCGTGTAGGTTTGACAGTGGTAGATGACTACTATTCTTGTATTTTTCTATGGTGGTATATTAGGTAGTCTCTTTTCTGTGAATAGTATGAGAGTTATTCATTGGTTCTTTGCAAGAACTGTGGTAGATACTATCTCGTAAATAGGAATTTTTTGAAAGTGTATTTTTTGGTTATAATTTAGGCTCTTAGGTACAACTTTGACGAGGATAGATAACTGTTATTTCTCAATTATTCTGCGCAGATATATCAGGTTATAATAAACGAACTTTTAAAAGCCAAGTACCTGTTTCTTAAAAATGGAATATTAATTTACGTTATTGTTTAATAACAATTTACTTAATTTATAATAATTTAATTTATTATATTACGTTATAATATTAATTTCCTCTTTTTGAAATTGACAAATCACGAAAACTGGATATGATCAAATAAGTAGTTGCCCTAACATTTCTGACAATATCTTTTTCAGTAGATATAATCTAAAGAAATAAAATAATAATTAGAACAATAATCTGTTCAATGTTCCATTCCATTTTCCCAAATGAAAATCCACTTGTTGCGTAATTAAGACTGCAACGTACGGTTAAGAGTACAATTTCAACCCGTCAGTTGAAGAGATCCAAGCTGTCTATAGACCTACCGCAGTCCAAAGACTTCTATGTCTGTCTTCCATAAACCAGGTCGCGTCACGGACTTCACAGACTGAAACTAATTGAACACGAACAACTCCAGAAATCTGTCGAGCAGAAATACAGAGATTCTTCTATGTTCAGTGACGAGACAAGCTCTATTCCGATGCATCTTTTAGCCATGAAAAGATGGAAGGATCCAATTAAAGTTTCTTTTGCAGCAGTTTGTCGTGCTAGTAGCATTATTTAGTAAGTCTAATCTATGTAGCTTCCGAGCTTCCAGCAGTTACCTGATCCTTTTTATCTCGCCGTTAATATCTACTCTTTCTGTATTCAGAAGAGCGTATAAAGAACCGAGATCAAGCTTGCTGAATATACGGTTGAATAATTGCAGGAATTATTTGAAAATAATTTCCAAACTTTTACGGATTTTTATGTCCTTTCCGTCGCAAGAAAATTGAAGAGATTATTAATCATTATTTATAGATTACGTAATAAATTTTTTTGCTTTTATTGCAATGCTGTATGAAAAACATTATTAAAATTTTACTTGTGTTAGCTTTAATGTGCTTATTGGAGAAGAGATTATTGAGAGGTTAGGTTAGGTTAAATCAAATTAAAATCAAAATTTAAATAGTGCAAATGACACATTACGTGTAAGTTATCTAAATATAGATTAGTTATAGACAATTTGCATTTATAATAGCAAAGAATACAAAATAAAATAATTTTATATGTGTATTTAATACTATATTAATGTGGAAAGGGGGAAAAAAAGGTTAGATAGATGAAAACAGATGGCGATTTTGATAAATTTGATGTATCGCACAATACTGAAATTGCCATTCTTTCTTTACCAGGTTTCACTAAGTTGGGGCCAAGTAAACTGGTAAAATATGAGTTCTCGGAGGCGAGGCGATGCTTACAAAATGAAGATGTTGGATACACGCCACCCCAAGTTCAGAAAAATGGAAGCTTCTCATGCAGATATTAATCAGAGCTTAGTGAAGCGACAATCGGGACATTGATCGGTAAAGTAGTTACTTATAATTCGATTTCTTAACCTCTCTCATTTGCACCGTTTGTACATTTATATGTTATTATATTTAAATGTATATACATTTTAAGGTTTCTTGATATTGAACACGATTGCCCTTCTTCTTGTAAAGTACAAGATTTAATACGCACAAAGATTAATAAATAATATAAGATAAATATGCACTAATCAATTACAAATTCATTTTTAAATATTTCTTTTAAATGATAGTATATTATTTTTAACTAAGAAAATATTCAGACGATGAAGAAATAATTGTCTTTTTTATCAATACAAAGATATTTTTGTATGAATAATATTAGTAATTTTAAAATTGCATAATTGTTTTTAGATTGCGTATGATTTTGAAATTGATTTAATGAAACGTTTTTAATTTAGAAGTATAATCAAAGGAAATATATATATGTAGATGCGAATAACGATAATTTTATACTTGCACAACCTCTTTTAGGGACTTCTATATGATCTTGATTAAACAAAACATGTTTAACTGTTTAATTTAAACATATTATTAAAGGAAATATATAGTGGAATAATTAGATACGTTTCAATATTGGATCCAATATTGCATCAATGATCCAATGAAATACAATGAAGCAATTACCATCGATGGTATTATTTAATATTGGTTTCCAATCTTGGACACAATCCCTCAAGATTGATAAATTGATTCGTCGATGTCGTTATTACTTTCTTATTCGGTGATTGACAAGGGACCTGGAAATGGTATTGTGATTTATTTAACGAATTTCGCGACACGCGTGTTTCCTGATCGCATATGGTTCGATTAATATCCTCCCGAATCTTCCCCGCTTCCAAATTTCTCTTGGGATTCCGACCCTCATTGTACCATTTGTATAGGATGGTTCATGCAATTGCAACAACTCATAAGATCAAAATTAATTCTTAGTTAGTATCTTTGGATCATAAATGACTACAATAATTAATTGAAGTTGCGTTTTCATTAGATTATTTATTTTTTAAATATTCAATTTTACTATGTTCCATATTTTACGTGCTAAATATTATTAATGACAGATATTAATTACATTTTAACATAAATCTAATTTAATAGAGTCAACGTTTAATTGAACAGAGTTAAACCAAAATGATAAGCAACTGCTACAAAATTTTCTGGAATGAAGTAATAGAAATAGATCTTTTAATTGTAAATGAAAATATTATTCATGTATTTAGATATAAATTTCAAAGGAAAAAACTACATAGTTCAAAGAGGGTATTCAAATTAGATGTCTCATCTTGTATGGCTACCTAATTATAATTCTTTTTACGTTACTCCTTTCTTTTTCTACTCTTTATATCTCACGTCCAATGAATAAATTTTCATTTAATTCCTCTCTGTGGGGACTATCATTTTCTTTAGTTCGAAATAAATGTACAGCTGAAGAAAATATCAAAAGTACACCCATAATAAAATTTTCAACTACTGAATTAAATTAAAGTTAAGTAGTGTAATGAAGTTTTCTGCGTTAAAGTTTCGTATTAACAATTGGAAGAGATCGAAACGTTGCTCTATTCAATGTTAGAAGAAAATACGTGATTGACTTTAATATTTCTTGAAATGACATTCAAAGATGGATTTCAAAGAAACGTTGGAAAGGTATATACGTGTTTCGATTGAAATATTGTCGTAGCGTGTTTGAAGGTGTGAATATCCGAAAAGGATGATTGATTCTTGGGTATAACAGATCTCTTTGATGTGAAACGTCGTAACTATCGATAGGAAACACTAAGTTTACCTTAGTGTTATTTATTTCGACCTGGAAACTCTAAGCTAAATACAGTTCAGAACTAGATGAGAATCACCGGTAATAAACGTATGCTGCCAAGAATATCACGATTTTCAAAAATATTAATGTTAGTCTATTCAAAACTGATATTTTTATTTCTATCGTTACATATACAGGATATACGGAAAATTGTAGTACAGACCGAAAGCAGATGATCCTTCGTGTAAAAACAAGCCGAAAATGTAGAATGACAATTTTTGATACAAGGTCTCGTTTTCGAGAAAATCAGTTATGAAGTTGACCGTCCACTTGACTCTCGTTACTTTTCAAGTGCACGCGTATCTACATGCGCCGAACTTCATAGTCCATTTTCATGAAAGCAGAGCCAGCAAAATTTTACACATCTGGATGCACGTATATAAATAAATATAATTACGTAAATAAAATTCATCTTTACCCATATTCATATGCTTCCTTTCTAATATTTTTCTGCACAATGATATCAAGTAACACAATTACTTATTTCAGCCAACTCCCATACCGCGTTGAGAGCACTCGTTCTCGTCCGATCACGAAAGTTAAGCAGCGCTGGGCACGGGTAGTACTTAGATGGGTGACCGCTTGGGAACTCCGTGTGGTGTTGGCTTCTCTTTTATTTTTCGAGTCTCTTTTACTTTTCCTCGTGAACTATGACAATATCCAATAGAGCAAAAAGTATATTCTTCACTAGTATATGCTTTAGTAGCATTACACGACTATTACCATACATTGTATCATTCTCTCATATACATACAAATAAGTTAGCACATGTTTTAAAACTGAAGGAGGTCACGTTTTTTGATATGTAGAAATGATTTATGGTAACAGACTAACATCAAAAATTGTTATTCTATATTTTCGGATTTCGTTGCGTGGGAAATCACCCCCATTTGGCTTGTACCGCCGAACAGAGTATCTAGAAGCGAAGAAACTCGTTCAATCGACTGTCGTTACCACTCAAGTGTGACGCGCCACTCGACGAAACACCATCGACGATTTTTTTAAAAAACAAACTTCGTATGAAAAATTGTCACTCTGCATTTACGACTTACCTTTGTATGGAAATCAGCCCGTTCCGACTTGTACCACGATATTCTATACACGCTATATAATGAATAATACGTATTTAGTTATAAATCAGTTGAACAAAACTATTCCTGAATCGTGAACGATTTATTAAATCAGATACAGGTAGAGTATTGTCATAAATAGGTTTAATTTCAAGAACCATCTCATAATTCAAAGTTGATTGATATACAGGGTGGTTGGTAACTGATGGTACAAGCGGAAAGGGGGTGATTCTACGCGAAAAAAGAAATCGAAAATATAGAATAAAATTTTTTTTTTTTAATTTTTCCATCGAGACAACGATCTACAGTGAGACCCGTTATAACGTACCGCACGTGTACCGAGCGAAAATTCAAAATTTATTTTCTCGAAAACAAAGCCTCAAACGAAAAATTTTTATTCTATATTTTCGACTTCTTTTTTCGCGTAGAATCACCCCCTTTCCGTTTGTACCACCAGTTACCAACCACCCTGTATAAGAACAGAAATGATAACTTCCAAGAAATTTTATAGTATAGATTTTCGCAATATATAACTCTACAGTAAATAAATAAGTAAATAGAAAATCAAGTAAAGGGGGTAAAAAATTGATATGAAAATAAAAGAACAGAAAAACAAGGAACCGCAAAGAATATTAGCAACGAAAACACGAAGGTTACAACTGTTTACACATAGAGAAGATCTTTGGACATCGTTTACCCTTGCGGCAATTTTCAATAGAATCGATCTCTCGAGGACATTAGCAAGGCATTCATGTTTACGCGGCTCATTGACAAAGTCATTTATATCCCTGGTTGCTATGAATCGAAGCCATAGCATCTTTTACGATCACGTTGAACACGGATGAATACGAATTATCGACGAGAGATTCGCATAAACGAACCGAGCAAGATGAATTAATATAACAAGCTCGGTCCGTTGGCTCAGTTCGAGGTTGAGTCTTCAACGAAGCACGCGAATACGTGACACAAATCAACGTGGATGCAATGTATATACCATGTGTATAATTGAGGGAGCATGGAGTGTCCTTCGTTGCATCGCAAACGCGCGACATCCGGCAAACGTAATTGAATAATGTTTAATGTTGCGGCAATATTTGTTACCCTTCGCGCCACGGAAACATGCGCATGCTCGCTGCACGTGTGAACTTTAGCTCGATTGCACTTCGGATATTTGCAATTTAATACGATTCTTTATTTTGTAATTTTTCTCTTCCTTTTTTTTCTTCATTTTCACATTTTTCTTCTTCTTTTGTACTATCAATGTCAATTTTAACAATCCGTAAGGTTGAATTCGATTGAATTTAGCGTAATTGCGATTTAGTACAGTTTCTTATTTTACAATTGTAATTTCCTTATTTTCAATTGAATTCCTTTTTAGTTCGCTTATGGATGTTTAATTGTTCGATCGTACAAACTCTACGGCCTGAAACGAAGAAAATTTCCGATTTACAGTTGTCTAGTCGGGGCATCAGAAAAATTCCAAGCTCGACAAAAGATGTTGTAGCGAAGTGGCGCGGTCGTCAAAGTTCGATCGTAAAGGTTCAAATGAATGCGCGTCGCGTAGTAAGGAATTTAATTTCACGGCACGCGTGACAATAACGTTGTATATTTTCCACCGTCTCGCGTCGGTTTGACTTTCCCTACAAAATGTTCCATAAACCTAAGAATCTCCCTCCAAAGTAAAACGATATAAACACATCTTATTGAATTTTAATAACTATGTATCACATTTAACAGATACTTGTAGGTTATGTTTCCTTTTTGGTGCATTTTCATGGAATCATAGAAACCACGGGCGATCATATTAACCTCATGTATTGAATTCAAGTTAACCGATGCTTGTACAAAATTTGGATAAAAAAAAGACTTTTATTCGTTTCAAAATATAATTATGTCTGCAAAAAACTAGATTAATTGTATCACAGAGATAATTATTATATCGAGGTATTATAAAATTGTTCGTTAACATATAGTACGAAGTATAAACAAGAAATTGATCTGATTAACAAACATGTTAAAGTAAAGAAGATTACCGGATGGAAAAGTTGTTAAGCAAAAAGTAACTACCGAGAATGATCCTACATCGTACTGACGCGATTATAACCAGAGTCATAAATCACGAAGAGCTTATTAGTCGAAACGCTCTAAATTGACGATGAGCAGAAAGATTTTGACCCGCAAGATTTATTCCCCACTCTCGCTCGCTCTTTATCTCTCGATAAAATCAGATTACATCGAATGTGCGTGGACAATGGATGAGGTCCATTGTTGTCCCGGTCGAGTTGAAGCATTCGCGTGATAACCTTTTGAGGGAAAAGGACAATGGCGATCCTCCTTCTCAGCTTGACATTATTGGAAATTCGTTACTATCATTTTTCATCCCATTGTCTTCTGTCTAAAATGAAAATTCCTTGACCTTGTAAAGAGAAATCGAAAGTCGAAGCGTGAAAATGAAAACTTGCCTTATCGTCAAGTACATAATTCTAATCTTTATCCCTTAGCGCCAGTTCACACGTATACATGTACATATACTTGGAGATTTGAATTTTAATTAAATATGAAAATAATATAAAATGAATTTGCTTAATATTTACACATTGTATCTGAGTCTGAGTTAATTATCTTTGTTACTGTGTTCTGGCAAATTATATAGCAAAGTAATTTCTAATTTATTTGTATAAATGGAGTGGTTGGTAATATTTCTTCGTATTCGTTGTATTATTCCAACTTTCGTTTTATAAGAATTATATTTCGGAATTATATTTATTAAAGCATTCGTTCGTTGTAGTATCATTTGTTATAGTATATCCCATTATAATAACGACCTTGAATTATTCTAGGCTTGTTCTTAGAATTGTCCTTGCTTCGAATTATTCTAGATTCGTTCCTAGAATTGTTTTTAGTTTCTAGTATTCTAGATTTGTTCCCAGGATTGTTCTTGGTTTGGTCTAATGTAGGATTACTCTATTTTTATTATCCCATTTTAGCAAATATTATTACTAAGTGCTGCGTCGAATGTTTCTGGCTGAAAATAGCGAAGCTGAAAAAACGTTTCACATCGATCGGTTGAATAGAATTGTGAGAGCTACACGGAATGTGCTTGGATTCCTAATACGGAATTCCATTTAACTTGTGCCTTCTTCTTCCTTTGTGCCCCGGTTGCCACCTCAATAACGGAGAATCATTTCGAAATCCGTTGAAGAAATAACGTCCCACGAATATTCGCCTCCCTCTTGCGTTTCACCCGATTGCCAATGTCCAAGGATCGAGGAAGGAGAAAGGAATCGCGAAGAGTTACGAATCTTACGTGATAATCTGTATAATCTCCTGAATATGCAGTTGTTGCAAAATACTTTTACATAAAAGATTCTTCTCGGAAGAAAAATTTAAGCGATGAAGATTGTAGAGATAAATTGCGGTTGATATTTTTGAAAATATTTTTAATCCATTATAGAGGGTGTATTAAGCTTCTTTTCTTTTATTTTTTTTTTTTTTTTTTTTTGATTAAGCGATGCTAGAATATTTGATAAATATGCGTAAATAGATAAAATAAATTCTTTTTTATTATACAAGATTTTTATAAATTTAATATATCTTTATTTATAAATTTATAGTAACGTTATTAATGTATTCCAATGTCATATAGATTTTGAATGTTTTCGAGAAGAACTTTTGTGTACTGTCGGAATAAGAAACCAACGATTTTTTTACATTTTCTCTAAAAACAAATAATTTATTAATAGCAAAGTATCTTGATTATGTCTAAGATGACTCAAATGTGACAGTAAGGTTAAAATATTATAAAAATCGTACGAAATAAGGACAAATTGATTTTTTATTAAATATGGAATCTGTAGTTTTAATGTACTCTTCGTTTTTGCGAAAATGGCCTCTTTTTTCCTTTCACTCTATGCGTTACGAGTTCTTTATACTTACTAATACTTAATGGAATATATTCAGAAATGTATAAGAAATTTTTAAGTTGCAATAGAGATACCTTTATGATCGAATCAAGTTTTTGAAAAAATAAGATATCTTGTAAAACATTGAATTTTTCAATGACCTCGTATGACTCGCTCGTAGCATGACTTATGTAGAAAGGTCATATAGTCCTATTTGAAAAGAACATGCGAAGAAGGTCGCACTATGAAATAATAGTGCGAGTTGAACAGTGCAAACTTTTTCTGTATGATCTTTTTTTAATTCATTCGAGAAAGAGACATAGGCTTGTGTTTACAATTACCAGAATTATCTATATAACATATGTACACATACGCATGCAAAAGAGTTCACATAAATTACACGAAACGCTCTTTGTACAAATAAAATTAATGAAATTGATTCTTATTTAATCTTCACCAGTCCCAATAATGTTGAAATAATTTGTAGACTCTGAATGTTTATGCAAATTCATATTATTATAAAACATCCAGAAATGGAAAAAAACTGAAACCTAAATACAAGTTCCTTTCAACTAATAAATATTATATTTTGTAGATCTTTACAATTTATTATTATTATTATTAGATTTTTATTATTATTATTCGCAGGCTAGTAATTCGACTTACGTTTCTTTACTTCTGTTATATAAGATAGTCAATATTACGTGTTAACTTTCGAATAAAATAGTTGACCAAAGATATATGAGGAAAGTATTGACTTAAGCTTTACGAAGACAGTTTCCCATGCAATGCATCATTCCACTTTGTATATCGACGAGCCTGCTTATTTATAAGTATCGTCGTCTATCTCTTCCATTATATACCTATTTTTTGATTAAATTGTATAAAAAGAATCTGAAGCTTGAGTGTTTCGTGTTGTGACGAAAAGAAAAGGAAATACGTTATCAAAACGCGCGTGCGAAGGAATCGAAGGAAAAGAGAGGACTGCACATGCGCAGCACGAGCGGCGCGTTCGAGAATCGTGGCGGGCCAAGCGGTATTCATTCAGTTCACCAGTACTATTTGTTGGCTGCGGTCGTCGTGGTTCGGGAAATGTGACCGCTTCGAAACTTGTTGGTTGTCACGTGTCTTTCGTGCCCCGTCAGAATTCCCAGTTTCGCGATACTTCGAATCGTAATAACGATTTCTAATGTTTCGAAACGAGACGTGATCGCAATTTACGAAACTTCTTACCAAGTGTCGTGTCAAAATAAGGTTATTTAGATTTAAATAGAAGCATCCAATTGTAAATTAAATTCTCGCAGTTCAAACGATCGAAAGATTCTCGGAAAGGAACGTTCGAATATGAATTATATAATTTTCATATTTTATAAGTTATGCTAGCTCGTTATCTTCCTTTTTTTTGCGCTTTTTTGCGCTTAGAAAAAGCACCGGCGGAACGTATCCCTTTGATCGTTACGATTCCAAGTATTTCATCAATTGCTCGAAAAATTGGAAATTTCGAACGTATGTCGGCAGAGTCGTTAGTTGTCAATTTGGAGAACAGTATTTATTTGCGAAAATGTGTAAATGGAAATTTTGTTGAAATGGAAGGGAACGTATCATATTTGTACAATTTTTCATTTATAAAAGGAACAAGTGACTAATTATTTCCGTAATAATAGAATAAAAAAAAAAAGGAAAAACGCAGTACTATTTCTTTTTATGTTGATAATATAGAACGCTTTTCATTACAACTTTGTCATTCCTCTTACTTTTATTCGTTTTTCATTTGATTTTTATTCGATATAATTGTTAAAATCGAGGTTACGATTATGAGGAACTGTCAGCGTTCATCGTAACAATTCTAGAAGTGAAAATTAGTGAGATGTTAATATTCTTAGGGCAAGTAGTTTCATAAAGTCCGTTCGCGTGTTCCATTTACACGCACGATTAAACAAGACGAGGATGCAATTAGATTTCGAATAGATTTTCATAGCGCGTTAGTTAATCGATGTTAACTGATCGTAGCAACGTACATACTTGAGATGCTTCGACCTATATTCCATGTTTATAGGAGATAAATGGAACAGTCATACCAAGAGGCAACGGGGCGAAAGTATATATCACTCGACAATATAATTGGTTCTAAAATAAGGAAAGATTTGATAGTAAATTGAAAACGTTTTGCTCTTTTTGTTACGATCGTTTCAAACGTTAGTACCACGTAATTTGATCCTTTGATCTATATTTACGAACTCTTCGTTTTCAATAAACTGTGATAATTCTCGTAAATCGTTATACGATTATTATTAGACGGCGCGCGATCAAACAACGGCGCGATTCAAATTAAAGACACGTTCGTAGCAACTTGAAATAGGAGAAGACGATTATAATGTACGATAGGTTAAGTTAGGTCAGGTAACAAGTTTAGTCAGCTTTTTCGTAAAGGAACGTCCGAAATTGGAATTTGTTTAAACACGAATCGAATATACGTATGATGTATGATACTATTCTATTCTATTATTTTTTGCAAGTGTACCAAACAGTTTGTTTACCTTGACCATTACAAAAATGTTCACTTTCGCATCAAAGAATTCTAAATTTCATGAAACGATCCTATAATTTTCACTAAACTCTCATAGTGCTCGCTGTCTTCTGTTACTATCAATAGTCAACATGGTCAACTCTACTCGTTATTGATTTTTTAATTTCATTATGTACGCGATTAATAATCAATTCTCGAGAAACGAATAATCTATTTCCCTAAGAATATGACACGGATAATAGGGAATTTAGGAAACAACGTTTGCAGCATCATTTCCTGTACTTTTCGATTGATAGAATTAACCAGCATAAATTGATCAGTTCAGAACAACTTAAATGATACACTTACAAGCCACATCTACTTATTCATCCATTATATTATATTACATTATTATATTATTATATTCGTGAATACTATTTATTCATCCATTGCGGAAATATAAGAAACGTTTCTTCGTTAACCATGAAAATATAACTAGATATATTGCCAGAAAAACATAACCTACTTAGTTGCCTTAACGCGACCACAGGGGTTCGAAGGAGGCTGAGCATATTAAATTGGAATCGGCCGTCTCGAAGGAATGACAAGTACGTGGTCAAGACGAAAACCCTCGCGCACCGTGGGTGGGACGACTGATTACCGGTTTGGCTAGAAACTGTCTGTTCGCATAGAACTACTTGGCGGTCACGAACAAGCAGTTTATAATGTCACATAATACCATCGCGTCAACGAAATCCACGGTTGCCTGCAAGTTAAAGGAAACCGTATCCAACGGTCATTCAACGTGGCCGGCGTTCCTTTTACGATCCCCTATGGATTTTCTCTGGTTATCATCGACGTCGATCGGGGAATTCGGTACTGTAATTGACGTCTCGAATTCGCGAATTTTCGTTGGTCCGATCGTCAAATTACCGACGTAAGAAGGTTACCGACCAAACCGTTCCGATGACACCGAGACGTTCGGTAATACGTTTCACGTACCCTTCGCCTGTAAATATGTAACATTGAGATGCGCGTTCGTGCTGTGGAAATTGTGGCGCGATACAGTGTGCGAGTGTATTATGTGCGCTTAACGTAAAAACGCAAGTGAGAGAGTAAGGTGGATTCGCAAAGGATAAAACAGGCACACGATGGACAATCGACACTAACAGAAGCATCATCGCGCGCTCGTGTGACAGGAGGCGGGGCAAAATACACGGTTGGAAATTGTTCCTGGCGCAGCAAGGGACGAAAATGTTGTCCACGGTGTCCAGTGTCCCGCTCGAATTAAATTCTTCGTGTTGTACAACCGTTACTGGAAACAACGGTCTCAATGCGTTATCGGGTATGCACCGGCGTGCCATGTCACGCTTAATTTTGTTATTCTTCGCGATCGGTTATTTGATAAAATGCATGCGGCGAAGAGGATGTGTGGGCGAGAGAATGTAAATGTATTTGCATTAGCCGAAATATCGAAGCATCGAAACAACGATGGTAATCGCTGTCATCGTTTTATATTATTAGTATGAATATTATTGTCGCAGAAAGTTTTATAGTTTTGGACATTGTATTTTACGAGAGAGAAAAGTATCGTGAAATCGAATGACTTCTTGGTAGAACCGGCTCTTGTCTATGTTCGTCTTCTTCCTTCTGGGGAAACTGACAGAATAGAACTCTCTAGCGTCTTTCATTTCTCTTCGGTACATTTTTTTAGTAAAATACTCTTCGGGTTATAAAATAAAAGTAAACAAAATTCAACAAGGATCAGTTTCATCATGAGCCCCCTTAATTGTCGTCAAAATGTAGAAGATAATCCGAGACAAAGTTCTGAATAAAAGATATCGGTGAAATCGAGTAGATATAAAGAAAATTGAAGCATAAATTTTATCATTTGTACAATAATATGAATTTAAATATTTGATCGAATAAATTAAAATATAGATATATTTTTACAGTTCCAAGAGCAAGTCTATTATTTTTTGGTTATTTATTATTTAATAAATCTCGGTGGAGAACATAATCGATTTAACACGAAACGAATTGTAACGTTTCAGTGATCAAGACTGAAAATACCACTGATCTTTACATGTTACCGGCTTACATCCGTACGACGTCCATGATCGCCTGTATTGTGGTGATGGTTCTCGGCATAATAGGGAATCTCATGGTAAGTTCCGCCGTTCAATTTTACCTATCGTTCGTCAGTTATTTTCCAATAATGTATAAGAATTGAAGTAAGGCAACGGAACAGTATGTGCGAAAGTTATTTTACAATATTCTCTTATATCCATATCGCAGTCTTAATTTCAGTTTGAACCGAATCTTATTACTGTCGAATAATTTTCAGAAATTTGTTGCTTTTATTATACTTTTACTACTTAAATATTAAATTCGTATTACTCAATTATGTCTAACATTTAACTACCAGGTGATCTAGAAACATCTTACTACGTTTAATCAATCTTTTTCCATCCCTTCATACCCTCTTCATACGTCGAGTTGTTCTCGCGATCGAATATCAGAAACATGATGATTTTTTTATTCGTTTCAGGTACCGATCGTGGTGTTTCGAGGTAAAGACATGCGGAACAGCACGAACATCTTTCTGGTGAACCTTAGCGTGGCCGACCTCTGCGTTCTTTTGATCTGTACACCGACCGTTCTTGTTGAGGTGAATTCTGGACCTGAAATCTGGCTGCTTGGCGAACACATGTGTAAGTCAAGCCCACGATCCATACTACCATACATTGCACGTAAACTATTATTACACGCCGCGATGCACATTTGATTCTCCGACACGTGTGCAAACGGTCGAACGTTCGTGAAAAACGACCAACGAAATGCTTTTTCTGATCTTTGTTTTTTGTTATTTTTGACATTCTCCCTCCACTGAAATCGACGATATCGATCGGTTGAAATGCTTGAATCAACTGTCGTGCACATTTAATAGTTGGTATTGGTTTTCTTTTTTTTTAATTAGAGGAACGAATGGATGATTTTTTCTTTTCATTGTACAGTCAATTTTTATACGCAGATTATTTTTTGCGCGAAACTGAAGAGGATCGTGGAGTTTTTAGAAGTAGTTTTTGTATACCTATAGCAAAGTACAACCATCTATGGATCACTATATAAAAATTTTACGATGGAATTAGATAGACATATTATAAATTAAAATAGCAGTAATAGTAGTAAGTGGAATAATAATACGTATAATATAATATAATACATGCAATATAAGAGAAAATAAGATGACAGTCTAAATAGGTTTCAGTGAGATTTTCAGAGAAGGGATGATATGATGTAACCTCCTTTGTAATATGAATTACTAGATCGTAATAAATGTTGACAAGTATAGAGGAATTAAATTCCTACAACATGAATATCTCTGTAGATCTACGATAATATAAATACCTAGATATTAATAGATCTTAACAAATCTACAAATGTAGTTAGAAATTTATGTTACGTTCATCCACTTGTTTCGCACCTACTGTTAAGTATTCAATGACTTGCAAATAACGATAGAGAAGGTCTTTCCGAAATAATTATCAGGGACTAATGCAATTTTGTGATACATTGGCAGTTTGATATCCGCGGGCAATCGAACCGTTCCAGTGAATTGTCGAGGTAAATCGAATCGATTTTAGATTCACGGCGTTGATTATCGGTTCGTATAACGGCGGAAAATCGCGCGAATGGCCAACAGCGATCGAGGAAACGGCCGTTTGTTAAGCAATTAATTTGCCACGAATCCGCATTAATTAGCCATCCGGGTCGAATTCGTATTTCATTCGCCCATGGACGAGAAAATCTATGCTATCCTTAATTCAATTCTGACACTGTCAGTTTAGCGTCGTTTCGTTGGATGCTAGCCAAGATAGTGTAACTGTTTGAAATCATCATTATTGATGTCAAAGTGGGAGAATTACGTGGTATTGTGACACGTCTTAAGACAAGGAGAAATTAATAATTATCGATGAATGTATACATAATCTCATAACTATGAAACCATACAAACTTTTCACTCCTACGTTTTGTTAGGTATTTTTATATGTCCACGTGATAACGAAATAAATCATTTTTTAAGAAACTATTTTCTAGATTAATCGGTCGATAACTGTATAATCAGTCACAGACTACGAATATGAAGTATACGATAATAATACGAGCCTCGCACAAGACGAGCAGCTTCACTTTTTATTAATTTCTTAATTTCGTTACATAAGCATACGATTAATGTTCAATTCCCATGAAATAGATGACTTTCTTCTATAAGTTTATTCATTGCAACATGATGACAGATTGTATATATTGGTTTGGCAACTAAGTGATTACGGATTTTGTCAATACCACCTAACGACAGAATCCGCAATCACTTAGTTGCCAATCCAATAGTATACCAAAATATATCAAATATCCAAGATAGAGTACTCTTTATAACGCTTGATAAATGAAAGGAATCTTCATTTAAATTCTATCTTTTTAGTCCTGTTCGTAAGAATACAAATTTGCATAAAAATTCGCAGTCTAGTCAGTCTTTTAGAAATGCATAATTTCATTGCACGCAGCGACGAGCAATAGAAAGTTTATAGTTGACACACTATGAATTTTAGTAACTTTCCTACTGAAAGATTTTTACTGTCTGTCATAGTAAATAGACATTTCGGGAACACCAGTTTTAAGTTAATTCGTGTGTAGTTAAAACTACCAAACTGGGATAATAAGTTTCCTTATCTTCAGTTTCAGCGAGTGTTTACCAGGGACATACGGCCGTATGATATTTTACTACTTCTGTGAAAAACGTATAGAAAACGAGGTCAGACACTTTTCATTTATTCGTAAGAATTCTGCCAGACAGTTACTAAAATGACTGTATACTCTGGATAAAAGCAACATTCGGTTGCAGAGCTGAGCGTTCCGCTAACACGATTCGTTTTGAACATGAAACATACTTCGCACCTAGTTAACTTGAAAACGCAAGAACGCGAATGATGTTGCGGAGAAGCCGCGTAACACCATGTTTCCACTTTTCACCTCATTTAACTGTTACGCGAGGCTGTACGTTTATTCGAAATGACTTTGCGTGAAATTGGAAGAGCTTTCGAGATTATGTTAGCCCTTCTCCTTCTTGTTTCTTGGATTATTATTATTAACAGACTGCTGATTTTTATACGATCTCATGTTTTTGAGAATATAATTTAAAACATAGAACCTCGTAATGGAACATCGTTACATATCGAGCGTTATACAAAGCATCATACTTTGAATATTTTATATAGTTTTTCATACTATGTGCATTCTGTGCAATTTTACACTTTTGAATTTCCTAGGAATACGTCAGAATCCCCACTATGATTATTAGTTTGTTTGTAAGTGAACATTTCAGGGATCATATTATATAGAACCTGATAAAAAAGGGTTTCACTGGAAATAATAAGAGCGTAGAAAATACCATTTGTATATTTCGCTCCTATATTTTTCATTTGTCAAAATTACCATATTTATTGAACAGTCGCTAGGTTCTTGCAAGGTCGAATAATTTTTCGCTAGATTAGACCCGAATAGTAAATCATAATGGTAACGCTTGACTACTTGGACTTTCCTGCCACGTATGCGGTACTAAGGGTATTAATTTCAGGGGTTGCCTTTCTTTCCTAAATATTCCGTTTGTGCTGATACAGAATGACATATTCATCGATTTCACGATGAATTCGCCGCTTTATGAAACACCCAATACCTTTGATCTCGAATCTCGTTTCATCGTTCAACGTTACGTTATATCGATGAATTTATTGGAAAATAATTTCGAAACTTTATTTTGCAACATCCATGGAAATAATTACGTGATTCTGTAAAAAGAATTCTACAACGAAGACATTTCTATTATGTTGGAAGTTATCAAGCTGGAACGACTAATTTTAGGTTTAATACATCGGATAGTTTAGTACGAAATAATTCAAATATCTTATTATTTCGAACAATTCAAATGTTTCGAAGATATTTTATATTATTATATTTTATGATATAAAAGAGGAAAGATGAAGCGGAAATAGAATTTTAGGTAAGGAACAATTAAGATATAACATAATTAATTAACGCACAATAGTTGCATTTGTTTATCCGAGCTTTGACATTTGGTACATTCAAAAGTTTATAATGATAATGTCTGAGAGTTAAACGTAATGTACAGTATCTATGATATATAATTGAAAACATTGTTTCGTTTAAAAGGAAGTGTCATTCTTATTCGTCACAACCCTGTTAAGTGCAACACAGCAGTTTCTTTTAATTTACGTTCCAACAAGCGATCATTAGTTGTTCACATTTTGAGTCTACATTTAGAACTTATAAATCACATAATTTTCTTCAAGCGTCGAGTCCGTGCTTTCAACAGCTTTTATGGCGTATTTTCCGAGTATGATTTTATAAAAATATATATTCGCGTCATTAAAGGCTGAAGTTTATTTAAAGTGAATGAGAATTCTAAATTCCTATCCTAAAAATTTGATTTATTTCTAAATCTCTGAAATATTTATTTCCTGAATTTGTAAGTTGTAATTCTGCTGCCTTTCAACATTTCTTTTCGTACTGTTCCTTTACGAAATTTCCACTATCGTTGTTTCACTATCTGTTTTTTAAACATCAACAGGAGAAGAATACAGACTGCAGTAAAGTGGCAAAATGAGAGAATAACAGCAGTAAGAAACGTAAAAATAAAGCGAGTGTTTATTGTCATTAGTTGTAATATCACGCAAGTTAATCAGATAATGTTGTGACAGAGAGACGTTCTTTCGTTTCACAATAAAAGTTCATAGACTATACCTTTTCCGCTCTATGTTTGATATTTCAAGTTTTTACATTGTCAAACGTGGGTGTTGACTATTTTTTACTCTCATTGTATCTTATTTGTACACTTAAGGCTGGTTAATTTGAAATTTCTAGGCGAAATTTCAGCTGACAATGTTATGGAACAATTTTCCAATTTCTTAAATATATTTATTTAATTATATATAAAATATATAATATAGAATCAATAAAAAATGTATAATTTCATTCTTCTTTGCTATTATTAATTTTAGCATCCTCTGTTCTGTTCTTTGTTCTGAAATTTTTATTATGTAAATTCTACACAAAACATAATTTTACATTTCATCAAACTACTTTGTGGTGAGAAAAACATTTAATAGAAATTCCACGTGCATTTGTCGAGTTGTTATTCGCGAAGAATATCGTTAAATAATAATATGGTACGAAAGACATAAAAAACATAATAGAATATAATAAGGACTAAAAGTATGGGAATTATCGTTGTTGAAACATTGTTCTTCAAAATGACACAGGAGAATCGATTTATCCTACGTAAGCTCATCCTTTAAAAGTTCTTAACACTCACGCAGTCGGAGTAATTTAATTTCCTCATTCTGTCAAAACTGAAAGCTGCTTGAACAGGAATAAGACTAAAAGCTGGATGTCTCAGAGACATCTGCCATTAACAGAATACAGATTTGAATATTTACCTTGAAATATCATAGCTACCTGCTATTTCAAGTTAAGATAGGAAGGATCGTTTGTTACATTAACAATGATCAATTAGGATTTCCAATTAAAATCAGTTCACTATTTTAGTTTCAGAACCAAAGTCAGTTTACAAGTTCCAACCAATGATACAATCGAAATGGTATTTATTGTTCCAGAAAAGAATCGTATGCGTTAACAATAGCAAGGAATCCTTCCTCAGCTTTTATAACAGAAGCGAAGCAACGACTGCAATGAATAGTATCACTTGTGAACTATATCATTATTTGCTATTACGTAACTTCCTTCATTTGTTCTTATTCTGTTTCTCAATCACGGGCAAGAAATAATCTGTTTATTGATTGTGGATAATTTTCTTTTACTTTCTTTTTAGTCTCTTTTCTAACTAACTAACTAACTATTGCTATTTATACGAATCTGTTCTCAGTAAAAGCAGAAATCTGTTCGTTCCTTTTTAATCTTCTCTTCTTTCACAGAGAATGTAGCATTTATTATTCGTTTATGGCTCGTTAATTCGACCACATTTTAGAAAAACATGGTACATTTTATCCTCCATACTTCTTAGCCAGTCTTTCTACCAGCTGTATTCATTTCCTCTTTCAGCAAACTTGCTCCAGAGAACACGAAATCTAATAAATGCTCCCGAATTGCATTATCCCCGTAACTTTTTATTCGCATCCATCTGTTCTCTCTTTATCTTAACTCTACCAAAAAAAAAAAAAAAAATGCACTCGTACACGAAAAGATTTGATAGACCGTTAACCGACATTTCTACAGTATTCCTTTCATTTCCATTCCTCTTATTAAATTCTCTGTAACGAAAACAGTCGACGATCACGGTTCGTCGCCGCTCCGAGTGGAATTAATCAACGATTCTTCCTTCTGAAAATAACCAACCCTATGACTTTACTCTCACTTTATTCGTTTCCGAATTATACTCTCGTTCCTACTACACACTTTGTTCCATCTTGTAAGTTGCGTTAGCGACTATGTGATAAAACACTATGATGGTATGCTAGAATAGGTAGATGGTATGGTAGAATAAATACAAATGCAAATTCAAATCCTTACGAATACGTACATTATCTAGAAAAATATTTATACGTAATTTATTACTCATATGACTTATTATTCACTGATTATTATTCATTGATTATAAACCTCTATTATTCGATACATTCTTGCACTTCTATTAAAAACGCAATATATTTCTTATTATATTGCATTAAGAACTAAAACCAGTTCTTCTGTATTAATGTTCAACTTCAAAGTTAGCGAAATTCCTAATCAGAGAATGACCCAATTAACAGATTAAATGGTCGCCTGATAAATTCATATAATTCATAAAATTAACAAATTCTATTATTTAATATAACTTTGTCGTATTATGTATACGTAATTGTTTGTTATTTACAGTGTCCGAGTAATATCTTCCTTTCGTTGTTCCTTTGAAAGCGTTTAACACTTCGTGGAATTTATGGTAATGGCAGCTATCCCCAAAATCGTCCTCAGAACACGACATTATACTTCTCTTCTTTTTTTTTCTGCATCACGATAAAACATTTTTCGTTACGATCGAACGAGTGCAGAAAATAGGCATGTTGATGGAATCAAGAAGTGCGGAGGTTCAAAGGTTCCGTATGCGTTTACCGAGAGTCGAGGGGTTGCATTTGGGGATTTTTCGCTGGGGGAAGAGCGTTTAGGTGTCTGGGTTTTATGAGCCGCGTACGGTTTACGTTAAGTTGCTTTCCATCCCCTCGGCCATCGAGTATTTTCCCCGGAATTCTTAGCGCGTTTCTTCTCGAACGTTGGCCAGCTAGCGCTACGATATTTCAACATTCTGCATGATTTAAATGACTTCAATTTTCTTCCAACCTTTTAAAGCGTACAGTACTTCGTCAACGTTTCTTCCGACCTCCAAGCTCGCTCTTCGAATCTTTTATTCTTAATTCGCGTTTCAATATGATGCTCCTTGGAAAGTGCAGTTTTCTCTTAAAACCCCATTCGTGAAAGATCAAATTCAATTTTATATTTGTATTTATTCGCGTGGGTCCTTTCTACGTAAAACTTGTCAAATTTGTTAGGTAATCAAGAGAGTTTCTTTTACGACTTCTGCATCATCCTTTTTTGTCATAAACGACGCAACTTTCTCGATTGCCTGATAGAACCCATCACTACGCGATTCTGTAACTCTGTTTTCCTTTCATTTCTCGATTTCTACGACACTTCGTAAATTTCTCGATTACCGCGAGACCTCACAAATTTCTCGATTGTTATCGGACTTAACTTTCTCCATTTCTACGAGAGTTTACAGATCTCCTCTATAGACTGGCCTATCATGCCGGTTTCTACAAAACAGAGATTCGTTTGTCATGGGCGGGAATGTGATCCAGCAACGATTTCCTCGAAACAGTTGGAAAGTTGGTCGTTTATCGGAATCCCTTGAAATCGTTTGCTACGGCAACTTGTGTAAAATGTAGCTGTTCCCCACTCGAGAATCTCGTCAAAGGAACTTTATTCGCCTCGTGTGAACTAAAACCACTGGCCGGCCTGCCAACATCTCGATTTACCAGCGAGAAATCACTGGGAAACTCCCATCGAAGCTTTCCGTTCCAGTTGCACGCGAGGAAAGCCGTAAAAGCTCGGAGATCGTATTTTATTTCGCGCCCCCTCACGGAATTCGACGTCACTGGCCGTAACGAAATGCAACACAGTATTCACAGCGTTCCACACGCGACGAGAAAAAATTCCACGCAAGTCTGAAAGTTGTAAAGTCTTCGTTACCTGCTGTTTTTTTTTCTTTGAATTTTTGGCGGAAACTAAATGAAATCTAAATAAACTAGATAAAAGACTAAGTAAAATCTCTTTAGAGCGGAATTTATTAAAAATAATGGAAATTTATTGAAATTAATAAAAATGTAGAGACAGTGTTAGTAGAAATTTATTAATAAACAATAAAAATGCATAGATAACGTTAATAGAAATATCGTCAATATTAAGAAGTTTACTATGACAATTATCATTATTTACGTTACAAAGCAGACCGCTCGTGTGAAAAATGTACAAAGTATGATGTTTTCTATATTTGTGGGACTAACTTAATAACCGTTTCGTTGCTTTTATTCATCTTCTTCGCACTCTTGCCTCTCCCCTCTTCCCCTAATCCTCCTTTTTCTATTGGGTTGGCAACTAAGTGATTGCGGATTTTGTCATTAGGTGGTATTAACAAAATCCGCAATCACTTAGTTGCCAATCCACTACTTCCCAGTCTTTTGATATTCTTGCGCAGCAATTTTATTTGAAAAATAAATAAAAAAGAATCCACATTAAGAACAGCGTATCAATAAAAGTATAACAACGTCTCACGGGACGCACGCTATGTTAAGAATAAAAGAAAGTCGAAAGGGTGGTCCGATCGATATATCGTATATATCGTGTAATAAAACGACACGCCACGGTTGCTTATTACATTTCCTCGTTTATTTCTCTCCAAACGTTTCGCACCTTGTTAGCGGCATCTGCTGTTTGTTTCTTTTACGAGCAACTTCGCGGAGAATCGAGGCATCGCTATTATGTCGTCAGCCTGCTTGTCCATCGAACGACAGCACCTAGGGAAACGCAACAGCTGCGCGTCTTAGATCGGAAGAGTAATTCTCAACTACAGCTCGTCTCCAACACCCTGTTAACTCAAAAACTTTCAAGCGATTCCTCAACCAAGCTACACGCAGTAACATAGTATCGCTGTAATCCTTTGAAATTAGCGACGGATTCAGAATAAATAATTTAAAAAACAGCTTCCTCTTTATATTGAGGTAGCCTACATTTCTATCAAATACGAGATATTGTACAAAGAGTTCGTATGTTCGTGTTTCAATCTTTAATAGAGAATAAACGTTAATAATTGTATTATATACGACGATTCACTGTTGAAAGATTAGTCGTTTTCGCTTTCTGTGGATACTGTACCAACAATATATTATTATACGTTTGATAGTCGTACGATATTGTCATTTGTATACGTAGATATAATGTCAGAAGGATAGTAAGAATTGTTGGATTATAATTTAATAATGTCGAGAATTGTGGATCGTAATCGCCAAAATAAATATGTAGGAATACTTTCATTACATGTAGAGATGATAATAAAATAGCTTTGTATTTATTTAACATGTGATTTACAAGATGTTCATAGATACCCATTTCACGTGTTTCGGCACTCTTCAAGTCTTACTGTTACGATGCGTGCGGGGAACAGTCACATTCTTTTGTTCTACGAGACCCTGTGCACACACATACTCACGCGTACTCTCACACGTATATGTGTATCACTACTGCACGGTTGATCCGGCGTAGCACACAAAGTTACATGCATCTCAATAAACAAGTTGTACGACAATTTAAAATATTTTCGATCTTATTAGTTTGTAGAGATACTGTAGGCTTGTTATAGTCGTACGCTTGCTGCAGATACTGTACCAACAATATATTATTATACGTTTGATAATCGTACGATATTGCCATTTGTATACGTAGATATAATGTCAGAAGGATAGTAACAATTGGTGAATAGTAATTTAAAAAGCTGTACGACAATTTAAAAAATTGTCAATCTTATCAGTTTTTAGATCGGTGGTATAGATGAGTGATAAAATAAAATTAAACGAGATATTCCGAAATAGAGTGATCTAATGCTAAATTGTTACGATTGCCAAATATGTAATAGCACAAACAAGGGTTGCAACACTAAATTCTAACTATAAATATTCCTCATTCGTCTAATCTAATATCTTTCTTAAAATACCTGTTGTTCCTTACGCTATCTCGTATATAAAACATTTTTGTGTATGAAATATTTCACAGGTAAAGTCACTTTTCCTGCCGGCAAGCTAAAAGAATCACGCGACTCTCCGATTTAACTTTAACCAATCGTAAATTCTGGCTAGAGCCGCGTCGCGCGTCGTTGCGCCGCGTAAATAAAATCGTCTGTTTCGGATTAGGATCATTAGACTGTCATCGATTATCGCTTTCGTTTCGGTTTAGAAGTATTAAAAACTCGAGATAAAGATCATCTGGCTCGTAAAACGCGATTTTATGCTCATCCTGTCCGTTCTCTTTTAGTTTTGTTTTGGCTGTGCGGAGCAAATGAAAAAAAAAGAAAAATGAAGAACGAAGGTAAATTTAAGAGTTGCAAAGACTCGAGGATATCGGTTTCGATTATACGCACGTCTAAAATAGATAACGAGATTCGGGTCAGCGTGGACTTAAAAGTTCTTAAACGTCACGGTTCTTAGGGTGACATGTGTTACTTTCTTTATGTTTCGACGCGTTTCCCTCTTCCAACGACTCAAAGAGGTGACATTTCATTCTTAGAAAATAGGAAAGAACGTTCTTTATATCATAAACTTCATGTTTACGTGTATTCTTCTTCGACTCTGTTTTATCACCGTTTTGATTGTTAAATCATTTCTGCTGTTCGTGTTATGCCTCTAAACGTGTTATGCATTCTTATAGATCCTTCGTAATTCGATGTTTTTACGTCATTATACATTTCGTTTCCTGTAACATATTATATGTAAGATACAATAATCTGTGTAACGTAAATGTTATATACAGGATGGTTGGTAACTGGTGGTACAAGCGGAAAGGGGGTGATTCTACGCGAAAAAAGAAGTCGAAAATATAGAAGAAAAGTTTTTCGTTCGAGGCTTTGTTTTCGAGAAAATCAACTTTGAATTTTCGCTCGGTACGCGTGGGGTACGTTATAACGGGTCTCACTGTAGATCGTTGTCTCGATGGAAAAATTAAAAAAAAAAATTTTTATTCTATATTTTCGACTTCTTTTTTCGCGTAGAATCACCCTCTTTCCGCTTGTACGACCAGTTACCAACCACCCTGTAGAATGGAAAACAATGGAATATAAAAAAGGTTGCATTATACAGAATTCATTGAACAAAACCTATAAATTAGAGTCTCGTATGGACTACATTTACATAATATATCCTGTGTTATGCATATTCCTGTTGTATGAATTTACACAATACTACATCGTTATACGAATATCAACCAGTCCATTAATAACCAATTATCCTATTTTCCAAATGAAAATAAGAAACTCCGATCAATTTTTCATCCCGTGAAAGCAAGCGAGATTCTGGCTAAACAGAGTCAACGAGACAACAATTAAATTTTGCTTAATAACTGTGGAACGAGTACGAAAACCATTAGAACTGTCAGCGAATATCGTAAACCAGGCGAAGTTAAAGCGCAACGAAACTATTCGCACGCTGCCAACAGTTTTCAGCGTGTTCCCTTCAGCCGTTTCAGCCAGACCTGTACCCTATTCCTTCCTACCCGAAACTTTCGTGAAAACCATAGAATAGAGAAACGTTTCGTTATTGTAAGCGGAGAAACGGCCGTTTCCCTTTCAGAGGCTGTTAAGTCGTAGCCAAGAAAACGTAGCATGCGAATTAATAAAATAGCCGTGACGTAACCGCTGCTAGTTACCAATTGAATGGATTTATTAGAAGAAGAAAGAGAACTGAAACGGAAAACGAAGAAGAAGAAAATAAGGAAAGTGAAAGAAAGGAATGCCGAGTTCGTTAATGGTATTAATAACATCGGACAAATATGGAAACAACAAGGCGAGGCGATACTCGTTACGAAACGAGCTGTGTTCAGCCTTGGCTATAACTATACTGTGCCATATTGTCTTCGGGGGACCGGCATTTTCTACTTGACCTGCCGGATATATGGGGCACGGCTGCTGGAAAGTACCATCGATATCTCGACATTGCCTCCTGTCATTCGTCTTCTCTTCCCCTTGAATTTTTCGTTGTCGCACATTTCCTTCGACTTTATTTCTTCTACTAAACGATTAACGATAGATTTATGAATTTACGGTTTACATATGCCTGGCTACATGTAGTATTTTACTTCGATTCAATTGCTTGGCTTCGGTTGAAAATGTCTATCTTGGGTTCCTTTGTACAATTATATTATTATACTATTTCGCGTTGAATAAATAATCAACTCGTAACATGCAAAATTTTCTTTTTTTCTTATTAAATTTCTTGCTCTCACGTGAGAGAATTTTGTTAGCGTTGGCAATTTCTAACGTTTTATTTATAGCAATTATTTCAGGCAAAATTTAGAAATAGCTACTATTTTAACTTGATTAATTAAAGAGTTCTTTCATTCTAGAAATACAATTTTTTGGGGCCTGTGGAAAGATTTCTTTCTTATTCATTATTAGTCATAATAGAGACACATCTTCTCTGACGTTTTATAGAAAATATAACAAAATAGAATATAATAAAATATGTAAATAAAAATATAACCAAATTCTATAAGAAAGAAGGTATAACGCGGTAAAATTGGAAACAAATTTTGTAAGAAAATATAATACACTGAAGATGAAATAAAATTTTAAACAACGCAAATACATCTGTGACTTAATTAGATGATAAGTTGTTGAAACACAACGTTGTAATTATGCAATAGTACACTGAAAAAGTTAATTGTTCTTTTGATTAGTACTTAATCATACGCCGGGTTTGATTAGAAAAGCTTTGATTTTATACCACTTTGAATCTGTTAATCACTTGCTAAAGTTGGTAAAAGGGACAACTAACGAAGGATAATTTCTCTAGAAATTTCTCAGAGACAAAGCAGATTTCGTTTACGAGAGGAAAGTCAAGCTCGAAAAACTTTCGAACTTTCGTATACGTTCAATTTATTTATACTCTCATTCAATAGTTGGAAACCTGTAAAGACTTCAACAAAAATAATGACTTTGTTTATTAAATAAATAAGTTTTTTCATAATATAGTTATTTTATGGTATTGAAACTGTAATTAATTATATTTACAATTCAACGTTACCACTATGATATTGTCGCTTTTCAGAAAAATGTATGAAAAACGTTGTTTATCCTAAAACATTGTTTATCCTAATTTATGCACGCGTGTCCATAATAATTTACTGAAATATTATAAATGTCTTTTATTACGATGCATGTCATCAAACCATTTCCGGAAGAGTATTAAAACACTGTGACGATCCTCCTACGCTCGCCATTGGAGAGATTCAAATTAAAAACATAATTCTTGACAATCCTGGCTTAACTATCCTTTTCTATAAACAGGTATATTGTCTGTCTTGGGTTCTTTTGTGCAATTATATTATTGTACTATTTTGCGTTGAATAAATAATCAACTGCTTCGTAACATGCAAAATGTGCTTCTTTTCTTAATAAATTTCTTGCTCTCACGTGGGAGAATTTTGTTAGCACTGGCAAAATTTAGAAATTGAAATCTGCGCAATAATTGTAATTAATTTAACTTAATTAATTAAATAATTAACCAAATCTGCAGTTACAAAGAGTTAAAGAAAAAATTTCAGTAAAATCGTTCAAATTGTCCCAATTTAGTAAATTAATAACTGCGGATACCTAATCTTCTAAAGCAGACTCTAAACTTATAAATACAGAAAACTCCAACTTGATTATCATGGAGCGAAGAAAGTAAGAAAGAATTGTACGGATTAGAGGTTTCCAAGTTATTTTCCGCGGTCGAGGGATCCTCTGGAAGGTATTCTGCGAAAGTCCTAATTTTTCACGTTACCCTATTTCCAGACGTCGAGGTATCAGCAGGGTTTAGCTACCCTACAGGAATTTCAATCTTTCCTGGTCTTCGAGAAAGAACCTGTTCCCCAAAAAACTTTGGAGGAAATTTACGATCTACGATAGAGAAAGGGGTTGATTTTGTTCCGGAGTCATGAAGCGAACGCTGGCGCTTCTGCAACCTATTGTGGTCACACGTGGTTCCTTCAAAGTGTTTTGAACACGTAGAAACTGAATAACTGCGTCGCTCGAGTGTGTTTCATAGAATATCAGTGGTCGAAGTCGAAAGATATTCGAAATAATAAATTGAGCATTTTTTCATAGAAATTTTGTAGATGTACAATATACAATATAAGTGTACAGATACAATACACAGATCTTCGTATAAAATTCTCTATAAATCTATAAAGAACGAGATTTTCCATTGAATTTTTTGTAAAATATAACTGTCAGCTCTTATCGAGTCTTAAGTATACCATGAATCATAAATTTAAAAAATAGTTATAATGGAGAAAAAGAAATAATGCAATAAAAATAAATAATACAAATAAACAAAACACAAAAGGTCCGTTTTCAACGGAACAAAAGTATTAGTACGCTTACGATTTTACGGTACAAATTTGTTCTAACATTTGATATTTTTAATATGCATTTCTGTTTTTTATAATAGCTTTCAGACGATTAGGAATTCTACTAATTTTTTCTGATTTTTCCACTTATTTTTTGCTCAGGGAATACTTTCTTCAGATCCTATTGAGACATAATATGATCTGCTTTAAATCCATCCTCATAATTCAAACGAAAAATGCTCAGTAGGATTTAGATCTGGGGATTGTGGGGTAGTAGCTAACGTATGCAGTATATTAAAAATGATTCATTATCTAACAATATAGGCTCATTTTTTGGGATCATTATCCTGTTAAAAGATAATAACTTTGTCCTAAATTTTATTTTTTCTTCTTCTTTTCCTTGGGATATTTAAATAATTGCATTTGCGCATTTCAATAACAAAAACAAGCCTTCCATACTCCAAAAAATCGCATACACCCCCATATCATTAAGCCACCATTCCTTTGTTTAACGGTTTGGACAATGTCCTTTTCATTTAATTTAGTTCAGTTTTATTGGGTTGGCAACTAAATGATTGCGGATTTTGTCAATACCACCTAACGACAAAACCTGCAATCACTTAGTTGCCAACCCAATATTTTCGTGTACTTAATTAATAACGAATAGCAATTATTTTTTTTTTTTTATTAATTTTGTTAATGCGTGATTTTCGACTTGCAATTCTTGTTTCACATACTACAGTTTTGTGTGTTCTTCGAACTGTTATGAAGTGTATTTCCATGTTAGGTTCGTTTTTTTTACTATTCAAGCTATTTTTGAGAATATAGTCTTAGGTACTTTTTTTATTATATTAACTATTTTTCTTTTTTCTCGGTCTGTAAGCTTCTGAGGACGTTCGCTTCGTGCATTTGTTACTTTTTCTCAGCAAAGTATTGCATTTGTTATATCTCCTTTGCCAACAAATCGTTCTATCACGTCTCTTTCAATAAAACGACTTCTAGTAATAACTTTTCCTATTTCCGAATAGGGTTTCCTTGCTTATAGAAATCCAATACAATCTTTCATCAATTGTTCTTTCGTCTATTTTTATTTTTCTATTATTATTCTTCTTTGTTTTGTTCCATTATTTAGGTTTTTCCTTTTTTCTGCGAGATACTGTTAGGAATTTTAAGAAATGATGCTCAGTTTGCCAGTAACAACAAATTTTTCAAGTGTGCCAATACTATTGTTCCACTGAAAACGGATCTTTATGGGTATTTCTTTTTTTCTTTATTGTAACTTATATTTACATTATAGTGCTTAAACCTTACAATGGACAGTTACATTTCACAAAAAATTAAATGCAGTATCATATTCTTTACAGATTCACAAAGAATTTTATTAGCACTTTTGTTAATTGTTGTTTTGTTTGTTTTGACACTGTATTTATTTATTTGGAAGAATTTGCATGATCTAAAGCTTTCTGAAAAGAAGTATTTACAAAGGTATCAGAGTAGTCCAAGTGACCAATACATAATTTTTTATTTAATTTTATATATAAATTTATGCAGTTTTGAGGATTTAAATAGCTTTTTGTAAAACATGTGCTGTGTATATTTTGATTTGTCTGGCACAAGTTTTATAGTTTAGTCGTTGGTAGTAATATCGTTAAAATTTAATCTAGATGAAAATTTTGACGTGAAAATTTGTTCAACATAGAATTTACTTAGTATCGAAATTTCTTATTTCAACTATGCGATACTAATCTTGAGGAAAATAACAATGAGTCAAAATTCTTGATACTTCAAGCAGAAAACGAATTAAACGGACGGTCCATTCTATTCTCAATGAAAATTTTGCTCTCTACAGAGGACCACGGATACCCTACAAGAACATGTTAAAAATATATCATCGATCCCTCTTGAGCTACCATAAAGACTTATCATCCGAACTTACGTTGAACACATGACACAAGAAGATACCAAAGCCAAACTAACTACGTGCCTAATGTATTTTCAAAGAAAACATTTTTGCGGGAAAGTGGCAGCGAAATGGTTGCTTCTATCAAACACTTCTCTCAGATTCTTGCATATTAACCCTCGAATATTATATTTGGATAATGCAATTAATTTTGTTTGATCATCTATACCTCACGCAAACCTTCTAAATAGAAATAACAAAGTTATTGAACAGTATAAAAGAAAACTATCATAGTAAAAGATAAAGTTACCGATGAGTAGCGCGTGCCTCGAAGTCAGACGAAGATGAAAAATAAGAAAATTGTGCGGGGCAACTGCAGTTTTTAGAGAATCGTGTTTGCAAACGCGTGAAATCAAAATAAAAATAGGTGAAAAATATAAAATATCACAAGCTTGCAATTTTTCTTACATTTACAAAATCTTGTCGTCTTCGTTTTTCTTCTCTAACATTACCTCCGAACTTAGTTTTCGATTCAATCGATGCCTTAAGTCTCGTTTCCATGTGGTGGCTACTTTGTGGGGAAAGATGGCGGTGATCGCTACAATATCTCAAGCGATCCCGTGGGCTTTAGAAAAACGCTACTCCACCTTGTCGCGATAGATTTGCGAAGTAAAACTCCGTGAAAGTTCCCGACGGTTCGATTCGAAGCGAAAAATCCAACCTTGTGCGTCTCCCACGCAAAAATGTATATACACTTTTATAAAAGATGGACAGAAAAAGAGTTTTCTAAGGTAGCAACATCCTAACCTAAAGTTAGACCATTTCTTAAATTCTTCCACCCTGTCGTATACCATATTTGATTTAAGGATACACAGAAATTTTCATCACAGTGTACGTGAGAAATAAAAAATTTGACCCCTCGAATTAGTTTTTGAGTTAGGTCCGCATCAACTTTGGGTTAACTTTATATTTGGATTAGGTTAGGTTAGAATTTGGGTTAGTGGACGTAACGGACGACATCAGTCGACCAATTCATTCTTCTCACGTTCTTACGGAGATAAAGTTCACCCCCCGTATGTTCACCCTTATTTGTTAGTGTCGAATGATACGGTTTATCTGGGAACAATCAATCGTCAGGTAGATGATGATACACAGCGTGTGTCAAAAATATACCAACCCACCTATATTTGGATATTTTGTCACTTTAGGAAAAATTATGTCAATGTTCTATTTCACAGTAATATGTAGTACAGTCGAAATCGATTTAACGCGTACAGTAGAATTGATTGGAAAGGAACAGAAAGTTAAGTACTAAATTTTTTGCATCCATATATTGATATATTCCATATAATTCTTCATATAATATTCCATTTATATCAACTTTTATCGTTTCTGTTATTTTGTCAATGCCGCAGTTGCTCGTTCTTTTATTCCACGTCTTTGGCATCGGTCGTTACATTTATTGGTTAGAATAAAGTCTTTTAGAAAAGAAAACGCTTCGTGGAGAGGAACTTTCTATCAAAGAAAAAGCAATGACCGATGCTTTTCGCATCGAATGCAGGGAATATGGTTATATTGGTCTGTTATTGTTACGTTATTGTTGTAGTTGTTATAGTTATTGTTATACTCTGAACTGTTCAAAGATCGCAATTGTATAGATTGTGTCGCAAGGAAACGTAATCTTGGAGACAAGAAGAGACCACGTCGAGCGCGAAAATTATGAGATGAACGTAAAATACTAAGAATAACATGTAATTCATTGACTTCATCAAAGTCATTGACCGATATTAAGAATTAATGTAAAAAGTGAAGCATCGAAATTAAAAATTCCTGGTAAAGAGACAAGATTTTCTTCCTCGCAAGCTGAAAAACAGTTAATTACAATCTATTTTCTTCCAAACTATTTTTTAATAATAACTTTGTCTGTAGCTAATTTTCGGTAATGAAAAAAAGTTTAACTTAGTCAGCCCGGCCGGTTACAATTATTACGATCGGCGTAGGAAGGAAACAGAATATTTTTCGAAACGCAATTTTAGAGGCGTCCGGGTTTGCACGAGGTTTTCCGTTTCTGGCGTTGCTTTCATCTCAAACAGAACGAATAATATCGATTGCACGGATATGCTGGATAATTATTGAAAACACCTTCGCATAGAAAATAATGATAAAAACTCAATATTTGTGCGAGACTATGCACCCGTCGACCAGCAGTTTACACCGGTCTTCGGAAAATATTCCTCTTTTGGAATTGCCTGCAGTGGAAAATATGTGGGGTATGCTAGTTTGCTGAATTCGTTCGAAAAATCGAAAGTATGACAAGATTGTGGAATTAAAGGATGCGATTATTGAAGCGTGGAACACCATAGACGATAAAACAATAAAAAAAAAATTTCATTTCCATTATAGAAAATCGGATTTTCGATTTAATTCGCAGAGGATGAAACTTAACAAATCATTAAAAATTTGCATTTCTACCTAACAATTGAAACAAAGAAACTTTTCTGCCACTTGGATTATTTATGTTATATTTTTGTTAATTATATTTTTAATTTACCATCTTAATATTGATAAATTTTTAATCATTTTGTAAATATTTCTTTTTATCGCTGTATTTGACGTAAGAAGAAATTACGAGCGTGATCTTTTCCAGCGCGGCAGGTTATTACAATTTTATGCTGTTGCTCTATTTATGATACTCGCTATGCTTTGATCCGTGATATCGAGTTTATCCTAATTAATCATGTCAATCGTGAATTAACGCGCGATCTAACTTCTTATATCGTGAAAATGTCACTTTTTTCAGAAGCCAAATGTGAAGGATAAATCTCGAAATAAATAAACGATGTTCGAGTTTGAGTTTCAAGTTATCGATTATTGTTAACGAACAGAATGAGAATGGCGATTCAGTTAATTTGAGGTTGCGAAGCAGCAATATTTCAAGATTTCAATCGTTCGACCGCATCGCATTTTCGTTGTAATCTAAATAATTTAAGGAACGAATTTGATAGGGGACATGATACAGATCCGAACGATCGGCCATATGAAATAACGACACGTGTGCATTTTCCACGGAGCTGATAGCGAGACCTCGTTGCAAATCGAGACCATTTTAAAGTCAAAGAGAAACAACTGGCCAAGAGGAAGGTGGATAAGAGAACGTTGTTTGTCCAGCGATATAATACCACGTGTGTCCATTAAACTATCTGTTTGCGCAAATTCATATTCGAGCTTTAACGACCTCCTGTGACGACGTTTATCGAGTTATTCGTTTCTAAACGTTGATTCCGTGTTTTCCAGTCATATCCGGCCTTCTTCGTTTTACTTCGATGTCGCATCCTACGATCACGAAAGATTCATAGCGAATTTATCGTTGAAATAATAAGAGAAATATATAAAATACCCAAAATATGGTATTCCTTATGATGCCAAGTAAAACTATTCTATACTTATATTACAATTTTTTTATTGTATTCGTAGAAACACGACTGTACGCTTTTCTGGTAATTGCAGCGAATGTTCATTAAACTATGAAAGTTGTCATATACATTGCAGAAGGTTCTTTACGCTGCGTGAAACAGTTAGACGTGTATTAAGAAGAAATCACACGAATATTCTGTATTTACTTGTGACTCGTGTAAGACTAAATATAAAACTAGAACAGAAAAATAGGATTAAAAGGGACACTTGCCTGACGACGTTTCAAAGAACAGCAAGATACCCCGCGATTCCTGGAACTCGTTAATTCGGTGATATTCCACGAGGCTGCTGTTTAGAGCGCAGCCTAAAAAAAATAAGAAAAATAAAGAAAAGAAAGGAAGAAGAGGTGCGGGCCTACTCATTTTCCGTGAGGGAATGCACGCTTACTCATTTTTACCGAACGAATCGTTGAGCCTGGTAAACAGAGGAATATTCACGGAGGCGCGTACTGCCGTATGATTCGCGAATTGGCAGCAGGCCGATGTCTTTCAGAATACAATTTTTTACCGTGATATTCATTCGGTTTTATTAAAAGTACAATTTTATTATAGCTTTCCAGAGTGATTTCTAAATAATCTCCATTTCCATCAGTATCATATTGCTATCTCGATAAAAGACGATTTTTCGTTAGAACCGTCTGCATGATTTCACTGACGAAAAGTTCAAAAAACTTCTAACTTGATAGTTATAATAATATGCATATAATGACGATCTCTCGTCGTCGCATATAACAACTTTCGAAATAAATTACAAGTTGCTTGTCGTTGATGAAATGCTGAGCTAATTTATTCTAAGAGTGACTCTTATACCGCTCGAAACTTGCCAAGATATCGAACTTGCACGACCAATGAGTTCCGGGTTTGTTACGCGTATTTACCATGCTTGTCGTTACCGCTTGCCGTTGAATATATTTGAGATAATCAGAGTCGTTGTATGCAACGAACATTCCATCGACATTGCCTCGCACACCGCCAAAATCAACTTACGCGATTGAACTTTAATTGTTGTAAACCCTAGCAATAGGTAAATAACTTTAAGACAACAGGACGTGGTTTTCCTATTATTTTAAAATTGTCTGATTTTCTAGAGCCGTTTCTACTATATCTCATTTTAGTTTCTATTATAATCAGGAGAATAAATTAAATAAATCAGTTAGCAATAAACAGTTGCCAGCATGTTTACTATGTTTCATTTTCGTTTTGTTTATAGTCGGGAGAATTTCTAATAATTCGATAAATTAGTCAACGGTAAATAACGAATAACGTCGGTGAATGAACGAATGGCTAGAGAACTAATTTAGTGGAAAGCGTCGATTGCGTCAGTTTCGTTAAATTCGCTCGGTTATCTCGTCGACCATGGGGTTGTACTAACATAGTCGACGAATCAGAGACCCGATAGAGCCCGCTTTTTCATTATCTATTTAGGTTAGACCACTTCGTAATCAGGAATCCTTGGAAACCCGCCTTAACTTGCATCGGGAACGTTTCACCTGACGTTTTACAAATCAGAAGATTGTTAGGCAATACTATTACAATATTTTAGGTTGGCAACTAAGTGATTGCGGATTTTGACATTACCACCTAATAACAAATTCCGCAATCACTTAGTTGCCAGCCCAATAATATACTACAATCGCAATTTCGTCTCGTCGATCTCTTCTTAGAAAGTTCCACAATGAATAGAAAGTTATTTTTATCGCGAGTTGAGAAAGCTAAACCTTCATTTATCCATAGTAGGGGAAATCTGGTTTTTAATAGTTCTTCTGACAATTTTTTATTGTTTCGTAAAAACCGCCCCAAAATCTCATTTTTAGGGTTAAATCTTTATAAATATTATTTTATCCTTTTTTCAGTGAAATTTATGCAATTAAATATCAAAGCTTCGAACTTATTTCTTATACGCTTGTAATTACAGTATTTTGATCGTTTACGTAAGCGATGAAATTTATGCAAATATTGCGTTGGCAACTAAGTGATTGCGGATTTTATCAATGCCACCTAATGACACAATCCGCAATCACTTAGTTGCCAACGCAATATTTTAAATAATCATAGCATTGTAGTTGCCTAGATAAAAGATTCACAAGATGATATTTCAAGAATGTAATGGCTGGTCCACTCGTCGTTAGAGATCGTAAAGTGTCTTCGATTATTGAAGAACAAATGGTTCGTGTCCAATGCTTTCAACGAAATTACGTTTCGAGATTAGCGAACACAGACGCTAATTGAGAACAAAGCAAGCTCGGTACATATACACGGACATATATAGGATGGTGTGTAATTCGCGATACAAATAGGTTACGCAAGATTCTATAACTTAAAAACAGTTGAAATTATGCTGGTCGTCTGGAAAGTTCCGGTCGTACAGTTATTCGTTCTTTTTACTTTTTATCGTTTCTTCCAATGAAACGTAGCCCTCGTTTCTTTTTACAACTTGCCTCTATCTTTCTAGTAACTTTATTGTATTATTCATTATGTCATTTCTGTTGTTTTCTGTTTTCGTATAGATAAGTTTCACTTAATTGTGTCGTACAGTTTCCGCTTTTTATCTTTTCTTCCGATGGAACGTTTTCATTTCTTTTTACGACTTCCTTCAATTTATTTTTTTTTTTTTTTTTTTTTTTTAGGAACTACTTTCTTTTTTCTTTTTGGATGAAACGTTATAAAGATTTCTGTTTTTCTAAATGTAGCTTCTACTGTTTAAAGTAAATATAGTTTAGATGTGATTTTTATCTACTTTTCGTCTTTTGTTAATTTTTATTTTTTTATAATTTTCATCTTATTTTCTGTTTTATCTATTTTTCGGCTTCATAGCCCGGAAAAAGCACTTGGCTTACACGTTTCTTATTCTCACTCAGCCCATACTTTATTTAGATTCACAGACCCATACTTATCCTCACTCTCATCCCAAACGCACATGTTTCATCTTCTGTCTAATGCGTAAACATGCAGAATACGACCGTGTAACATGCAAAAGCAAGCACAACGTGATTCCTTGTAGAAAAACAAGAAAAAGATATGTAATAAACCTTTTTCATTCTCGACTTTAGAATTAAGAATAAAGAAAGAAAGAATTTAGAATTAGGAAATAAAATAGAATTTTTCAGAAGACGCTTTGTGTCGCAGAAAAATAAATTTGAAAATTTGTCATACGCGTATACTGTTGGGTTGGCAACTAAGTGATTGCGGATTTTATCAATACCACCTAATGACAAAATCCGCAATCATTTAGTTGCCAAGCCAGGTCAATTTTTAACTAAACATCTTCAAACTCTATTTCCATCAAAATGAAAAGCTCAAACGGACAAGTTTCATTCTACATTTTCGATTAATTTTCTCACATAGAACTTTTGCTCCTGCTCAGTCCAGAATTAGCCACGTTCGAGTATATTTGACAAATTTCCAACTCGATTTTGTCGAAAACTAAGCTTAGAATGAAAAAATTGTATTCTCTATTTTTTTTCTATTTTTCTACAAAGAATCACGTGGTGTCCGCTTTTACGTGTTATTCGGTCGCATTCTCTGTATGTCTTCGTTTTTTTAACCTATACATAAACTATACACTATATCACCTATCTTTGATTTACTTGTTAGTTCACTATCTATATTTTCATGCTTTTTCTAAAACACTTAACCAGCTTTCACTATATCTGTTAATAAACTATATTTCTATAAAATTAATTGCTATTAATAATTCCCCTGTTAAAAACGCTGGAACCTAATCTAGATAGTCGCATCTGGCCACTTGCTTCGCCTTTCTTCTCCAGATATTCTGCCTTTCCCACTCTTCTTACATATCCCTTTCCTAATTCATTAATTCCTCTCGCCATTTCCTTCATTCCTGCCTTGCTATAAACCGCTAAAATATTTCATTCATCCTCACCTATCCTCAATTTTTCCTTCCACTGAGACTTATAAATGCAAGATCTTTGTCCTGGTTCAAGACTCGCGCAATGTTCCAGAAAACCAATTTTGTCAGCACCTTTACTTTTATTTACCTTTTCTTGTATCTTTTATTAACACGAACTTTCTTTTTTCAACTTCCTCTGGTTTTTTTGTATTAACTTCAGTGCATCGTTTATTATACTACTTAGGTTGAGCTACTTATTTTTCTATAAATAAATCACAGTTAATCGCAGCAGCGTTTTATAGATTTAGGTCAATTTTTAGGAACAAGCTGGCAGTTAATTGTCTGACCTGTTAGTCCACTTTGGTTTCACGGTTTGTACGATAAAAGTCGTTTGTCATTGGTTTCAAAACGCAATTAGTATCGTTAGTATGCGTGTGCCTTCTGTTTCTAGAAAATTGAATTTTAATACAATTACAGTTTAATTTTCTAAAGGCTCCATCCTGTGTTTTAATCACTTTGACTGCCATAGTACGTATAGATAGAAACTATTCGGTTCATTTGCTGCTATTAGAACAGAATTCAAATTTAATATTCTGAATAATTCACGGTACCTTTTGTTCGTAAACAGATTATAAGGTTCATCGGACTAATTTCATGTCTCGCTACTAATATGGCTTTGAAAAAGCCACATAACTTTCTGTCTGTTGCAAAGATTCCAAAAAATTGTACGAATATAAAAATGTTCTAGGGCATTCATTATCGCGTTTAATTATTTCAAATTCCATTAGTAAAATATCCCATTGTTAATGTGGCTTCTAGAGAGAATTATAATTTTTTATAATTTGTACTCGTTTTTCCATTTCGTGACTCGTAATAAGCAAATGATAGATATGTATAATTTCTAAAAAATCTTACAGTTTATTATGTTTTCTGGAGACACGCCAAAGTATTTTACTAAAATTCAAATGAATTTTCTACAAACGTATGTCTAAAGGATGTTCATTATCTCTTCTTAATTAAATTATATAATATTTTTAATTATATAATTATATAATATTTTACCCCTTCCGGAGGTGCTGCAAATTTTACTAAATAAATTTTTAATCAAATTCTACTAACTAAATTTTTCATAGAAATTAATTAATAAATTTGATATAAATACTACTACATAAATTTCATACAAATTTTACTACGTAAATTTCAAATAAACTTTATAATAAATGATATCTTAGCTTCTCCGAATGTAACTTCCAATTTTACTAAATAAATTCCAAACAAATTTTACTATTCGCCTCTACTCTTAAAGCATTTTAACTTCATCTCTGCTACCAACATGGCTTCCATAAAGTCGCGTTGACCCATCTTTGTCGAAGACATCGATTACACATAAAGTAACCTAAAATAGCTTGCTCAAAAATAGCCCGAGGCATTGCAGCAAACTAGAAGCAGAAAATACGTAACCGGATATAAAGATAACTAGTTCGATGTTCGATTTTAAGTTGAAAATTCCAAAGTGCCATTGCCTCTACATTGAGTTGAGCTATTCTGGCCATGTACCCTGGCAGAAACTGCGATACCAAAATGCTGACGCTCTGTAGTAGATGCTATTGGGTTGGCAGCTAAGTGATTGCGGATTTTGTCATTAGGTGGTATTGACAAAATCCGCAATCACTTAGTTGCCAACCCAATATATACCTTACACATTCCTTCTGCGGCGTTTCAACTTAAATATTTCATAACGTGCAGCAAATTATCGTTTCTCGAGTTATATTTTACTCCCTTTGTGGTTGATTTCGCGAAATCGCAAGGATTGCAGCGGTAGGAAAACAGTTCTAGTTTCGTATAATTTGAATGAACTGAAAGAAAATATTATTTAAAAGTCAAGTGTTTAATTGTCAATGTGTAAAAAATACTCATAATGTACATTTATATTAGAATGCAGATTTCGTGGGGAAATTATTTTTTGTTGATGAAATCATTGCCAGATAAATAATATGTCGTGAGCGTTCCATCACTACGGTCAGAATATCTGGCTATTTAATTTGAAAATTCGATTCGTTCGGACGGGAAGATGGAAGTTTAAAAATTCACGGAAAATTTGACGTTTCAAAATAATAAACATCGAAGATAATTTTAATACGGATAATCGAACGAAACATTTAATAAAAATCCGACAGCGATGAAATAATATTATTCAGTTTATATAATAATCTCCGTTTTAATTGAGATGGTTCATTATCTTTAAAAAAAGAAATTCTTACTAATTTTTGCCGAATGATAAATTGCAATAGAGCGCGAGGGGAAAATAAGAACAGACGAGACTGAAAAGATGTAGACATTCTCGCGGAGACGCCTTTATGGAGGAATTTCCATTTGAATGTAAAACTCTACAAGGGTAAGCCTGTTCCGCGTAAAGGCTAACCCCGAAGGAAATTGTTTCCCCAGTGTCAGACAGCAGGTATAATTTGTTAGCCTTGTTTCGTTACTTCTTCGTTGCGCTTGGGGATATTTACGAGGGATCAGTTTGAAACAGTCCTGCTGGAAACACTTTTGTCTTCATCGATCATCGAGAACGATCGACCTCGCGATGGAACCACCTGTTTCACTTCGAATTACTTTAGGTCGAGAATCCATTAAATTGCTACCATCGAGGATTTTCTTACGATAATTTCAGAGGTTGTGTTTTAACGCTCTTTAAGCAAAAACGCTCTTTAAATGGATAATTGACGACACGATATTTATCGATACACCACACGATATTTCGATGACGATATCGGAATTTTGAATGTTTAATTTTTAAATATTTGAGTTTCGAATATATTTCAATATTCGATGTATAATATTACAATTCGATGATGGAATGTTTAAATTTTGAATGCTTCGATTTCGTTTAATTTTGAGTTTTTGAATCTTCTGGACGCTTCGATTTTGAACGCTGAATTTCGAATCATTGAATTTCGAACGCTGCAATTTCCGTCATTCCAATTCTGAATCTTTCGATATATAATATTTTAATTTTGAATCAAATATAATCAAAATTTCATTGAGAAACGTTCATCGAATCATTCGCTTCCAATATGACATAGATAACATTTTGAAATCCTCCAGTATCTCGCTATTAAACTATGTTTTAACGAACAAAATTTAATTCCCAGTTTCTGAACCGCCCAGAAACCAGTTGCACCAACTTTTAACGAGATCAATTTATTATGGTAATTATTTATTTACAAACTGGTAAACATTAATAGTTAACGATAATAAGGATAGAGAACAAAAGAGAGCAACGGTGTTCATTTTGCCAGAATTGAAACTATAAACGTAAACGTAATTCAATCGAAGAGTTTAATCTACTAACGCATAGAAAAGGGAACAGGAAAATCCTTTGTTTTCTGCGAGAACGTAATAGAGTGATATTTGCAATTAGAAACTTTTCTGTTGCATTTTCTACAATTTTGATGCATACTGAGATTAAAAATTGCGGACATAAGGGGAAAAAATGAACTTATTCAATTATGTTAAACACTTGTTTATTGTGGTATGTATTTTTTCAAATGATATATTTATGTATTATGTTTCCCTGTATATTACTATATTGCAATGAAATTCCTTAAATTCCCAAAATTTGAACGAAAGACAGGCTTTTAAACTCTTAGGTACGGCGCGCCACTATAGTGGCTCACTTTACTGACTCATTCGCTCACCGTTTGAACTAAATGATCTTTTTCATTTGTCTTGCTTCACGTTTGTCTTACCTCGGAACGTTTTATAACAGTGTTAAGAATATACAGACAGAACATATAGCCTTTGTTTTTGATACGTCAGTGTCAGATATCAATTGTCGCTTTTTATTAAAACAAACCATTATTAGATGCTCTTTTTAACATGCCGATTCGTATCCTTAGAATTTTGTAGAATTTTCAACCTCCAAATGTCGCTTCAAAATAGAAAACTAAGAGCAATTTGACAGACACTATCGCGCTATCAGTGTGAAAATTGTGACGTGGTTCTATGTGTTGTACCGTGCTTTAACATGTGTCACACTCAATTGTATTATTAATTGTTAAAATAAATTATTAAAGTTAAAGTATATGCATCATATCTTAAAAAAAAATTATAATTTAGTTATCAAAAACTTCATTTCAATGTGCTTGCGTAGAGAACAGCATTATGTTACACATTGCAGTGCTGTATCGTTTACGCGTAATTCGCGTGAAACTCTGCCTTACAGAGAAACAGCTCCGCGTCAAATTCAGCCGTAAACTAAAAGCTTAAAGACGAGACAAGTAAAGAAAATTAATGGTTTAAAAATTACGCAAATTAAAGAACGAGCTAAGCAATTTTTTAATCTCTTAAGAGAAGGTATACGTGGAAATAACAATGCAGGATGCATTTCCTTTGACGATTCGTCGGTCTCAAATCCTTTAGCGTCCTTCTCACGTACTATCAGTTTTCTCTCGAATGTATTACCGTTTTCATTAGCAAAAAGGTTTCTTTGAAATGTCACGTCTACTGGTGCTACTCTTCAACGACAAATCTAATTTCACTTGCAGTGGAAAACGCCGTAGGAACATCCCTTTAAATTCATAATACACATACTATGTTCGCTTGTACATATTTCTCTGTTTGTCAGACATCTGTTAGTTTCAATTTCAGATTTGTCATTTCAACAAAGACGAATTTAAATATTGTGCTTTTTGATGAATTTAAATTTCTAGAACCACGCGGTATAAACTCTCGTTACAAAAGTCTATCAGTCTTTACTTATCAGTCAGTCCATCTTCTAGTTGCAAAATTTCTTCATGTGACAACATCTATGTTTGTTTAAAATTTACTACTATTATTATCATTACTATTTATTTTTGCTTCCTTTTAGTTAAGCAGTTGAAACCTCATCATGTTTATATCTATATAAACAAAGAATCTTTTCAGTAGCGTTATTTTTTCCTACATTGTTATTTTTTATTATTATTATTTTTACAATTTTTACAATTATTTCCTACATTGCTTCGTAATCAAAGTGAAACTTCCCGATCTTCCGTAAAATGATCGTTCGACGTAATGTGAACGTGACGATCTTCGCATGTCCCACAGATTAACTATGCAACCGGTGCCAACTAACGATAAGGCGAATGCAGAGAAGATCGACCCAAAGAATAAATTTCAGCGATAAAATCTGCGAACGATGGCTAATTAAATAAACTTCTCCGAGTCGATCTGCTGTTCTATTTGTTTCGTGAAGGCCTTGAGGACTTGCCTGAACAAGGCTATGGCAAAATGGACGAAAAGGGCACGCGTTAGCAAACGACACACTCGGCTCGAGCTCGATGCGATGGACAAGGTTGATGGCTGGCTGAAACGAGCGGCTCAACTTCTACCTCCCGCTAGGAATTACCGTTGCTCTTAGAGGCTAAGGCATTTAATGCTACGCCCGGCATAACACCTCCTTGTCCTGCCGCTTTCTATCCAATTCTCTTTAACCTTCGTGGCAGGAAATAGAATGGAAAAGGCGCCGCCGATTCCCACCGCCGGATCCTCTTGGCGATACTCTCGTCTCTTTGACAGAAACGCTGAAAAAGTGGCTTGAACTTTCAGAAAATTACTGGAAATTTTGGGAACATTTTAACTAGACCCAACAAGTTCTCATCAGCTGTTTCGTTAGCCTGACGAATACACAGTGTTGGTTATAAATATTGCAACAATACGTTTCTTATTGCACTTGGCGCATTTAGTATTTTATTGATTTTAAACAACAGATTTATATACAATTATACAATAATCTTAGAAACTAACGCGATAATAGAACTGATAGAGGTTTGAAGTAGCTCATAATTTTTGGAACAATTAATCTTTTACATATAAAAGTAAAACATTTCTTAAGACCTGACCAATGAGATCTTCGTCCGTACGAGTAAAAATTCTTAAAATATAACCAACGAATTTTGTAATTATTTTCATAACTTTTCGCTTCAGCCAAATCCGTCTGCCCAAATGAATATAATTAAACGTATAGAACGAAATTTACATCGAATATGGAAATTCTAATTTATTAGTGTTGCTCCCCAAATCATTGGTATTTTATTGTCACGTGCTTCGTGACGAGAATACCCGTCAATTGTAGGACAAAATTTCCCGGAAAACAAACCTCTTGCTATCGAATACTGGACTCGAACTAGGCGGGGCGATAATCAAAAATACGACGATCCGTCTTAAGCCGCGCGTTTCTTATCGGGCTCAGGTTTCACGGGCGAAACAACGAAACATGTTTCGTTAACGAGGACTGATAAGAACTTCATGGGGGGAAATGTAGAAAAGGAAATTCGTGGTTGCATATTAGAATAAAATTACTTTTGCATTTATGAGAATTTTTAGGAATATTCACGGGGGACTATTTTGACAATTATGGAATTTTGAAGAAAAAAGAATCTTTAAATTCTTCAACTGTATTTGAAAAATCATACTTCAAGGTACAAATTCGTCGAAAATAAGGAATCTTTCAATTCTTCTAACTTTCCTTGAAAATTCTTAATTGAAAGTATAACCTTATTTCCAATTATTGGAAATGAAACACACCGTACAATATTTATATTCGTTTTATATTTTGTATTTTCTTCTTTCTTGCTTTTATAGACGCTTAGAGCTCACGCTGGAAGTAACTGAAGTTTGTTTGAAATTTTTAGAAATCCATAATTCAACATCGAACGTCCGTTCGATTCCAATTTGACCGTAACCGAAGTGTGTTCTCTGTTTACGCCAGATACTCATAAATAACAAAATAACAACAAAGTGGAACGCTGACAGATGCAACGAATCGTTTTATTAACTGTGAAAGAATAAATAACGAAGGGAGTTTCGGTTAATCGTTGATAAATTATTGAAAGCAAATAATTCTTCGGTGTGCTGTTCATTGTCAATTCGAAAGCCCGATAATTGCAAATCAATGCTTCCAGTTCATTTCTCGACCATCGCTATTCGTTCGTTGTAATGTAAATGTCGTACGCGTAATTGCATTAATGCACTGTACGACGTTGATCGTTTAAATAATTACAAATGTTCATATTACGCTCGTCACGTCGTTAACCATTGGAAAATGTCACTGTGTAAATTTGTGTATTTTATATACTTTAACATCTCTTTCTTCTTTACATCAAAAATATTTTCTAGTATTTTTGGAAAAAGTATCTTTTCGTCTTTCTTCTGGAAGCGCACTTTTTTTCGCATTAAGTATTATTTTTACAATATTTTTCACAGCAACTCGCTCTCTGTTTCCTTTTTTCCGACGAAAAATACCTTTCACCTTTGTTTCCTTTCCCTTTCGTACGAGTATCAGTGTAAGGACAGTCTCATTAACGAGGTAGGAAACAAAGACAAGATGGTCGTGCGTGAATCCTCAAACTATTGGGTTGGCAACTAAATGATTGCGGATTTTGTCATTAGGTGGTATTGGCAAAATCCGCAATCACTTAGTTGCCAATCCAATAGACATTATGCAGGCGAGTTCGCATGTTCGATAAGACCTCGCATTTGATATACGACTACAACGACAACGATAAAGATCGTGGTAACCTTTTAAAATACTCACGTTGCTACACGACTACGTTTATTCTTCGTTCGCGTACAGCGATATTTCGTTCCCCTTTTACAAAGCGTTTACCATGTTAACTACGAAAAGTGGACTATTTTCAATCACCCTGTCGACTTGGAATTATTCAAAGAAATTCTTCTTCAAAAAATTGTATATTTACATTCGATCATTTTACACGCTTCACAACATACCTAATCCATTGTAAGAACTAATTTTGTAAACATAAGAGGGTTGGTTCACAGATTCGATTTAACGAATAAAACCATCATCACTTAAAATGGTAATTCTACTACTATACTACTACTACTACTACTACTACTACTACTCTACTATTATATTAAAATAGTAATTCCACTGTATACCACGATTTTTCATGCTCTTATAAATAATTATAAATCTGACAAAAAATAAATTTACAACTCGTCATTGACGAAACATTTAATTTTCAAACAGTCATAAAGAAAGTACGAGAATTATCCATTCTCGCGTCGACGTTTCTATTTTTAATGAAACAATTAAACGCAGTATTTTAATCGATGCGTTATGTTAATTGCATCGTGCGGAGTCGTGAATCTAAATTATATTCAGTAGAAAAAAATTAGCCAGACGGATGTAAATTAAAGAGTATGTTTAATAATAAAACCAAAATGCAATTTAAAAGGTGGGTGAAATTGAAACAAAGTAGAGCGCTGTTCAGTTTCTTCTCTTTCCACGCATTGGATTTTCCACGATTTTCCAAGCATTGGAAGTTGCTGAGCTGGTTCTACCGCTTCGTTTGACCGGAAGTCGTCCAATCTTGAAGGGGCATTTCCTGTTGCGCGAGGAGAAATGCTCAGCGCATTATTATCGTTCTGTGCACGTTCGAAAATGACTTGCACGAGGAAAAAAAGGAAGGAAAAATCTGACGGGACTCGAATATACATCTCTTTCTCGTTAGTTTATTTTCCTTCGTAGAGAATTTTCACGGCAATTGCAGTGATTTGTTGGAAACTCGTGCAGAAATTCGACGGAATGATATGAAACCACTTTCACATATCGCATTGAAGATTGTACAGCGTGATCGTAAAGTAAACGAGTAAATATGAATCTGAAGATACGATTATCTGTTTCGATAGTCGTGCAATTCGTTGCTGTTTTTAAAATTTTATACAAAATATTCCAAAGATTGATAATAGTAAATTGTACAATGTCGAAACTGTGGATTTAAATATATTTAAAAGAAGGGCAAATTGTGATCCGCGTGATTTGTGATCTTTTAAACATAATACAGGCTGTTTGGAAAACGAGTGACTTTATTTTATCTCTGAATAGCATTAGGGATATTCGATGTCTTAGTTAAAATAATATCTATTTTCGAATAAATTATTTTGTGTTAGTAACCGGATATGTTCCAGAAAGTCAAATTACATAATTCAGCGTTGCAGATGCTCTACAAATATCACTAAAACGCATAAAGAATTAAAAATAACGGTGGCCGGTACAAGGCAAAATAATAATACGGGGACTGAATTCTTCTTGCGACGATTGTGTTTACGAACGCAACGTCGACAAGAACAAATATTTGGAAACCAAAGTGGATCAATGCTCCAGAATGACTCATAATTTCCTATGGCTTATGCGTTTGCCAAGCTTCCGGAATCTTTGACGGTGCTATTATTGGAAACTTTTTTCTAATTTCGTCTCGTAAACTTCGATCCAGCCCTCCAAAACTCTCCAATTTCAGAAACAAATTTATTAGAACCGGAGAAAAGTTTGTTTTAAAAAATTTATTTTCTACCTTTTTTAAAGAAAAAAAATTAATGCAATCAAGGAAGTGGAATTGCCGAAGAGAAATGTTTTATTATTATTTAAAACTAGATTAGTTGTAAAAACGATTATTCCTCGCAATGATTACAACTAACGTTACGATGAAATTAAAGTAAAAAAATTTGCGTGGTATGAGATTCCACTCTATGATAACCATCGATGATTCAAATCGTGAAATATGTTTTAAAACATTGAAAGACCGTGTCTTTTAAAGTTATATTTAAATCGAATAAAAATTATTCAAAGTTATATTAAAAAATTGAAAGTTAGGTACCATAATGAAGCATAAAGGAATAATTGTTATGCAACAATTATAAATATACGTATGGTTATAATAATCTGAAACACGTAGTACGCTTTAGATAGCAAAATAAATTGCCAGAGGAGTTGTCGAGTAAAAAGTAAAGGGGTAACGGCTTGGAGGACTTTATGTTCCTAATAGAATGCTTCCTGTTTCGTTGTGGATATATTCACCGAAAAAACACGGCGACTTCCAGGAAACAGTACAAGGACAAAATTACTCAGCCGATTCTGGACTCCGTGGATATAGAGTAAATGGAAGAAAGGTATACAGAAAATAATAGCATCCAGAGCTTCGTACCAGTTTATTGCGACACCCTGATTGTTGAGCAAGCTTCCTTTCCGCAACTATAAATTTCTAATCGTAAATCTCGTTCCCGGCTGTTCAACGAGAAAATTGACCCTTCAACTTTTGAAACCCGTTGCAGTTATGTCAGAAGAGAGGATGAAGCTGAATATATCGAATATCTGGGAATAAACTTCGTTAATTATATGTGAAACACCGTCTTAAGTTACGGTTCATTAATAATAATTAAACAGTCTACATTTTCGGGTTCAGTGGCAGCTCAGTTTTAAATGTTTAAATTATATTAAATATATTTATTATTATTAATATTTATATATTGCATATTAACCATATTTTATATGTTATTATTTATTACTATTTATATATATTTATTATTATTATAGATATATTTATATTATATATTAAGTATATTTGAAAATATATTTTAACATGAAATCGAGAATTGGGTTAAATCTCGTTAATCATACATGAAAGTTTCTCTTTGAGTTACCCGTTATATAAAATACATGTTTCGATAATAATAGGTATTTCTTTAAAAGAGAAACTTGACCCGACTTTCGTGTTCAAAGTTCCTGTTTAATTTTGAATATTTAGATTGAAATATTAAAATATCTGGCATTTATTTGTTCAGACACGAAATTCCGTCAATTATTTATTCTCTGATCGGCAAATTACAACGACAAACGAGATGGCATTTCTAGCACGTCAAATTAAATTACAGAAATATTCAACACACAATAATCACATTTACAATAAGATCCGTTTATTTGCATGGACAATTGTATTAATATGTTGAATATATGTACATACGATACGAATGTATAGCATAAACTCGAGCATTGCAAATATCAACAGCCAATCAAATTGCTTCTGTAGTCAGCTGATCGATCAATCAGTAGAATATCCCAGCCAGTAATCGGACCAGCCTCTCCCAACCTCTCTAAAAGTAGTCAACCTCAGTCATTTAGCATTAGTACGTAAAGTATTTAATTATTTATTAATTCATAAATTATTCTATATTATAATTAGATTACGGATGTCTAAGCAAATTGATATTTTTATGAACAATACCAACGAACAAGACTTACGAACAAAGTGAAATATTTTTGTATTATTTCTTAATATTTCTTAATTATTTTATATTTTTCCTCTGTAATCTTCGATTAACAATAATTTGAGTAATTCTCTGCTAATAGCAAATTTTTCCTATTTCAGGTAAAGCGGTACCATTTGTAGAATTGACTGTGGCACACGCTTCGGTTCTAACGATCTTGGCGATCAGTTTCGAGCGGTATTATGCAATTTGCGAGCCCCTACGGGTTGGGTAAGTAAAGGGAATATTTTATAGAGCAATATCTCACAAGTAAACACGTAGCATCTTTCTGTGTACTTTCGACAAATACAGAGACAATTGGTTTTGAAATAGTTACGAAACCGGTCACGAACCGTGTGGCGCTCCCAAGTAAACAAAACACTAACTTAAAGCTTGAATCGTAGCGAGTATATTACGTTCTCTGTAACCAGGAAAGTATCAATTTGAAAAATTTGTCAAAGTGAGTTTGCAGGTTTAATACTTATCGAGTGGAGCGCTGATGAAATATTTAGCTTAAGTATGAGTCAACGTGTATACTTTATACACATATATAAAATATATATATATTATATGTAAATTCTATAGAATTCAAACTGCCCGCCAACCCACATTTTTACTTTTGCTTTGTTTTACCGGCAGTCATTTTAATGAATAGGTTAGATCACGAGAGATGAACGGTAATTTAGGACTTAGAAAATCGATTCTCGATTTTCCAGGTAAAATTTCTAGTAGATTTGTTATTACCTGTTATTGTATATAATTTAATTTATTCCTAAAATAAACTTGATTTTCCAAAATCGATCGTCTTATTTACCCTCAGGATTTACGTTATTATATACAGGGTGATTGGTAACTGGTGGTACAAGCGAAAAGGGGGTGATTCTATGCAAAAAAAGAAGTCGAAAATATAGCATAAAAATTTTTTTTAATTTTTTTTTTTAATTTTTCCATCGAGACAACGATCTACAGTGAGACCCGTTATAACGTACCGCACGCGTACCGAGCGAAAATTCAAAATCGATTTTCTCGAAAACAAAGCCTCAAACGAAAAATTTTTATTCTATATTTTCGACTTTTTTTCGCGTAGAATCACCCCCTTTCCGCTTGTACCGCCAGTTACCAACCACCCTGTATATAAATATACTACGAAATACATCGGCCCACGAAAGTATTCGAACACTTGCATATACCATAGAAACCTGTTATGTGCTATATTATGTGCTATATAATACGTGGTGACACAAGTTTCAAATTAGGTCAATATGAACCGTTTATTTTGGAAACGGTGTAAGTCCATGTTTTGAAAAAATTGAGAAAACGAAAAATTTTTTTATACAATTTCTAATTTAAATCTTAAAAAATTCGTTTATTCTAATCAATTGAGATTTTGTTAGTAATTGTCATTGCATAGTTATTTATTTTGAAAGTGGTGTAAATCCATTTCTTGTAAACTGTACTTTATCCAAGTAATCCAGGCACCAATAATCAAAAACAAATGATTGCGAATGTTATCCTAACTTCTGTATCTGGCATAATATTGCATGTACGGGTGTGGAAAAGTGGTTCAAATGCAATATAAATTATCAGTAATATACTAATAAATTATTATTACAATCATTGATTAATTATTATATCATTTAATTAAATTGTTACAATTAAATGTAATTATTATTACATTTAAACTATTATTAAACTGTTAATAATCTTACATTTATATCGTATCGAAGTACAAACCTAAAACTGAAGGAAGTATTACATATTGTTGTTATCTCCCTTACTTTTCTCATTAAATAATTTTGGATTAACATTAGAATCTAATAGTTATACGGATATTTACTGGAATCTGACATAATAATATTATGATAATTTAATTTTATTTAGTTATATTCTATTCATTTTCAAATATCACACATATAAATATTAAATAATAAAAATTTAATAAATTACATAATTCTCTAATTTTAGAAGTTGTATAAGTCCATTCGTGACCCTGAAAAAGATATTGATCTAATTAATTTTAAAAAGAACCATTTGTTAAATTTTTAATTTCATTTTGGTTAAATTTTTTTTATTTTTTATTAAAATCGAACTTATATTTACTCAATACGTAGAAACTTAGACAAACTGAGTTTACTTTGCTTACTGATCTTTATCAGGATTTTTCAATCGATGGGAACACGTACACTTCGATATTTCGAAACAAAGGGAAATGGACTTACACCACTCCCAAAATAAACGGCCCATATAATCACGATAATCGATTCTCGTTATAATGGCAATGAAATTTCAAAATTTATACACACAATATATACATATATTGTATACCTGTGTTTAGTCGCGTATTCGTCCGTTTATATAAAAATATGCTACGGTAAAAGTCCCACGCTGCATGTTCTATCCAATTCTTTTCTGATACAATAATACTCACGTTCCGAAACAGACACTGTGAAATTCAATCGACAGGAAACTAACCAAACATTCGATCTATCGAAATTCCACCAACGAACGAAAGCGACGACTCTGTTAAAAACAAAAGTACGTTACTCTCCTATCTCTTGGTGAAACGTATCTGTCGAAATCATTCATCCCTTTGAAGTAGTGAATTGATGCAGAACTCGTGCGTGACTATCCGTGTGCGACACCGTGTCAGTTACGGTTCCCACTTATTTATTTTTCAAATCAAACCAAAAATAATAGTTACTTTTTAAACCTTTACGAAAACAGGAATTGACGAAAGGTATTTTTGCATAGGTATATGTGCACGAAGGCCAGAGCGACGTTTCTTTGCTTCGTCGCGTGGGTTGCGGCGGCGCTTTGCACCAGGTGAGACAAATAAAATGAAACACCGAATTGTTACTTCGCACTTTTCTTTTATCCGCTTTCTTCGCTGTTGACGCATACCATGCTTTCATTCGCTTCTCAATTCCTGCACTTCTTCTTCTTCCGCTTCTTTATTTTTCTTTCGCTATCTCTTTGTTCCTCTCCATTCTTTTTTTCATTCGCTCTTGATGCTGCATTTCTATGTAACGGAAATATCCAGAATATTGCAGTCTGTTCGTTCGAGAGAAACACTTGGAATGTCAGGCCTCTTCTTTCTCCATGAATTTAATATTGTAGAGTTTGAAACTCTGAAGTGGCATTCATAAACTTCGTGCAAAGGCAATTAAACGCAAACTCGTTTTTCTGTTTTTATTGACTGCGTTTGTCGTATATTTCAGTTGGAACTACTTAATATCGCGATATTTCGAAGTTTTTTATTGCAATATATTAACAGCCTTTAATTATATATTACGTTTTTCGATAAATAAAACAATATCGTACGCATGATAATTAAAATCAAATTCATTGAATTTTTATCTTTACCTTAACCTACTAACCAGGTCCCATAAGCAGAAGTTTCTATGATTAAAAAGTTAAAACTTAATAGAGATAAATTAAATTTAATTAAAGGTTAGTTTTAGCTTTTTCGAATGTAAGTATGACATAGTTCGTTTTTAATAGAAATGAAACGACATTAAAAAAGATAGAAAATCCCTAAGTAAAGAAATTATTTTGTCCGAGGCTATTGGCTATTTGGCTATTAAAATTACGAGTTGACTGGTCTTTCTCGATCAAAAGTGTAATTGCTGAATCTAGTCATTCTACATTTTAAGATTTCGGTAAAATTATCTGTCAGAAACGTATAACTGAGGTTAATTACTGTAGCTGATAATTCTCATTAATGTTCCAAATCTATTTTCCCATGAAATCATTCCATAGTGTACGGAAGGGCCGCTTACATTTTCGACTCCCGAGACGATTTTCAACTTAATTGCCAGAGGGCGTAAACAACGTGTTAAAGTGGCGCAACACTGTGGCGTGAGCTGCAAACTGCAGTGAATCACGCAGTTGAATGTCGTGCACCAGTTACGTAGGCAATAACGTTCGTCCTATTAAGCACGTTACTTACCCGACATTTTTCCTTATTTATTTTTCCGTTCTATTTTTATACCAATTGTAGCTTGACGATTGAAGCGTTTAATTAAGCACCACGGTCACGCTTGACGATTTTTTGTCGCAATACAGATAATCATTGAAACGGCAACGTGACGTGAGATATGAATAAATGAAACGTTGAAACATTAAGACTAATAGCCAAAAAAGAGGTATTTAAACATTTTGTAATTTCCATTTAGAGATGAACACGTTTTAACACGTATCGATATCGACGAAGTGATCTCCATATTATATTGGTAAATTGTAACATGTGCACCAACCACTGCGCAAATATCTAGATATGATGGAACTTTCTATAAAAATGCGAAAAAATATACTTCTTTAAGACTATTTATGACATTTTGTGATTTGTATTTAAAAATGAAGATTCAACAAGTATCAACATCGATGAAGTGGTCGTTATATAAGTAAATTAGTAAATTGTGACATGCGTGCCAACCATAACGCGTAAAAATCAAAAGATGATAGAACTTAGAAGATATTGGTTTTTTAAGCTATTGACATTAAAATATTTATAAAAACAAACTGAAGTAAACTTTTCAATACCACACTATGCAATCTATCTTCAGGAACATTAAAGAGAAAAATAGCTGCGGTTAACCATTTTTAACAGTACTAACGATTTTTTACCGGTGAAATATGACGCCACAGAGGTAGAAGAGCGTTGAAGAAGAATCGAGGATACGTGGAAGCTAAAAGGCAGCTGTTTCTCTCAATTACAATATATATATACATTGCGAAAGGGAATTTCACCGAAGACGATAGTAATTTAAAGCCATATGTTACCATATCATTGTACGCGCGAGAAAAAGCTTCCCTCAGGGATATTTTCCGGGGAAATCCGGCTGTAAAAATCGATATGGAGTGGCGATGATAAGAAAATCACGACGGTGACCCGCAAAACCTTAATGGTCCGTAAGACATCCTCTGAAAAATTTCTGACTTTACTCCTGGTGATAAACGAGCAAGGATTATAAATGGAGGGATAACGAGGGCAGAATATGATGACCTAGCCAGATGGAAATTAAAAGGAAAGCTGTAAAAACCACCGTAATACGTTCCGAGTTCTATTTTACGATTATTTCTCTGTTTGTGTTATTGCCGAAGATTTACTTGTCTTGTGAGAAAGTTTTAAAATTGAGATTCGTTTAACTTATATTGACAGTGATTTTGACTTTTCTCGCGTTAGTACCACTGCTAATAGTTTTGATAATTTTAAAAGTTCCTAGATACATTAATTTACATTAAATTACCATACACTATTAAAATATTCATGTTTCAATTCAATTCCATTTATGATTAAATGTGACTCTTAAATATAACTATTTCATGCTTAGGAACATAGTTTAATTATTTAGAATAGAATATCTTCAAATCAAATTAGAATCATCCAAATACGCTAATCATTATTAAAGGCTGATCCCCAAGCGCGCGAAGAAGGGCTGGAAGAAGGATGGTCCTAATAAAAGTGTGGATACTCTTCTGGAATTACATTAGTAATCTCATGAATAAGCCTGTAATGCAACCATTCTTCCGGAACATTAAGTAAAATCGCTATGCGTAGCCACTTTATGTAATTAAATTAAATGCGTGGCTAGGAAACAATCAAAAAGAATATTCAGAAAGCTCACATATATCCTAAGATACCTGAAATAATCAAAACTTAGTCTTTTTCTTTCAATGGATTGGTAGCGATTTGGTTTAACGAGTTTATAAAATTGAGAAATTTTTGAGAGTCCATATTACTAACTTCACAACTACGATAGAACTTCACAAATCCCGAAAGCTCCAAGCACACAAACCAACATCGTCTTTCAAATAGAAATTCCTTCAACGAACACTTCAAAACTTTTTACTAAACTCCTTCGACACTTGGTAAAAAGTTTTCTCGACAAAAGAAAAGGTTTAAGCTTATTAGATCTATCGGTAGTTCGTTCGAAACGCAATAATTGGACTGCGAATACTTCTAAAAACTTATATTTTTATAAACATAACTAGAGAAGTGGAACGTATTTATTTCGGTCCCTAAATATCATAAGGAATACTGTTTTGCAATATTTTATATATTGTTGCAGGTTATGTATATTCTACGCATTTTTACATTCTTACCCCTCAATGGTTATCTCGGTGACGCATAATAATTTGGTGTAGGTTATTTAATCTTAAAGTATTTATTCTAATTTATATCTTCTGATTTACGTGATAAATATCGTTAACATATCTTATTGCGTAAGATATAGGATATAAATTAAAATGAAATAACCTAACCTAAATAATTGTTATCATCTAGGACTCAACAATACCAATTAAAAATTAAATATTTTATAAATATTTAAATATCCGCAGTCCAGTGTTAACAAAGAAAGTCGATCATATATTGCTGAAAGATTCGATTTAAACGAGTCATAAAATCTACCTGGTGTTTCATCCACGTTCGAGTTGGCCCAAACGAAGAAAGGCAACGTGTATCACTGGTCATAAAAGGAATATCGCCTGTGAACCACTTCTGAGGAAGAGTTTTACACATCGGTAACACTTTTTTCCTTTCGTGGATCACGAGGGCGCTGTTACTCGGCTCAAAGACGAGGCCCCCTGTTCGCTGAATTTATGGCTCGGGAAAGCAGTCTGTGAAAAAGCTGCTGGAGGATCGTCTTCCAAGGAAAAAAAATATCGAAGTAAGAAAGAAGAGTGGCATTAGGTGTCGTGGTGAAAAAGAACAAAGCTTTCGAGGAAGATGGAAGGCAACCCAGATGGAGATGGCTTCGCAAGAAAATTATTGGGCGTGTTTCAACATAGAATAAAGGTTAAATTGACTTGCGTAATATGATGGAAAGAAATGATTCTATACAGAATTAGTATAAAATGTTGTTTAGTATTTAGAATATTGAAAGGTTATGTTTTACGTTATGTTTCGTTGTACTTTATTAAGTAGATACAATCTGGAACAGTTTCAGTTTTTTAATTGACTGAAGAAATATTTAAATTTAATTTCAATCGTCCGTTCAAATAAAATATCATATAGACATATTGCTGGTAGAAAAAGATTCATCAATTTCTAACTAAAAAGTGAAAACTAGATGATGTGAAACTAGGAAAATGGCGAGGAGGTTATATTATAACTTCAATTTAAAAGACAATAATTCTTTCGGATAAATTTCAAGGAAGAAGTATTTAAAGTTTAAGAACTAAAAGATCCAATAATCCTAAATCCATCGCAACTTTTACATACTTTTCTGAGAAATTTATAAATTGCACTTTCTGTAGCCAGTCGTGACAGTATATCAACTTCCTAGAATTCCAGTCCTAGATTGATTGCACAAGTGCCGAAAAATTGGAAGAAAACAGAAGTTAAAGGGAAAGTAATAGCTCGAGGTATTCAAAAATGTTTCGCCGAATCGAATTTCTGGGGCAAAACTTATCAATGGTAATAAAGGACTAGAAAATACAACGCTACTCCTCTGCAATATAAATACTTGTATATGTTCGTCCGCCACTGTTTACCGTACACAACCGCCCTCTGAAATCGTAATCTCGGATTTTCGACGGTGTTATTGATAGAGACAGAATACATAATCCACATCCATAGATTAGGGGATTAAACGGATGCCAGTTGATAGAAAAATTTTGCTCCCGTGCCTACTCGGTAAACAGAAAGTCTCCGAATACCTTCTAGCAAAAGGAAAGAAAACATTGAAATTAACCGAAAAAGTTTGCTTTCGGAAAAGGAAATGGCAAAGTAGAGATTAGAAATATATATATATGTTATAAATTCTTTAACCATTTATGATCAACAAGTAAACAAGTAAATATTTTGTTCAAAGGGAATTTCATAGCATTTTTGAATAATATCATTGATTTGAACGTAGATGTAACACATCTTATAGAAATCAATTTTGGCTTTTAGAAGACATGGTTGCTTAATTCCTATTACATGAATTCTATCACATTCAATATCTGATATTCAAAGGAGTTTCTCTTAGAAAATCGACATTGTTTCAAAGAAGAAAAGATCGACATATTGAAGATAATAATATGAAAAACTGATCAAAGTTTATCTCCAATCTGATCTTTAAAACATATTGAAATACTACTACAAAGAGAATTTATTTAACCACTTATCTGAGTTTCTATTAAATTTTGTGTTTAAAGCTTTTATTCTCTGGTAGAGATAGAAAAAATAAACGTAGCCCATCCAGTTCTGAGATTCATTCCAACGATAACGAATCTGATTTGTGAGCAGACCTTCGAACACTGTATGAAGTTTTCTAACTTGTACTAAGCGTGCAAAACGTAATTGGTCCGCGAGATGGTGCTTTGTCAGAAACTGGACATAGAAAAATACAATTACATTGTGAATAGACAAAAAAATATGAAATTGCTAAAAATTGGCAAGGAACTTTATTACGTCCATTCGCTAGAAAAAGTACAAACAAAATGGTCGTTTGAGTGAGGCCAAAATTGCCAGGAGATAACGACATAAATGGAGCAGAAAGGTCCAGGATGAAATCAGAAAAAAACCAGAGATGTAAAACTCGGTTAGAAGAGAACTACAATTGAATATATGAAGGAAGGAAATATATCGTAGAAATGTTACAATGGTACTGTTTGAAGGCTTCAAGTTACTTAGGACAGGGTAAAAAAGGAACTTAATTACCGAGTTTATTCCTGAGGGACCTATCAGCAGAGGAGATATTAAACAGGGGATCTCCTTTGGATCTGTGACGTCTTGGTGTGATAAGAAACACGTTTTCCAGGTCAATGACGTGCGGTAGATTTGAAAGTAAATTTAGGGGAAGAAATTGCAATTTGTATGTACAGGTAATTTAACCTATAAAGTGATAGAATATTATAATTTAAATTTAAACCTCAAATACAAGCATAAAAATTTGAATTTAGATAAGCACAAAAGAAAACAAATGTCAGGTATCGTTTTAGATCTTCAGAAATCAAATACGAAATATTTTTCTTTCTTTTAACATTGCAACTCGAAGAAATAGGAAAGAAATAGATTATAAGAGACAACAAAAGAAACTAGAAATTGAAATCGAGCGCAGAAACTGTTGCTTTCCAACATATATATATATATATATATATATATATATATATATATATATATATATATATATATGTCAGACATTGGGAAGCTGAATAAGCACAAGCGTATCGCAGTTTATCAAGGCAGGAAAGCAAGACAGATGCCTAGTATAATTTCAGAGGGAAGTTTCTTGAATGAAGCTCCAAGTACTCCAAGCTCGTATACGGCCTTGCAACACAATACTATTGATGAATCACCCGGGAAATCCTCTCTTTCTGATATATATGGGGTAATTCTACTATCACTATTAGCAAAATAACCCACATTTCCTTAAATTTTCAAACATCTGCCTTTTCCCTGTATTTGGGATGTCAGACGAAGAAATTTATAGTAAACTGTAACAATACAAAGTGGGTTCTAACATACTCAAATTCAAAGAAATACGTTGGTATAATACAAATTATAAGTCCAATGAAAACAATAAGAATTTTATTACATTAATTTTATTATTATCAATGATCATTTGCGTTTCTTTATTGTCGATTTAAGAAAAACAATTCTTCATTTTTAATAAAAAAGCATGCTTTTTATTTTATATTTTTACTTTACAATATCATTTTGCATAGTTCAATCAAATATTTATCTTTAAAATCTTACTTAAAATCTCAGAAAATAAATTGTTCTACAGACATTGATATAATTTAACAGTTTTCTACAAATTTTGAACAGTGTTAGCAATTTTGACAAATGCGTCATTTTTTTCTCTTCCTCTCTCCATTTATAAAGAGAGAAAACACAACAATCTCTGTGCAATTACCGAAAATTGCGTCAGTTCGAGTATTCGAGGAAATTCAATATCACGGTACCGTCTTTCGTGCGAAGATCGGGTCCGAGATTCGTGCCCAGACAAAAGAAAGGAGGGAGGAAGAACGAAAAGAAAGCAACAGGATACTGTGTTCGGTTACGTGGGAGTGTCACTGTGTGACGGCAAGCTATTTTCCCCGTGTCTCGATATCTAAAACGACTTTCAGAAAAGTTAAGAGCTGTATCTCAACAAAGAAATTCGAATGATTTTCTTTCTTCTTTTTTATATATATGTATATTTATATAAAAAGTAAGAATCTATTCAAATTGAAAAATCGGAAAAAAAAGAAAATTACTGCTGAAATAGAGAAACAAGGGGAATAACGTTATACGTGGTTCGAATAAATATAAAGAGACTCAATTATTATTAATCCAGTTAATTAAATTATTTGCTAATCAAGTTTGCGCAATACTCGGATTTAAAATACGGTGGATCCATTTCGTCTCAGCAATAAAATCCCCATTGATTATTTTTGTGCGTCGCGCATTAAACCGAGTCATTGAACAATTTCCTGGAAAACGTGTCGAAAGCATTTGCATCACATTTTCGTCAATACAACACTGATTCAATAATTCCAATTGAAAGAGCAGGGTATAGGAAAAAAATAATTGCTTTGAATACATATTGCTTGTTTTAACCTAAAGATTTGATCTATCCAGGTAAGGCTGAATTCAACCCTTCAATATAATGCAAGTTATCTTATAACAAGAATAATAATGTTAAAACTCAGAGAAAACAAATAGCTGTCAGATATAGGTTCAAACCGTACACATTGTACTGGTGTTTTCTAATACATAAAACTAAAACCAGGTGTAGATTAAAAAAACTAAAAAGAAGAACGCTAAATTTAAGATTAAATCCAGAGATTAAGATGAAGTATTACAAACCATGCGATTACTCGGATTTTTACTTCTGAATTCCTTATTTTTACATTTTGGTATTGTTCTTATATTGCTATTATATTGTTAACATTCAACATTGTTCATGTGGCATAGACCCATGAGGATCCAAAGCTTGTACTCAATGAAAAAAGAAACTAGTGCAAGATCCAATCGAATCACAAGCTTCGCCGAGCTTACAAGGCAAATCCTCTGCAAACTCGGTCGGTAAAGGGGCTAAAAACCGCTTACACGTTAATCTCAAACCGCCATCCTTCCTGCTCGATCTCCGTCTAGCTTGAAGATTCTGAAAGTTCCAGTTGCACGCCAATTTCGCTTTAACTGATTGCAGTCCCATAATCTGGGTCTCTCAGTACCAGGAGATGCGCGTGAAGGAGAACAAGAACGATCAAGACGCGAGGAACTTTGTTCCAGTCTGTTTGACGATGGCCGACAGTAGCGCCACTGTGGTATTCTTCTTACTTCTGGTCCTCGTCTTCTATATAGCGCCACTGCTGATCCTGCTGATCCTGTACACTTTCATCATCAGGCAATTGATGCCAGATCCCAGTAATACAAGCGACTCTTACCATACCAGAGCAAAGAAGCACGTGATTACAATGTTACTATCGGTGGTTATCAGCTTTTTCATCTGTCTGTCGCCATACAGGATTCTGATCTTTTATATAGTGATCGCACCAGCAGAACAGATTGCTGCCATTGATCGAGACACGTTCTTCGCTTTTCTTAACTTTAGCAGGATCATGTTTTATCTGCACAGCGCCATTGATCCGATATTGTATAATTTAATGAGCAGTAAGTTCAAAAAAGGATTTTTGGAACTATGCAGAATGAAGAAGTGTGCCAAGAGAGGATTAAGGAGCAATATGACCGGAACTAGGAAAATTGATAGTAGTGAACAGGAAGAGAACTTTGTGTGATACTTTCTTATGTAACCGGCATGATGTTTTTACTGTACATTTACATTTTCAGTCGGCATTAATTAGAGAGCGTGATCTCACTTACAGTATTGTAAACAGCTGCTTATGTGATTGTATTAAAGAACGGTATTCTTCGAACAAATACTGTATTGTTGTGATATGAACTTTTATGTACTTTTTATATGTTACTGGCCGATGGTAACCTTTTTCGAATACGATTAAGAATATTTAATAATAACATTCCATGTTTCTGCTCCAAATGAAATTACTGTAGTAAATTTATAAAAATATTCGGAAAATAAAACCTGAGAAAAATATACTGATATGTTACCATATACATTACTATAATAGTTATTGTATATATAACTATGTATAATATGTGAAGTATCTCTTCCAGAAAAAACTATGAAAATCTACTAAAAAAATATACTGAAGAACTGCCTAAAACCACTGACTATGACTGCTTTTCCAATAATGATTTAATTACGTTAGTTCCAGCTACTATTTCATCAATATAGCTAGTAATTCATTTGTACTGCTTTAGCCACTGCTGGCAATTACTGAACAATATTAAGCTCGCAGTAGTGCAACTATCAAAATCCAATAATACATTACTCTAAATCAGCTTCTATTATATTGACCAGCTAATAATATTTTTCTGCAAGAGATACGAAAGAAAAATAACAAATATTTAAAAACTATACCATATACGAAACGAAAATAACATAAATCACCAATCATTTAGATAAAACGTCTGTTCACAGCCCCATTCTACTGATGGTCAAGTACGAAGAGGAAGAAAACTCGAACGGTACGTACATTCCGACCTGCAGCACAGTTGCAAATTCATTCTGGCCGATCAGCTTCGTTCTGTTCACGATAATCGTGTTCTTCGTGATACCACTGCTGATCCTTGTGGTTCTGTACACGGTGATTGCACGACATCTGATGACGAACTCGACGATTAGCCGTGGCTCGTCCAATAACTTGCTCAAATATCGCAAGCAGGTGATGCTGATGCTAGGGACAGTGGTGTTTTGTTTCTTCCTATGCTTGTTACCATTTAGGGCACTGACACTTTGGATCTTGGTCGTTCCAATTAAAGTAATCCTCGACTTTGGTATCGAGCGCTACTTCACCCTGCTCTATTTCTGTCGAGTGATGTTCTATCTGAACTCTGCCATTAACCCTATCCTCTACAATCTGATGTCCACGAAATTCAGGGAAGGTTTTCTCAGGGTTTGTGGTCTGGGCCCCAATAGGAAGAAAAAGAAAAAAACGTCGGACAAAACTGGTACTTATACTACTGGCTCGACCAATTGTAGTAGCAATCAGTCTGATTTCTGGAGGAGACATAGCAGTAATAAGAGCAACAGCGTTAAGGCACCCTGCAACAACACGACCGCGGAGAAACAGGTTAAAGTGCCACTTCAGACAACGGTTGTTAGTGGAAGTATCGTCAGGAAGAAACAGGAGAGTTATGTTTGAAAGGATAAAGTGGGAATATGACGAGGATAATTTCTAAGACTGTGATCTTTCGAACCATTCCATGATATCGTAGCATAGTCGGTGGAAGAGATATGGTAATGAAGTTGTAAATTAAAGACTTCAGTGTTAGCATCTACTAATAGTGTTGTGTTTAGGGCTGTATATAGGATAATTTCCTTGCTAGTTGATTGCATGCTGCCAATCGCACCGCGTATTACACTCGTCTTCATTTTCCATACCTGTTCTCCTTAATTTAAATGTACTATTTATCATTTTCAAACTGACACCGACTTGGCTATATCAATTCCACTGATTATACTACTTAACGTCGTTCGTATTCGTATGTGGATTGTATATTGTACATATATACAGACTTTTTTCGAAATCGTAGTTTCAATGACATTTATTTTAATTCTTTACAAATTGTTGAAAATGTCGCTCTTGGTGCCGCAGACAGATTTTTATTCGGCAAATCCTATACTATCCTTTTTTCCATGGTCCCCAAGATTATCCCATCTATTACGTCTTATATCTTACATCCCGTATTCAATATCATCCAGCCCATAACCAATTGACATTACCGGGTGAAACCGGACCACCGGACTGAGATGACTGAAGAAAACAAACTTCATTATGGTTCTGATTTCTATATTTTACATTTTGTACACATTCTTTGAGTTTTCTGTTACGTCTAAGTTGAAAGAGTAGAATTATTCAACTTACCACGATTTCGGAAACATTCTGTATTTTATAGAAACACTATTTATTAAAAACTAACCTAAAAGAAATTTAAAAATGCTGGAATCATTTATTTAATATTAATTACCGACTATCTGATAGTCTATTTCAATTATTTGTACCTTCAATAGCGTGAGAAAGAGATCTAAAAATGCTTATGTTATTCATTACCAAAAAAAAAACATTAATCCACATAAGATTATGAACGATATATTAGGATCGAATTATCGTTGCATAGAATTTTGGAATCTGTGATCACTAATTATATAACCGTGTACCGAGTAAGTATTAGAACAAAGATGAAACAGTTGTGTCTTCGAATTGAAGAAAAACTAAAGATAAGCTATACGATAGATAAAATTGATTAATGTTTAAGAACCAAAAGGGATCTTAAAAAGATCTTCTCTTTCATGTTAACCAAGATTCGTGTGATTTGCCAAAATTGTTTGTTCTAATTTCTTTAGTGAATGTTCATCTTTATAAATGTACAAAATGACAAATTAAGTTTCTACGGAAATTAAGTTCCTATGCGCTTATCGAACTACGTACATATTCGATTTATATTTATAATTATGACAGATATTACAACAATTAGAGATATTTTTAAACTGTATAGATATAATTTTCCATGAAGTAAAAGTATTGAGGAGGTGACGAAACTAGTCTTCGAGCTTTAAATAATTATTTATTTAATTACAGTCTCTGCGGAACATATACATCGATATTTTTGCCATCGCGCTAACTATTAAAACTTTATTGCTCATGACGTAGCAATAAATGGCAGGTTGATTTAATTGTACATTAAATCATTCCAGTAGTCTTTAAAAATTGTATAGTGTTCGCTTTTATTTTTACAATAGGAATCAATTACCGTAAAAAATATTTAAATATCTAGGACGCTTAAGCTGGAGCAGGTAAAACAAACTTCTTAATGCGATTTATATGCTATATGTATAGATTTCGTTCCTAATTGACTGCAAAGCGTTCGTTTTCAATAGTTTATAGATCATTATTGATTTTTATTTATGCGAACTATTTACAAAGAGACACTTTATTTTTATTATCCAAAATATATGTTTCTGTAAATATTTTGTAAAATAAAATTCGAACAATATTCATAATATCAGATCAACTAATTTTTTATATTAACACTTTGCATTTAACATTACAATGGAATATGTTTCATGTTACGTACGCTAATGTGATAATGTATATAACTTAATGATGTAGTTTTCCCATTAAATAAGTTACTTAAATATGATATTAAAAGGAAAACGCTAACGTAGCTAAGGCGAGATTATTCTATTAGTGAATTAAACTTTTCGTCGTATTTCACGAATATTATATCGTGTGCTAAATTATCAGATCTAATAACCATTGAATACACATAATAACCCTTTGACTCCATAAAACCGATCAACTCCTTTTTGCCTTCTTCAACATGAGAGAATTCCACAGAAAGTGTCTGAAAATTTCGTAATTCAAAATTTATGCAAAGATAATTAAAAAATAATAAAAATAGTAACAAAATTTAAAATTATAATTCTTTTCTTAATTTTAAATTAAGTTAAATTCACCTCGATATTTATCATGTCGAAAGGAATCGTTTTTAATACTTGAAGCTCATGCCCCTCAATGTCAAGACTAAAATAATTTACTGTAGTCACATTAAGAGCAGCCATTAAATCTATAAATGGAAAACATTGAACTGAGATGTGGACACCACTGTGGGCAACATCAGGAGAATTTGGTAAATGGCTATCAGAAGCATTCGGCTCGTGAAGACGTCCAACATTATCGGCCATCAAGAAGGAATTCTGAAAATTGCACAATGGAAAATATATATACATATATGAATAAAAAATATGAATATTGCAAAATATTATAAGGTAACTTATTATATAATTTTCTGCAACAAATTACGAACTTTCGTACCACGGAGGGAAATGGCTCAGTGGCAAGGCACGTAGGTGTTAGATAAGCTTTTCTGTTTTTTCTCAACATTTTACTGAAGTTCAAAGGATCCGCCTCTACCAGAAGGCCATTCCAATCGAAGTATCGTTCCAATACCAATGTGTTACTCCGAGTCTCCCCGTCGTAAGCGCCACATTCTACGAAGAAGCCATTTTTCTGTAAACAAATTATCAAATGTTTGCGTTGTCAGTTGCCACTTATTCAAACATCGAGAACTAAAATACATTTCTCTTAAATTGAATTGAGATTTCACTGAGAGCATTTTTTTTTTATCAATTTCAATTTAAGAATACTTGATAACAGAAATTTGAATAATGAAAATAAAGATATTTGAATTTTAAAATCATTGACAATATTTCTTTCTCTTCGTTACGTAGGAAAAATATTTGACAGCAGAAATTTTATATTAAAAAAATCTGAAAAATTCTTTAATTAAGACTATCGACGGTAATTTCTTTTTTACCAATTTTATATTAAAAATATTTGATAGTAAAAATTGTATATTAAAAGTATGTATTTAAAAAATATTTGAATATGAGACCATTGATAGTGATTCTTTTTACTGATTTCATATTAAAAGTATTATAATTACACAATATTTTAATATTACCTTATCTTTGAAAATTTTTCGAATATGTTCGGCTTGGCCCATCGATTGATCTTCGATTTCTGGATTTTCAAGGTTGTATGGTTGATCCGGATTGTATTCCCGAAATATCCATTGTCGACGAATATCGGTCATGTACCGCTGCCAATGTGCCGGATCCGATGGTGACTGTATTTTGCCATTGTACCATTTAACAACTTAAAATAATATACATAATCAGATTAATCAGAATTATGGCCAGATTTTAATTTGTAATTGAACTCCGGAGAAAACATTCGATAAATATGTATCAATTTGTCATATAAGTAAAAGTACGAGAGTTATGCATATTTAATATCCCGTTGCTTGCAATGTCCTTGATGTAGTGTCCTTAACATGCGGTATTAATAACATGACTTGATAACTAAATAGCATGACATAAACACAGGCTGAACAAATTAATTAAAACGTTACTAGTTGTAAACGTGACTGAAATGGCTGAGACATCATTGGAAAAGAATATGCATATGCATCAGACCATAGAAATTATTACTGGTGAAACTGCAGAAAGGCTACCTTATCTCCAATTTCGATGATTTTTGGATATGTTTTAAAAATCGATATTGTGAATAACTTTTCCTATACATATTAGCGGCAATCTTTCTTAGTTTCTGAGATATTTGCAAAAAACTGGCGGTATCACTACCAATGAATTCTATCTGTAGTTGTACCTTTGTAGCAGCGTATGTGTACGATTTGGTTACCGGTCACCTAATCTTCTGTTTATAAATGACGGTGGACTAGCCTAAAGCATCGTGCATAACTTCATATACAAAACTGTAAAAAATGTCTGTTATGAATTACACGAATATGATTAATGTATTGGGTTTAGGTTTCAGTTACAGTTTTCAAACCAGCAGCCGCAAGGTAACCGGGAATACTTGGATAAGCTAATAATAGATTAATTATGAAAATTATATACGAATGAGTATTTGATACTATTTTACGAAGCGGAATAATTGTTATTACTTTACGTAAGAGTTGCTGGCCGCTTTGCAGCGGCCGAATTGAAAAATCGAATCCAAACCTAATGCACTTATGATATTCACTTTTAATTGAATTATAAGTTATAACGGACATTACTTACGAGCTCGCATTTGCAGTTGTGCATAGGGCTTTAAACTCGTCCGACTCAGCTTTATAAACAGAAAATGAGGAAAATGGCGGCCAGCATCCAAACTAATACATACACTGTTACGGATGCAAAACTATAGGTAGAAATCACTGTAGTAATACCGAGAGTTATGTGCGAATATCTCGGAAACTAAACGAGACCGCCGGCTATATATGTGTATTGGGTTGGCAACTAAGTGATTGCGGATTTTACCATTACCACCTAATGATACATATAAGAAAATAAATGTTCAAAATGTTGATTTCTGTATCATATTTCAAAATCGTCGAAATCGAAGATGATTTTTTTTTATCTATTTTTAAAGAATTTCATAAGATTACAATTAACGATATACTAAAAAGGATATGTAATCTAAAATATCATTTCAAATTAAAAATTTGAAAAATAATAGTAACAGTAGTTGATATTACCGATCAAGCATTCCTATCGAATATGTATTTATAAACAAGGGCAATAAATATTTGTAACATTTGCTAGCCTCAATCTATATTTATTTTAATTCGATCATTCCATAACCAATTACTTTTACAAACGTCCGCGAAACAGATGTCTCTTAACTTCCTAACAGGGTATGAGGAATATCTCGGTATGTCAATATAGCTATTTCGATATATATAGGAAAATATTTCAAGTTTAAGAGGTTAATAACAGTAATTCATAGTTATGCGTAAGTGCATTCAATTGGGATTTCGATCAATTATTTTTTACTCTGTTTATACTCCTATAGGTCAACAATATATCGTATAACACGATCTTGGCAATAAAGATCTTAGCAATAAATGATCGATAAAGAGACGTTATCAATTGTTTTGATTGGTAATGATGTAAATCATACATTAATAAATCTAGATTGAATACAAATGTAATTCGAAAGATTAAGATTAATATTTGTAACTTTAAACAATACTGTTATTATGTTACGGAAATTCTATACCCCTGTGTAAATATAAACAAAGTGTAACTTAATACGAAACCATTACGAAATTAGCCTAAATACGGGGAAAAATTTAGAAACAAAAGAGCAAATTAAGCAATGTTGTATAACGTTTTATAATTATTGCTACATTATTAAATCTTTTAAAAATGTAAGATAAATAATTAATTTTCTAAACTCACCATTGGTAAAGTTATACCACCTATTAAGGACTGCAACAGCAGTAGAAACAAATTATTATTAATAATATACTTGTTTAGAAGTTGCACGTCAACAAGAATATTGTCATATGTTTCGTCATGAATTTCCAATATTTTCCACCGGTAAATCAGTCTATTATTTTATTAGTTTTTAAAAAATATTTCTTTCATATCAATAAAAATATTCCTCGTCCATTATTATATTCTTATATTATAGTGTTCTTTATATATTGATTTCATGTTTGTTATTATTCAATTCTTATTTTAATATTACTCTAGTCGATTTTACCAAATTCATTTACCACTTAAATTTTATTCTTTTGCCATGACAATATCCAAGTAGATACACATTGAATAATAAATACGTACCATCTTGATTTAGCTCCTCCGAATACGCATTATGTCCTAACTGATTCAAAGGAAAATAGGACGCGAATATGAATTGCCGAATTAAAATAATCGAACCGATGCCTAATAATGCAATCACCGCGTACCATTTCCACCGGTTCCAAAATGGTCTTAAAATATAAATGTACGCATGCTGACTGTGAGAATCTGTACCGGACATTTTTTTTTAACGGTCGCAAGCTCGCAACAGGTTGCTACCGTACATGCGGTGACAAAGACAAACTGGTGTAAGGTCGTAGTCCACGAAACTATAACGAGAGACTGAATTACTTCATAATAGTTCCCAAAACTGCGAGAGTTGGCCAGTAGATCGTAGATAAATTAATCAAAATATTACTTCAAATACTATTCAATTTTCAATTTTGTCATCATGTACTTTTTTTTAAATTAAATAAAAATCCAAAACATCGTTAGAAGAAAAGATTGATTCTCATCATAGTTCACTGAATATCGATCGTTTGTTGTTTTAAATATTTCGTTGGAATATATAAATAGAGGTTATGATCTAAAAGGCACGGAATACATAATAAATTCTTAAGATAATGTTCTTCACTATCACTTGTATTACACACACATACATACATGTACACAATTTTAGTATAAATGTAGTTAACTGCATAAAAGAACGAGAACGTATTGCGAATAACACTCCAGCAGAACTCTGAATGCCACACACCTTAATTCGGGAGTACGCTGTATAAAGAGTAATTTTACACGCGATTGGCTGTCGAAAATGTATCGCCTGGTAGGTGTACTAGAAGAACAGAAACACACAACGCACGCTTATACTTAAAGATATTAAATCTACATATGCATAGCTAGATGCTTACAAAATAGTCACCGAGTTAAATCGTCTGTATTCGGTTTATATTCTTTCTGTTAAATGATTCACTACCAACTGCTATCGAGAAAATACAGCGAATAGGAAATTCAATGACGTTCCGATAACAAATATTGGTCGTGTTGGATAATTGCCATAAAAGCAATATGTATATGTATGTATATACATATTTATACTCCAATAAAATAGATATGCGAAGTGTAAGCATACAAATATATACCACACAAAGATATTTGCATTGGATAAGGGCTCCATTTTAAGTATATTAGATTTAAATACAGAGAGAAGTGTTTCTGAAATTATAGAAATGATAAAATATGAAGCATGTATATTCGATTTAATAGAAAACTATATTAACGACAATTGGTTTTATGAATTCCTGTTTCATCTACAAAGTAAACTATAAATTAACTATAAATAATTATCCACTTTTTTAACTGTTGGTAAAATCTAATATTAAAATGTTAAGTAAATACAGAAACTTATATATTAAATATAAAAACAATTTATCAATGCAATATGGCAAACCATAGTTGACTAATGAATATGTAATGTAACATCAAAATAGAAATTTCGCGAGACAAATGCAATTGTTTAAATAAATAACCTTAAAAAATATATATTTTAAAAAATGAATACCATCTATCTCTTCGAACGCTTGAAAGCAACTGCTACAGACGTTTGCTGCAATTGCCTATTATATACATACTTTTTAGTTGAGTTATATTTCACGCAAATTTAAAGTAGCCTCAATTTTATGATCGACTTCTTATAGTAAATAAAATTTTTCAATCATAAAATTATTAGATGTAGTAATACATATTTATGTATTCAATTATGTAAGTTTAATCCTACGTAGCTCTAACAGCATGTTTAATTTACTGTTAGGTTATGTCACGTTATGTATACGTATGAATTGTAGCTTCTTTCAAATATATACTGATCGAACAAAAACACTTTATAGAACAAAGAATCTAGCGATTAAGTGAAATGACTGGAGAAAGTCATTGCATGTATTTTGTGAAGAGAAAAAAACGTTATTGCCGTATGGTAGTGAAGGAAGGAAAGAAGTATTGCGGCGAACATCAACCAGTTTCATTAGAATTTAATCATTCTGATAAAGAAGGATCTGAAAATAAACGAATAAAATGTCCACTTGATCCGACACAGTGAGTTTATGTCTCTGTTATAATAAATATTTCATATTTCGTTATGTATATAAAATTTATAGATCATTTCCAGTACATGTTATGAGTCTAAGCTAACTAAACATTTAAAAGTATGCAATGCAAAACGCTTGATTGATGCACAACCATCATTTATCGTAAAAGGAATTAATGCTAATAAGACTTACGAAGCACCACGACACATACCGCTCTCTGAATTAAATGACCTTATAATAAATACAGTTATAGACAAAGTAAAAACTGTTTACGGTTAGTAATACATACATATGTAAATTCAAAACTTGAAATTAAAAAGTGTATAATTCTTTAATCCTTTTATAGAAAAGTTACCCCAATTTCATAAAATAGTATTGGAACATCCAATACTTAAAGATAAAATAAATAATAATTCTTGTGGAAAAACTATTAAGAAACATCTCTTACAAAATTCATCATTATTATCACACTTGGAACGTGTAAATCTTATAAAAGACAATACATGCTTTATTGAATTTGGAGCAGGAAAGGGTAAACTAACTTATTGGTTGGGCCAAATAGTGAAGCATAAAAAAGACTGTTGTATTTTATTAGTAGACCGTTCAAGTCACAGACATAAGAGTGATAATAAATTGAAAAATGAACAATCTTCTCTCTTAATAGAAAGAATACGTGCTGACATTGCTGACTTGAAACTGAATGATATAACAGGAATTAAAAAATTTGAACGTAAAGTTGGTATTGCAAAACATTTGTGTGGAGCAGCTACAGGTATATATATATATTTTTATATATTTCTAATATTATATTCATAATATTTATATTAAAATTACTAAAAAAAATTATTTCATAGATTTAACTCTAAGTTGCTTAGTTCAAGCAATGCAAAATGAACCTAAATGCAATGTTACTGGTATAATCATTGCATTTTGTTGCCATCACAGATGTGAATATGCATCATATGTTGGGAAAGAGTATTTAGAACAGTCTGGATTTACAGCAAATGAATTTACAATTTTATGTAGCATTGCTAGCTGGGCAACTTGTGGCTCTGATCTAAATAAGACAATTAATACTCCAGAAATTCAAAATGATTCAGGAGAGACAAGGTAATATATTCATGTTAAAATTCCAAATATTTTTTATAATTAACCATGAAAGATAAAAAAATATATTATTTAATATTTTTAAGAACAAACATAAAAACTTTAACCTCGAGTGAAAAAGAACAAATCGGCCGAAAAGTAAATTCATTATTGAATTGGGGTCGCTTGGAGTACTTAAAAAAAGTTGGATTTCAAACTAATCTAATTTATTATACCACTACCGATGTATCACTAGAAAATATGTGTATTGTGGCTACAAAAGATGAAATATAATAGTGAATTAATATAAACAAATAACATGAAATAAATGGCTTAACTTTAATTTAAATAAACTTTTATTATAACAAAATGGAGTTTATCCTTTTCAACCAATCCTTCATTTAACCAAAATTGTTGAAGCATTTACAGATTAGGAATACGGCTTTACGTTACGTTCTCAGTTCTAGGGAAAAGTGCGTTGCTCATTGGTGTTCGTGAAGCGCTGAACCGCTCTACTCACCGGAATGTGCGAAATTGAGAAGACTTTAGATTTATGATTTACTCAAAAACCTTACACTTCGCGTCAAAAATTAGTTCGTCGAGAATGCAAGAAGACTAATTCTCGAGAATGAATAAAATTGATCTAATTCGAAAAACTGGTTCTTGTTTGCGAAGTCGCGGTTTCTGCTCATGTCCTCGTTTCTTTGCTTCGGATCCCCTTCCCTGCTCATCCTGATTCAATATTGGGTGGGGTTTCTCCCCGTTCATCGAAATCTCATGTTTCGGGTCCATCCACTACTGAGTCGATGGAGATGGAAAACGCTTCGATGGCCCAACCAGAAAGCGAGGGGTACACGCATGTGAAGGGAAATGGCTGCGAAAGAAATATGTACATAACTTGGGAAAGACAATAGAGCAGACTCTTTCAAGCACTGTACGTGACCTGTCTCACAATTGCTAATTCGAGACAGCTCCCAACTGAACGTTACTTAATGAAGTACTTCCTGTCTGCCGACTTCTGACTTTCTCTCATTTTAGACAATGCAGATTTTTCTATTCATGCAGACATAAAATCAATCGATTTAGAATTTTATTCCTAATTTATATACACAGACTGACTTTAGCTAGCTAAAACTAAATTTACAAAGCAAGTTCTTGCGATAGCGTAACACGACTATTTCGTTCTATCGCTACATGTGAACACTGCATAAAGCACTCATTTCCCCCGCCATATACAACGCCCCGCCCAAATACAACTTAGTGTAACAGATTCTAATGCATTGAGTGATGTGAGTAATTGTGATAGTTACGTCGTTGCATTAATGTTAGTAAAACTACTTTATATATATTATTAATTAATAAAAGATTTAATTAATGATCGGTAGAAGAACGAAGAACGAAAGAAGGTGCGTATTATGTAATATTGATGTTATTCTCATTTATTCATGTTGAGGTTCCCTAATTTCTTTTTTTACGAACTGACTACATATTTTTTTGAGGATAAATCAGTATTACTATAATTTTTGGCATAGTTATTATTTCAAATACAATATAATCAATAATGGTAATAGTAAACAATATACACACACTTTAAAGTAACTCTAATTTCGTAATGTTGACCTTACGCCACGCCTTCATTAAGTGAATGACGCGAGATTGCATCTCTAAAAAAAATGGAGTTTTTGTATTATAAAAATGCAAGACATTATTCAGTTTTTGAAATATACATTTTTTAAATCTCTTGGAAGACATGTATTTATTTTGTTAATTGACTATTTATTATATATTTTTTAAATGTTGAGTGATGTTATTATATGATTGAGAATATTTGTTTATTCTTTCCAATCAACTTTTTAATTATTGATTTTAAAAATTTTGGTGTAAGTTTAAGCATTGAAGGGAAAATCATCTTTGTTTTTTCAGAAGAATCTCAGTCTAAAATTTATAAAATGTCCATTTTAGACGAGCGAGAGGATTATTTGAAGAATCCATACTTTGTGAAGCACGAATATGGTGATTTTACTCCATTTTATGTCACTGTCACTATCTGTTCCTTCATATTTGCATTCCTATGCATTTTGAACATTGGATTTTGTTGGTGCTCCCGTCATAGAAATTATTGGCAAAGTCCCCATACAGGTAACTTTTATAAGATATTTTATTCATCTTTCATTTACAAATGATCTTATAATCTTCTCCTTCTTTTTACGTAATTAGGAAATAGGTGGATTCAACCATTGTGGACTGTATTACCTCATAAAACACCACCTTTGGACTTAAGTGAGCTAGAACCAGGACGTCTTGTGACACAAGATAAACAAGAAGTTTTACAATATCACAATCCAAAACCATATGGAACCGTACCACAAACACAAGAATATATGGAGATGCAAAAACGTGAGAGTGAAATTTAATTAGACATTAGTCTTGATATTATGTGTATACAAAAGTTTACAAGCTCTCAAGAATATTAGTATCAAATTAAGAACATCACAATTGTTTTACAATCATATAAACTGATCTACTGTAATAGCCAAAGTTGGAAAGTAGCAAGTGTACAAAGGTAAAACACAAGGTACACAAGGTAAAATTATACTTTAAAAAAATCATTTAAGTAGAAAATATGGGACTGCATATTTTTTGGCCAGCATCCACGTGTTTAACCCTTTTGGTTGTCTGTGTAATAATAATTTTATTAAGATACGGTTCGCGTATTTGTAAGCTACGGCATGCACCGTTGCCGTCTGATCGAGAATGGGAAGAAAAGGCGTATTCTCGAAAACTTTCAGTTTCTATGGCGTAAAATTAGATAGATATCACCATATGTTTTCACATCATGTTACGGATCTGTTTCGTATTAGAAAAGAATTTAGATTAAATTAGAATCTATTTTAACATATAAGTATGTGTTTACTATATATTTCACAGTAACACTTCAGATCTGAAAATTCTTCACAAGCATACCTTAAAAAAATTGCTTTGACAGCACATGCAGGCAACATCAGTTTTCTACCTTAAGATAATGTAGTTATGTGCCTTATAAATGTAATTTCATGTGTCTTTTATACGTCACCTTTTTATACATAGAGTAAGGAATTTTAACGAATCTCCGTCCATTCAAATTCTTTCTCTTTAATGACGATTTGTGTCATGAAAATTCGTAAAATATTTTCTTCTTCGCTAAGATAACTTCTAAACGTATAAACATTCATTTAAAGAATGATACGTATAACAAAGTAAGCAATAATTTTTAAATTCTGTGTTAAATTTAAATATATTTCATGACACAACATGAAAGAAAAGAAACAAAGTATTAGCGAAAGAAGATTATATAATTATATTGAAGAAATTAAGATCTGTATCCGTCCAATTTTTTAACGTTTTTTATGCAATGGCAATTGTATCATTATCTTTGAAAATTTGTATTTTTTATATGGTTTTCATATAAATAAAAAATGCTTGTCTTTACATAAAACATGCATGCATTGTATGTGTTTCACTTATTAAAAATTCAAATCAATTTGCTTTGACTGAAAATCAAGAGATTCATCAACAGTTTTGTATATAATATTTAGTTTTTATTGACAACATTGGATTTTTATTACATGTGTAACGGTTACACAATTATTTAATAAGTAAGTAGATACATTATACAATTTTTGCGTTCAGTTATAACGTCAGCTTGTAAATAAATTACTGACGACAATTTCCCACGAGCTACGAGATATTTGATTTAAGAAATATGAATTTGATTCGATTGCCTAGGGCCTAGGCAACTAAAACCTGAACTTCCTATTGAAGACATCTTTCTTTCGAACATGCCCTCCTTAATCGACTAATATTTCCCGCTTTCTTTTGATCTGATTTAAACTCGTCCGCGACTACTATATAGAAAGATACCGAGAACAGAATTTCTTCTCCGGTTTTATTAATTGGTTTCAAATTCGCTAAACATGTTTAATCTATTAACGTGAATACTATGAATGATTTAAAAAATTTCGAATGGCATAATCAAACAATTCAATAACACAAAATTGGAAAGACTTTTGATTATGTTGCAAGTACAATGATGGATCGAAATTTGAAAAAGCAATTAACGCTTCCTCTCGCCATGATACTTCACTCGCGTTTTAAGAACAATTTTAATCTCTAATCGTTAGCGTACCTTCTATCGTTATTATGCTATGTTACAATGCGTTTAAAACACGAAGAACTCCCATCGAGTTCCACACAAATAGAGGTCAAGCATGTTATTATTTAATTACGTTTTAGTAGACGTTTAATGGTAGTTAATTAGAAGAAACCATAGAACGTAATGCTATCTTACTCTATCGATAGATTCGTTTTTTTATCTTTTCTTTTTTTTTATGCATAATGATGATATGATGTACATATGTAGTCTAATCTACGATCATTGATACCGATCAATACGATCGATCCGTATAGTGCGCGTGTTCGCTGAGTTGTTCTTTTTACTTTTCTTTTTATACAGATACGCCGTATATATCCAGCATCGTTACCTGAATCAGCTGACTTGACTTTGCCGAATTTTTCTCTTGTTTTGTATACATCTAGACTTAAAAACAAATACAATCTTGTACTGGGGAGGGGGAAAGGTTTGATTTCTATAGTTTCAATGGAACACCTCGTAGAGACGAGTTCTAATTAATTTAATTAGCCCCCGGATCTACGAGATGCTTGAGACTTTGCATTATGTTAATTTGATTTTCATGCTCATTTGGCTTTCGTTATTATTAAGTTTTTCCATTCAGAGATAATACGAGACACATATAACGACTGTATATATCGACGTTTCATTTTATGCAAGGTTTACGTCTTGTCGAGAAGAATCATTAGTACATATCGGAGAATGGTAATAATTATTAAATCGTGCTTATTACGTAAGTCGTTGATTCCCAAACTTAAGGACGCGGCAGTTTTTAAATAACACTTTCCAAATTATTTCATTTCAACAATTACGAGAAATATTTATTTAGTTTTAATTATAATTCCTTTCCTTACAAAAGAGTAGTTTCTTTTCTTTTATCATTATTATAATTAAATTTATGAATTGCGTTGGAACCTCGATTATGTCCTAATAAAAATAAAAACGTCCGAGAAGTTTGGAAACCTTTGGATGTATAAGACATAGTTAACATCGAACACTGTATATTATCTATGCGACAGTTGAGAAGATATAATCTTTGTCCACAAACATTGTACCTGGTTTTAAGTATAAATATTGTCAATGAAAAAATAAACCGAACAGAGAGTCAGCTTAAAACACATTACGCGTAAGAATGTGTGCGGAAAAGACTTCTAGCGGATTCAATGGATTGAATATTTGCGTCAATAGCGAGATCGTTTATTCTTTAGAGGAAGACAAAGTTAATGGGCATTTTAAAAACATAGAGTTTATTATTTTGTTCCTTCAATCCTTCGTTCCTTTAATCTTTCGACGCATACTAAAAAAAAAGATAAACTACTTCTAACTGGGGATTTCTAGCACGCTATGATCGATAATCATATAACGCTGAAAAATCGAATGGGTTCGTAACGAGATGTATATTCTAGCAAGAATATATTTCGCGAAGAATCTCAACGGCAGTAGTTTCGTGTTGATTCTTGAAACTAGAGGTTTACCATAGCGTATTGCTATACAATTACTATATCTTGGAACGTTTTATCATCGGTATAGTAGCATAGTCTAATAATCGTAATAAAAAATACAAAAAAGAAAGATGGTTTTCTTAAAAGAAGTAACAATCAACTATTTTATCACTTATATTTACGGCTAATCATTGAATTACTTATTATATTTAAAGTCTCGACAATCAAAAAATGGAAACCAAGTAAAAGAAATAAAAAAGAATATTATTATAATAAGGAACAATAAGGAATGTTAATGACTTTATTATGCTACTGTATCGAGGACAAGATCCGTAATATTCACATGTAAATTGGTACACAGCAATTACAGAGTCGGCAGAACTGTTAAGAACAATATTGAATGCAACTATGCTGTTTACTGCATATTCGCATAGTGATTAATAACATTTGGCCACATATAATGGAAGTAATTCTGAAAACAGCCGACGTATACGATCGATAATTATTACCGACGATCGAGCTTGTACCGACAGCAACGTTCGAAGACGTTCGAAAGTCAGATTTACAGATCGTATTTGAGAAATTTCTTTTTTTCAATTACAATCACTGCCAGTACTATAAAATACAGAACGTTTCCGTTTTTTCGTCCATTTCATTTCATACGCTCACGCTAAATAGTATCTGTTTGAAAATTAGAGTTTCACATGGAAAAGACAAGATTGTGTTTTCGTTGCCTGTTGTCGAAACAGATCGCCGCGCACCATTTTGTATGATCGACGATTTTTTCTGTTTACTGCTTACCCGACTTCTTGCTTGCTCGTTCTCCTAAAAAAATTACAATTTCATTAAAATTATAAATCGTAATTTCCAAATATTTATAGATATTAGGGGCTGAAAATGGAAAATTACGAAGATAATATTTGACCATTGTTTTCTAGAATCTATTCTTTTTGCCAATATTACGTATTTGTAAACTTAGTAAATATCTTTTCGTAAGCTTTCAAATAGCTTCTTGCTGAAAAAATTGTTTGAGTTATGATATTTTTGAAATACGTACATGTGTGATTTATTCTTTATTATCGATTGCCGATAATAAATTTGTAACTTACAAAACTGAATGAGTTCAGTAATTACGGGTCACGATTTAGAACAACGAGATATTGATTAACTGCGTTAATCACGTTAATGTACTTATCTGATACATTATTCGTATGAATGTTTTATGATCCAGTAAAAAGAATACATTCATAAAAGAAAATTCATTGAGAAAAAGGATCAGTACGATGAACAAAATGTTCTTCTTGGACGTATGTCCTCCCTATTCAAACATTTGGACGGAACATTTATTGCTGCTATTGTCTGATCGTGACCGCATGAAAAAGCTTCAATAAGCTATCTTTAACTCTGTCAATGCCATCGTCAAGCATGCTCGACGAAGCGAGGTATCGTGAATCGTGACACCAGTGTCGATCTTGAGAGTACAACTACGCACCATTGCAGAACTCTGAACTTCAGACAATAGGGTTGTTGCGTCTTTTAAGAAAATTTCAAGGAACATCCTTTTCGCTCCGTTGCATTATATCAATGACAAATTATCTTTTCTTGGCGCCATTGTTGCTTGTGTTCGAAAGTATAGTACGTCTGGTGTATACTCAAATTATTTTGAACGATATTTTGCAGTTATTTTAACGTTACAGATATAATCGATATCCATCAAACAACGGAGATAAGAAATGGGGTGAAATATCTATTACGATTACTAAAATCAATGTAGATTTCAATAGATTTGTAGAAATATGTCTTCAGAATAGGTATTTAGTTATTTTAGAATTGTACATTACTAATTTTTTTAAAAATTACCTATTTTTTCCATTGTTTCTTTATGAACAGTTATCATATTAAATGATTATAGTTGATACATTTTTCAGGATCATATTTAATTAGAATACTTATATTTTGAGGAAGAATGGCAAGAAAAATACCTTTAGGAGATTTTTTAGTGTTGGTCTCCGGTTTACACCTTTTGGTTAGCCGGCGCGTCTTTTCGCAGGAGGCGTCACTGTTTGCCTTCAAATTGTCCACTCTCGTCATCAGCTGATTCACGCATCCGCTCCACGTGCCCTTTTCGTACCGGCAAGCTATATTCCCCGCCGCACAGAGATAATCACAACGCCATAAACTCCATTATTCACTCACGATACAAGTTAAGGCGACAACGGTGCACATCTCATGTTACAACACGACACACGACCATAGATTCTCTTTTTTATTTTTTACCAATATCTTATTCGGTTTTATGAAAAATTACTTCTATTGAAATACTACTAAATTCGCTATTCGTTTTTGTTTTAGAAATTTCTAAGAGATGGTGACACTTTATTCATTGTACACGTTGAAAGCATCGATCTGGGAATCTGACATTCGTGGCAATTTATTTTAATTTGGTTTCCCAAAGTGGCGTCCTTTAAAGCAAATGGTCGTCGCACGAAATCGAAATATCTGCGCGGCCATTGCGATAGATTAGATTCTAAATGTCACATTTAACTCGATCGAAAAGACGCGGGGAAACGGAGCGGCGTCCATTAAATTAAAAAGTTCCACGTCGGTGTATGTACGTTGAACGTGACCAGTCTACGTTTGATAGCGCTGCTTTAACGAGCTTCTAACCACAATGTACTTTTCTTTCGATTCTTTTCATTTCATTCATTCTGATATACAATTGATCGCAAAAATATTCGAGTTGTATGTGAAGTAGGAACCTTCTACATATATATATATATATATATATATATATATATATATATATATATATATATATATACGTTTTAAATATACTATATCATACGAAATATTTATATTATACTTTTTATTTTTATACTATAGGAAATATTAATGAACCTAAATATATATTCATTAGAACCATTTTTAACATTAATTTTTTTACTAAATATATGTTCACAATAAATATCTCGTAATTTGCATATAAATTTTCAGACTGGTTTCAAATTTAACTAACACAATTATGACAGTGATTACGCACAGAAACATGGCCATTTTAGCATGCCTTTATCACAGGGATTGTGCACCGTTGCCCGAAATTATCGATAAACTAGAAGCGTCCTTCTTCGTTCCGTTCAATTAATTAAGACGTTCCTGGGATTCTCGCTAATTAGTCAGGTCCATTAACTCTCGTTCTATCTAAAGAACTATTCAACCTCGTTCGTGTCTCCAAATTAAAGTGTGTATTAATTAGCGAAAGACACGTCGTGCATTGTTTATAATCAACGAAATACAAGCATGTCACGGTTAAATACCCTTATCAGATTTATCAAATAGCCTTTTTCTCGAATTTTATGAATTATATATGAGAGAATTCGGATTAGTGCATGTTAATGTTCTTTGATGAGAAAGTAACAAAGAACTGATTCCGATTATAGAGTTTTCTCTCCTTTATTAGTCATTCCATTTGCTTGAATTCCTCTTGTCCTTTGATAAAAAAATTTGCGAAAATCCTTTTGATAAATAAAATTAGTACTATCAAATAGGATACTGTTCAGTGTTGTTACCTTGTCAAACATCACATTTTATTATAATTTTGTGATTTTTCAGAACATCTTAATTAATGAACAATATTTTTCCAATTTTTGTTACTAATCAGTAAATACTAATATGCAATTTACTAATATGTAAATATTTATGTATTTATGGGAAATTTAAAAGTACAAAAATACATAGAATGCATATAGTATTAAAGAAATCCGCAGTCTACTAATCATATAAACTTCAAAAAAATTAAATCAAGAATGAACTAAAGAATGAGGGTTGCCAAAAGTGGAAATGAATAATGAATAAAAGTGGCTTACCTTTTTTACACTTTTTTTGGATGGTCTTGGTCTGGTCGCAGGATTTGTCTCCCTTTTTAAGGTTCAGTGTGCGGGACCGTGTGTTGGTTTTCGAGTCGCATTCCGACCATTGACCCTTCACGTATCTGCACGACGGAGGGCTACCGGATGCTGCGTCAACAGATGCAAAACGTCAATAGAGATAATTGGAGGCACGACCGATCAAGTGGACAGAGAAATTTCCGAATAAACAGGGCGGCACTTAATTACCACATAAGAGTTTAGCCCTTTCCTCAATCATCATTCAATATATTGCCCTAGGCATCTGCCAAGAGTTAATCTTAACTCTTTCACAATTGTAACTGTTTCTCCATGGAATGGAAATCGTTTCAATTTCTATTTTCAAGGAAATGCTTCAGGCTTCAAGATGTGTAAACATCATTTCATTTTTTTCTCTATAATCTATAACACTTCAAAATCTAGTAAAAAAATTTTGAAATACTAATCTGTATCTTAAAAATTGAACCGAAGTTTGAAATAGTCATATTAATTGCTAATGTACAATAACTTTTATACAATAATCGTAAGCTTCGAATATAAAATATAAAATGAACTATAATCCAAAAAGAAAATATAAAGGAAACTTTACTATAACCAAAAATAGAAGAAACAATATTAAAAATAGACGCTACTATAAAACTACAACCTTCGTACTATTTTTTCTAACGTCGAATCTCTGATACAAATTCCTGCACCCCTAGAACAAGCAAGAACTCGGTAGAGTAAAATTACCGAGTTGGAGACGAGGATGGAAAACGTGCGAGTAGAAACTTGCAGCAACTAAAAGCCATAGCGCGCGCTTCGTAGCTCGACCTGTAATTCAATGTGATCCTCGAAGTTGGAATTTCAGCGTTGCCCTTCTTTCGGCGACTTGTTCCGCTCTGAAAAGGAACTCGAAGAAAAGCCCTTGCTTCCCTCTCTCACGCCCGCGCCTGTGACCTTTCGGAAGCACGATCCTGGACCGAATAAATTTCTAAGACCAAATGATCTTAGTTGACAATGAAGCGGTGCGCGCCACTGGATGATATTTCAATTGTATTCCCAGTCCTGGCCGCGGGAGAGGAAGCCCGAAAGATGAGAGAAAGAGCCGCATAGAGACAAAAGAGGCTTTTCATTCCGCAAGCCAGGGTTCGCGATACCACCGCTCAATCCGCACCGAGGACCGTCTTTTCTTGATATGCTATACGCTCGATCGACCTCGCCAATGTGTCGCGTTATCTTCAGTTTCTTTCCTGCTTTGTTTACTACTGTCAGTTGAGGATTGATTGTCTTTTTTTTTTTGTTGGTTCGTAGAGATGTCGAGGATAAAAACTCGCGGAGAAAGTTTACAGGTCACCTGAACGATAAGGGTTTGGAGGTTATGTTGGTGGAAGAATGTATTTACTTGAAAAATTAAGAGCATAGAGTATAATACAGACATTTAGTAGCTGAGATTATGGCATGGAATCTAAAACGGTAAGAGTACTCGAATATATATCATATACTAACAATTTTTGAGTATATATGTGAATACTAGAGCAAGTGTAATAAGTATATGGATTCTTAAATATTGAAGATCCGAAACCATCTGAAATATTATATTTAAAGTAGATATCAAAAGTATTTGAAACGGCTAAAATATTCAACGTTCCTGAATATCTTAACCTAAACCCATATATATGTCGGAGATGAAAGAACACCGGAGCCTTTGGAATTTTGGATAATCCCGCAACATTGTAACCTAGAGTCTACTATAGCTGTAATTGAACAATTGTAGTTATTCAATCCGATTGTAATTGTTTGAGAGTTGTGATAGTGAGCTTGGGCTCGAGGCGACAGTCAGTCGCCGAACGTAGCCGCGGTCACGGGATGAACGCTTTGTCTAACAAAGGCATGGAATAATTCTATAGCTCTCCTTAAAAAGGAAATAGTTGTAACACTCGACAGCAAACATTCCAACGGTCTCTGTCCCGTAGCTCACCACACGCAAACCCTATTCTTCGAGTAAGATGATTGCCAGATGTCGATGCGTCTCCGCAGTACATGTTCAGCTAGCCCGAGGGCCCGTTATAAATCTTAAGATTTAGTCAACTAAAGTTCTTCAAACAGACAAACAGTCTTTGTCCCAACTACGGGAAAATAGGGGAGACCTATTTTTCAACGAGCGGCGTCTCCCACTAGCAACTTTCCCTCGAGGGCGGCTAGCATCTTTTTCTAACCACCGGTATGGAGATTAACCAATTAGCAGCAACGCCAATTTCCCTTACTTTCTGAACGAAGGCTTTTCTCGACGAATCCGATGATCTCGTGTCCTTAGACACACCCCAATATGGTTTTCCTCTGTGGCACCATCGGGACGGGAAAGTCATTCTCTCTCGCTATCTCATTGACGAAAACAGTAACCCTTTACGACCAGTGAATTTTGTGAGCACGTTCATCTATCATCCCGTCGACCGCGGATTCGTTATTGAACCTAGGATCATTGTCATTAGTTCCTCGAGTACCTAACTACCACGGTTACTTGTCCGGTTCTATAATAATCGTATTTGCACTAGTCAATGTCTTCTCTATTGCATAACGACAACGTGTAACGCAAACGAAGATTCGTTTCACGCCCCTAACCCTAATTCTAATGTAAACCCGACATCAGAAGTGGGATCAGTGCCGGTTATAACAGTGCAAGAGCTTACGACCATCATGCGCGAGTTAATTCCGTCGCTAGTGCAAAAATCGAGTGTGGAACCTAACAATTTTTCGACTCCGCTGCATAGTGCGCAGCCATCAATCTGATTATGGAGGAAAATCCTTTACAAAGCAGTGCCCCGAATATAATTTCAATACCGAGTGTCGAATCGACTTCTACGTAGTGGAGGCGCCAACTGGTAGATCAAGCCATCCGGGTGAGTCGTTTCCATTTTACCCCGATTTCGGAGCCGAGTGTTCGCTAATTAAAGAATCCGTAGTCTTGAGAATTTCTGGCAAAAGAACGATTGATATAGTAGTAATGCGAGGAATAAAAAATATTGGTACTAAATGTATCGCTCAAATCTTGTCCGTTGCAGGTGTCGGTGGTTAGAGATAAACTTTTCATGTTCTCGCTGATAGTTATTTAACAATACGATATCGCGATTGCTCGTTAAATTTTAAGCCAAGATTTTGACGTAATATTACACAAAATAGCCTCGCTATGTGTAAAACAAAAATAATTAATGCCTGTAATAAAACCGCTGAAAACGAGATCGATGTTAATGAAGTTGACAATGAGGTACGTGGTAGTGATAAAAGTCGATTAATCTTTCTTTACGAAAATTCAGAGATTCATCCGTTACGGGTTCCCTACGTACTCGTACAAAAAAAATACAGGCCTATACTATGAATTACTATATACTATAGAATTATTCCATGCCTTTGTTAGACAAAGCGTTCATCCCGTGACCGCGGCTACGTTCGGCGACTGACTGTCGCCTCGAGCCCAAGCTCACTATCACAACTCTCGAACAATTACAATCAGATTGAATAACTACAATTGTTCAATTACAGCTATAGTAGACTCTAGGTTACAATGTTGCGGGATTATCCAAAATTCCAAAGGCTCCGGTGTTCTTTCATCTCCGACATATACATACCTAAACCATATATACATACCTAATACTTAAGATACCCTAAGTACTTGAGTGATTATTTGGGTACCTAAGATTTGGATAATAATGTTATCACAGCTTTCAATCTTGCCGTAAGTTACTGTATATAATACAATCTTCTATTTTACGCTGATACAACCGTCTAAACATTTAAAGTTCGGTAAAGACGATCTAATTCTAACAAACATAGCCGACACCATCTAACCTAAAACTTGGTAACGAACTCTGAGCTTTTCTGAAGATAAAACACCTGCGAGGAGGTTTCAATGAGTAACTATGTGCATACACAGTGGACGTGACTTCTTTCCATGTGGAAGCGAAATTTAAAGGGGACCCGGTTACCGACGCCATGATACTACACCACCGACCTCTCTGCGAACAAACAGCCTGACTCGAACACCTTGTAAACACTTAACGGATATTAAGTTTCTTCATCTCTTGACGAAAGTAACACGGACCCTACGCGGAACTTGCAAGATTTCAATTCTACCCGTTGATCTTCTAAAACATAATCTTACAAAGGAACTTTTAATGAAGACTTTTCGAAGAACGTAAATAAATCTTGGCCAGAAAACCAAGTTGTATTTGAAAGATCAAAGTCGAAAAACGCTTGAAGGTTTCTTATTTCTGGATTTGTTTCCCCTCCATTTTTTTTCTTTTTTTTTTTATATAAAATATGACTTTTGAAGAGGGGACACTGATTTCACGACGCGACGAACATTATTTCAAAGGTTACGCGTATATAAAGTTCATGCATATTTTGAATTGGTATCGGTTTGGGCTAGATTTGATTTAATTAATATTACTCAATTTAATTTACTTATTTAATTTATTTAAATGTTATTGGTTTGGGTTAGGGTATGTTAGACTAATATATACTATTAAATTTTCTTCTTCCCAGTCCGGAGTTCAATCGAAGTCAGAAATAAAGAAATTGGAGGAGCCTCGATTCTCTCTCTTCTCATTTTTAATTTATTACATTAAAAAGATGTATCTCCGGAACCAGTTTCACCTTATTTCAACGTGACGTATATATAGATTCTTAATTAAACTTAATATATACCTCGTTCTTTGGTGCCACGAACAGTTCGTACAAGAACCTCCTTGTCATCTTCCTCCCATAGATCAGATTCCGCTCTGGTGGTGACGATGATCATCAACAGGGCGACACCGACCAGCGCCAAACTCCACCACAGCTTCATTCTGCGCACAAAAAAGGAAAGAAATGTGAGAAAATAAGATAAGCTGAACGCCTCGTTAATCTTCTGCCTTTAATCAGCGCTCTTTTAATTATTATATGACAGAGCATCGAGGAACGAGGTCGGATAGGCTTGAACGAAAAGAAAAAAGGCCACGTCTACCGGAAGTGGATGATGGGATCGAAGTGGAAGAAACATCGTGTTTTCTTCTAGAAACTTCAACATATCGCCATGTTGAAATATATGTATAGAGTTTTTAAAAAATGGTCGACAGGAGTATTCCTATCTATGTAAATACACGTTATATATATCAAAGGCAAGAAAAAGGTTCGTACAAACTTGAGTTTATAAATAAATTTATTGTCCAAGACAATTATATCAATTTCTTTTTCTTTTCTTTTAACACATAGAACCTGTACCTAAAATTTTATCTAACATTCTTGAAACACTCTTTAAATTCAAAAGTAGCAAACATTTACAGGATAAGTATTTTCAATCAAATATTTCGAGGATAATCAGGCAAAAATTTTTGCAGTTAACATAAAATTCGAAGAAACCATGATTTCGAAGATGTTCTTATTTTTCTGTCAGTTTCGTGAAAACAGATTCGGACGTTCGTTGAAAAATCGCGCACAAATCAATTTTCACTGTGCCAACACGAATTTGACAGGCGACATCCTTTCTTTTTTCGTTTTCTCACGGACCTTTAACAACACACGATTCGAATGCTATTTTTTCGTCCGTGTATGGCACGTTCGAAATTTACGGGTCAATTCGTTCGCGCTACTGCCGCGAGATTGGAACCCCGTATGTGAACAACTAATGTTTTTACTATCACAAGTTTCTCGCAGACATCAAACCACGAGTCATAGTTTTTCTTTCGTTTGTGAATCAGATCGAATCCATTTGTTAAAACAATATTGTAATTGCATACATTTTTATAAGCTTCATACGTGTTTACTATCTTTTTACATAGATATTTTCGGAGTAAATGAATTCCAATAATTTTGCATAAAACATAGTATTTTGTACGTTGTAAGTTGTATTATAAGTTATACGCAACAAACAGAATATTTATATTTTCCCCAAATAGAAGAAAACATAAAACGTTAAAAGATCTTTGCTTATTTCAATAAGATACTACGCAACAATTTAGATAATACTGTAATAACTACTTATACGTATAACATAAATTACATATTTTAATAATAATGGCACAAATTGATGCACGAGCATAATTATGATTGGCCAACAATGTGTGAACAATATTCTAACGAATAACAATGTTTTATTTTACAGGAACTTTCGTTGTTATTGACAAGATAATTGCTCGTTTTATTTCAAGCGATAACTTATGTCTAAAAACATGGGTCAAACAAGGCCGTAGTTTGCATATCGTCGGAAAGTTTCGCCCATTTGTCCCTCGTAAATTTTGTAATCGCACGACAACATGGGAAGTACTAATTGCCAAAGCTGCAAGCCTCAATGGCTTCTCCTCGTAATTATTGAAATCAACGGGGCGCCGTTGTACCGGAAGAACCGGACTAAATGAACCGGTTAAATAAACGTCGAATGTTTTCTGTCTTAATATTCGATTAAATACGGAGGAGGGCGATGGCTTTACACGTCAACAAATGCCAGTTTATTGCGTAGAATAATTACATGCTTGACCATGTACATGTACAGGCTGAGATACGTAAAGCATAACATTTGAATTTCTCAATAAACGTTGTCCGTATCGAATGTTTTAAGGACTTAATCGTTTGGTTTACTTTGTATTTTTTAATTCGTGAAAGTTTTCGTCAAGAAGGTATCAAGATCACTAAATACTTTTTAGAGATTTAATTGTTAGGATGAAATGGAGATGTTAACCCTCTAATGACGTCTTAAGAAGATACAGCAATAAAAAGGTTTAATCCGAGCTTACAAGTTACAATTATATGTTTGACACAGAGGCTCAACATAACAACGAAGATTACTAAGATAAAACACTATTCGATTAGTAAAGATAGAAGGCTCTTTGCTACTTTCATTTTATAGTTATTTTATTATCAACCTGTAACCTCATTTGCATATGTGCCTTATAATATAAAATATTAGATGAAGTATTTGTTAGACACTTTCAGTAAATGTAACCGATTAAAACATGCTGTTCTATTTCAAAAAAAGCAGGTAAGTGAGCTTGAAACCTGATTGATATTTTCATACACAAAAAACAAATTAAATCGAATAATTGCTTTTTTCGTTTTATTTTTATTTTGATTAAAATTTCTAGGTTTGTATCTTTAATATTCACAAAAATATTTTGGTCCTCGTATTTTACGTGTCTCGCTCTGTATGTAAACCGATGTTTGACACAGATGCATGGACGAGTTAAATCGTCAGGTTAATTAATAGGGAAGTGCGGGGGCGAGAAAATTATACCAAAAGCAATTCGTCACCCTTCCACAGGAGGAAACGTTCGTTTGTCTCTTACATTTGCACCGCAATTACTGAAATCTTGTCCATTTGTGTCAACGATTTCGACAATCAATGCCAATGAAACAATGATATGTTTATCTCATTACGAAGCTACTTTGCGGTGCAATCAATCGAAATTGTTCGGACAATAAACGTCGAATACATAACCGGCTTACACGCACTGGCGGCCTTGCCTTTATTTTACCGGGGGAAAGTTAATTTTGAACGTAACAGTTCACCGGTATCGTCGATAAAATATTCATGGTATCGCGTTTTAAAAAGCGATAAAACTGGGACACTATGTATTCCTATATAATTTTCCCTTTTCATCGTGCGTATCGGCAACGAACGGTTTACGAAAGTTGAAAACACCTATTTCAACCAATACATCTAGAAGTAACAAATTGATTACTCTTTGCCTTCGCTTTGTGACATAGCTCAAATATATTAGTTTCTCAAAAAGTGGAAACAATTGTCTTTGAATATTTTTCTATTTCAATTTATTACTAATAAGAATAATACTCGTAAAATAGAATAGGACGTCGTTTCTGTAATTTTTAGTTTGTAACCCAAAAGAAATTTGCTCATCAAATGATAACCTGAGTTATCAAATTATGAGTGATAAGTTTGTAGCAAGGGTGCATTACAGATAAAATATAGATAAAGACGATAAATAAAGGTAACCTAGAAAAGAAGATAAAGCGATTCTCTAAAATGGACCATCTTTATCTTCAACTGACTAGTTTATTTAATTTTAATTTTTACTCAATTAGTTTTTAATTACCATGTAAGAGGACCTACCCTCACTTGAATAACTATAAATTGAATAATTTAACCCAAGAATCTATGGGTCATCCATAACCTAAAAGTACCAATTAAGTGAATTAATATCTTTTGTTGTACTTATATCAGTACGTATGTATATCATAAACATGTACGGGAAAAAAACGCAATTGATAAACAATGAGAAAGTTAGAAAGAAAAATGTATATTCTTCGGTATTCTATAAAAAAGAAATTATGAATACAGAACAGCTCGAGTCGCGACGATCAAATGTCTCCCGGTAATGAATGCCACGTCTTAATTAATTTCCCAAAAGAAACAAAGACCAGAAGATCGAACGATATAGATTCAACTATTAGCTAACTGTTACTAAAACTGGAGATTGAGAGAGTAAAGTAGGATAGGACACAGGTTAGGTTGTGAAGAGGAAAGAAGGAGGGAGGAGCCAGAAAAGGAGAAATACTATGCAAATTTTTATCGCTACACGTTGTACAATTAACGTTGGATCATTTTCACTAATGAGCTCCGCTAAAAAATATTGCATGAAAAATAGTAATTGTTACTCGGTGACTAACGTTGAACCGTGGATTCAATTTTCGCGGAATGAGCGGCTACATATAATTAGTGATTAGTAAACAGAGAGCGCTAATATCGCTATGGAAATTGTGATGGTTTTACTGAGGATATTCGTCGCACGCATTTCTCGTTGGAAGTAAATTAATACTCCGTGGTACCCGCATAAAACTACCGTTTCTGGTGTTCATTGTCTTGAACAAACTCTATTTCCATGGAACAAGGATGGATTATATTTCCATTTCAAAAGCTCGATTTTATCTTTCATCCTTATATACACAGTTGCTTTTTCCTCTATATAATATATTAAATATGTACATACTCTTGATAGGAGAATTGGATGTAGTGAGGTTGTAAATTAAAGCATTATCAAGGCACATCGATTGATCTTTTTAGGATCGTATACGTCTTGTACGCATATAGATACCTTCATCAATTTAAAGAGACCTTAAAGTGGGAACACCTTCAATTTTGTTTATGATGGTAGTTTATAAAATATTCTTGTTTACTTCATTCTAAAATATTATATAATGTATAAAATAAAATATGTATATTTTCGAGCCTGATTAATTCTATGGCCATATATATATATATATATAGCCATATTCCACCATATATGTTCCACTTTTCCACCAAGTGTACACATTTGATATTCTTCGTATAAATTTCTTTATTCTTATTGATTATACTATATTCAATATAATAATTCTTGAACAGCTTTTTATCTTTTCCTTCACATAAATTTCAAATATTGATTCAAATATTGATTATTTATAGTATTTATGAAACGTATATCATTTTTTAACAACAAAGTCGAAGGTTATGATAGTACGACAATTTCATAATACAATGATAAAGCGATTAAAATACTACGTCACACATTTCTTCCCAACGAAATGGAGGAATTTACTCGATGGCAACCAAAGTTCAATAGAAATTGCGACGGATGTTCGTCAATCTCTTATGACATTGCAAGCGGGTACGAGTGTTCTGATAGCCTGTCGGGGGACAAGTTAGTTCATATAACCAGGTCGTTCATATAATAGGAATCTACCTATATCTTCCCTAACCAACCATGATTTTTCGCTCGGCTAATAGAAGTTCATGTTCATATCGGAGAATTCAATGAAACATTTGCTCTTAAATACATAATGATGTTGCAAACTTGTATCGACTGCGAGGCATGAGAATCACATAACGCGTGCTGCTACTCTTTACATCTCATTGTTAGACGTTCGTATAAGTGGATTCACGTTCGGCAGCAGTTAATACAGGTACTAACGGCTCAGCTAAAGTTCAGTTGATCAGGCACTACTAGCATTTTGTTCGTACAGATTGGTTTAATTATTATCGAAACGTGGGAGACATCGCAGACTGAAAGAAAAAAGAGGTCATGGAATGACGGGGAAGGGAGCAATGATTTTTTAATGTCGGCAGAACTCGCGGCCCGACGTATTATAACCTCGTTTCGACGAGAGGGATGTTAATTAATCTTAAGAAGCAACTGTCTTCGTTAACGAGGCGTTACAAACGAGAAACTAGCTTCCAACTTTTTAAATTTATAATTAAGCTGGTTCCTTCACCTCGTTTTTCACTCTTCGTTTTGAAAGCTTATATCCATAGTTTTTACTTGAATTTAAACAAATACTGCACCAGATAGTCGTACCTTTTTTTCAAATTCTATTAATAGTTTTTTATTATATACTCTTTGTAGGTTAATAATTACGTCAGCGTATGACAAAGCAGCAATGCCTCATTAAAATTAACGTTACGGAACCCTGTCAGGTGTGTACGATTTATGAAGCATAAATTTCGTACGAACTTCGTTTTTCAACCACTAATTTTACGGTACTAAGGTACAATAAAATTTCCGTTTTTAGCAATATTACTCACGGAAAATGATATTGCACGATATAATATTCGCGGCGCTATATATCAAACAGGTTATAAGCCGAAGAAAAATTACAGTGTTCAGTTTTATGTATCCTCCTGTAAATTATTAAACTTCCAAACATAAATCTGCACTTTTAAAATAAATTTTTTCAAAATTATCTATATAGAAATTGTCTAGCTTTATTAAAGACATTCTTCTCATAATAAATTATTGATAGTGATAACTTTAATAACTAAGAATTATATAACGTAAAAAAAACTGAGTCTTTTTAAAACGCGCAAAGCAATTGTAAATTGTAAATAGCAGTTGTAAATACAAAGTCAACATTTCCTAAACCAAATTTCCTTCACACACTACAATTAACTTTAGTACAATAATTTTTAAACTTGCTACACAACATTGGAAGTATTCTAATAATTAATTCCGCCCGTATTGAGTAAATTCCATAAAAGGCGATGTAACAACATTTCAACACATAAGAACAGAATGTCGAATTGAAGTTCGTTCGGAATCCCAACAGAAGAGAGGATTAACACGAAAATAGCTGTGAATGTTGAATGCCTGGAAGAATGAATTTTAACGAGGGAGGTAGGCATAAGAGAATAGCACAAATCGGGCCGATTTGTTGTCGGGCCAATCGAAAAGTTTAATAACCGCGCGTTAATGAACGGCAGCTGCAGTTCCGCGAATCGTGTTCGTAGCGGTGCCATTTCGCACAGGCTGCATTCTTATGGGGTGAAAAGAACAGCCACTGGTGAGAGAAAAAAGGGATCGCTGGAAAGAGTACGGAAGAGAGGGGAGCAGCAGAAGAACGAGAAGAAAAGAGGGGGAGGGGGTAAAAATCGGGAACACGTGAAGAAAAATCGAAAGAAACGGGAACGGGGGGAAACCAAAAAAGAAACGAAAGAAAATGAGTAAAATAGTTTGTCAAAAGGAGGAGAGAAAAGGATTTAAAAGTTTGAAGAATTATAAAGGGACTAAAATGGAACTTTGATGAAAATGGAGTGACTGAGCGAAAAATGACAAGAAATGGAAAACATGTGTGCGAATTTCTGGGAAAAGAATTGGAAGAGACGAAAAATAGAGTAAAGAAGAGAAAAGAAAGAAGGAGTAAATTGAAAATTAGAAAAGTAATTGAAGAAAAGAAAAATATAGAAAAAGAGGGAAAAGATGCGCGAAGACAATAAATGGAAATAAAAGAGGCAAAAGTAGTGATTTAAGGAATTACATGTAATAATATATATATATATATATATATGTATATATATAATGTATACAAAATTAAGAGGATCAAGTGGTAAAAAGCTCATTAGTAAGCGAAATAAAGTGTGCACGAAGTTAAAGGGAACATATTCACTAAATAAAGCAAAAGCTGGTCAGAGACAAAAGTGGAGAAGGCAAAGATTGTGGTAAAAGGAAGACGGAAAATGAATTAGCTACGTATATGGTATTAAACTTCGTAGAAACGAACGATGGCAGGACTATAGCAGATGGAATATACCCAGATTACGAACGCCTTTCGGAGTGTCCTCTCTGAGTATTTGTATTTCATAAAAGTTTTATAAAATCAACTAAGTTTTTTGATCTTATTAATTACTTAAAATCTAGCAAGTGGCATTACATTCAATAGATTGTAACGCTCGAATAATACAACGCAAAAGAACAACATTCCTCAAATTATGTTTCTAATTAATGTTACATACAGAATCACTTTCAGGCTATTCCGATACGCGATTAAACGTTAGTGCAGAATATTGAATAAACCATAATTATAATTTCGAAGCGACGTGATCATCCGGGAAATTTAATCTATTCCGAAGAACATATGGCGTACTGAGCGTGCTATTTTCAATACATATCTCTCACCACGATAATTGTTCGTTGAATTAATTTTCCAGATTAATTACCACTTTGTGTATCTCGTGGAATGCTTTGTCTTCTATTGTCAAATTTTCACAGACATTATACATATGAAGATGCAGATCATTATTATAAATGAACGTTCGATAACAGTCGAGACAAAATATCACTATCTTATTCTGAGGTTAAGAATGTTTGCATCTGTTCATTTAACGTTCATTAACCTCTATTATAACATCTGACGCTTTAACGAGACGAAATTTTAGTGGAATTAAATTTTTAATCTTTTTAAATCCATCCTACAATATATATGTGTGCATAACATGTAAAAATGTTGGCTGGTCTACTAAATTTTTGTGAGAAAAGGAGGTGCATTTTCAATGGAGGTTCATAAATATGCGGAACGACGTGTGGTGGCGCGACAAAATTGCAACACTGTACGACGGCCCTGACCGATCCCGGCCACGGAAGCTGCAGATTGATTTGGTAAAGGGTGCACATGACGATACGCATAAATCATTGTTTCAAGGTCCTTCCTTGCATCACACGCGTTTGAACGATGTACGGTTAGAAGCGCATAATATGCAACGCTTTGAGTACGTCTTCAAAGAGATCTCTTGAAATTGATCCTGTGCGAAACAGTGGCTCCCAAACCGGCTGTTTCGGGAACAAAATTCAAGACGAGGATAAAGCCACCGGAAAACTTGTTACTGCAACCTCGTGCTCTCCATTTCAAATTCGACTCTTTAGTCTGTCACAGTGTGAATACACAACTGTCAAACATTTCTTTGAAGAGAAAATGGAATACAATAGGGATAAATTTGGACTTTGTTCACATTGAATTTCAATTGACCTGAATAGATAATGTTCATTCTAAATATTATAAAGATCTAATACCTCAAATATACACAACCAAATCGAATAAAGCAATACGTATTTGATTAGACGTCAAAGATGTACTAGCTATAAACGTATCTTTTCATAAAGATTGATAAGATAACAATTTTGTTTGTCCGAGTAACTTTGTTGTTTTCATCTGTTGTCAAACGTGACACGAACATTTTCTTCGTAGTAGATGTATCGACATTGCGAAGATCAATGTAAGGTGTCGTTACAATATCTGGTCACATCACTATTGTTAGCCGTTTCATCGAGTAAGAAGACTAACGAGCCGATCGAGCAGTTCGTCTTCGCAAAAACCTTATATTTGTGATATTACAACCTTGATACTGTGGCGAGGACGACAGAAAAGCTAAGGAACTTTCATCGAATAATAAGATGAAAGAATTTCAATAAATACTTTTTGTGTCGCATGCCCAATAGAATGGAACAAATCCGTATCGTTCAATTTCAGTCATGAATAATTCAGAATTTCTTATATAATCCAGTGACTTTCCATTTTAACTTTAAAACGAGCTACGTGTCGTATACTTTCTCCTCTCGTGTGTTATTCGGTTGATTAAATCGAGGGTTGGACACTGACGAAAAAAGAACGAGACTATGAAACCGCAACCCTGCGTAATAACATGTCGATAGGTTGTTTGTAAACAGGGCTTAACAAAGTCTGCGATCGCATGCAACAAAAACCGCAACTTCTAGCATTCCTACAGCCTATTGTTGTGGCGACATCGATGAAGAAAGTTTCTAGTATCGCGTTACACTGCTTAGTAGTCCATGTTATTTACGAGATGGAATTACCGTCCAAGAATATGTATTACTAATTACTCATACAATGGGCGTCATCTGCAATCATCGCGATAATAATAATAATAATAATAAGTGATCGTAATTCAGAAACTGTATTTATACGTAATGGCCTTCGCGTGAAGCGGCATATCGAGTTAGTCACAATACCACTGGCTATATATACGTATTTATATTCCAAACAGTAAAAAAGAACAAGGCTGAAATCCGAAGACGAGGGGAATTATGAACTAGACGAAACATTACGATTCTGTCTTTTTATGAAGAAACTGGCAAAACGTACAGTGGCTGGAAAAGATACCTGAGCACTTCTAGAAACTATCTCCGAATATACAATGTACATAAAAGTTAGAAAATATTTATTACGAATACAATGCATAGGGGCTAAAATTATCTGAACAATCAATTATACATTATATTAATAAACCTCAATATGTGCTCAGTATGTGGGGCAATTCTTAACACTTTTTATATGCTTAAAATGGTTATTCATGCAGTAAACTAATTTTTTACTAAATATATGTTTGCGATAAATATCTTGTAACTTAGACATAATACATTTAATGGTTTCAAATTTTATCAGTATAATCAAATTAATTAATTAACGTATACAATCTATACATAAACATTTTTTATGGTAAATGTTCACATACTTTTGCGAGTCACCGCATATATGCTCCATACAATTAAAATAAATCAGGCATCTCCCTGATAACCGTAAACTGAAATTATTGCACGAACAGTAGTAGCAACGCTGTCTGTAAACAGTTATTATAACTACGACAATTGAAGGAGTCCTTAGGGTAAATTTTATGAGCATGACATCACCCTGAGACATCGAAAGAACCTTCTGAGTTGAAAGAACTCTGGGGGGAGTATCTTGATGTCATATGTCCGGGGGACATATGTCGGCTCACGAAATAATCTCTATCGTGAAAAAGTAACACGGCGATCTCTCCAACCACGAATAACCCTCGACATGTGTTTTGACGATAACTAATCGCCTGTCGTCCACGTGTTCTTTTCTTGAGAAGGGAATTCTCACAATAGGACCTCATGAGGGGGTTTTCTGTTTACCTCTAAGGTAAACTTTTCAATCCTACGATGGCAGCGCGTTTCAGGGAAGTCGAAAAGGTTAAAAATGTATGTTCAGGATTTATTTGGCTCTTTGCTGTTTACACATATATACACGACGTTGACTTTTCTACGTTTGAATTTTCAAGAAATGTTCAAGACATGAACGTATAGCATACAGTGAAAAAGGGGGAAAAAATATGTGTTTAAATATTAATAAGAGTTATTATTTGTAGAATTGAAGTACGTATAAGAAAATGATAAAAAGAAGCATGTTTTTATGACTGGCAAAGATAGCAATCGGGTGCGCGAGTCGATAAACTACCATACATAAAAACGCTCCTTTTAACGAGGAACTGTATTGTTGATTTCCTTTCCCTCCCTGCGCGTTGTAAGGATGAAGAGGGGAACGGAATCAGTTATAATATCCATTTCTATGGAACCAACAGCAACGACTGATATCGAATACTATCGACCTGAGCAACGACGCTGCACAGGAAACTGGTCGAGATATCGCTCTACCATATATTCTCACCTTTAATGCTTTAGCCATGAATAGAAAAATATGATATCCAAAATTTTTCTTATATTTTTCCATTACATATTTCCAGGGATATATGTATGTGCAAATATAATAGATGCATATATAAGTTTATAACAATAAAGACTATTTCCATGAAAGTTGAGTCGACACGTTTATTTTCAGAGTTTGTCGGTTGCGAGGTTGGGAATGGTATTATACGTCTCTAGGTGGAGAATGGAAGTTGTCCTCGTCATTCGACTGTAAACTATGGAATTTGGCGAATCTCAAGCTTTCAGGATCTGCAAGCATCCATGGGTATAGGGGGTAAGCAGCGTAACTCTGCATTCTCTGTGACATGTCCGTTGAAAAATCAATTTCGAATAGAAAGATAAATCGAAGAGATGTGTAGCGGGTGGCTGCTGCTAAGTTATTCGCCATCTTGCATTGGTGCAACAGATACTTCTATTCATAGATTATTTTTATGTATGAGACTTAAAGCGATTTTACAACATTTTTGTAGGTTTAATTTAATTGTTCGATAAATGTCATGGTAAAAATTTTGATGAAGAGAAAACTCTATTTTTGAAGGATTTATCTGAACAATGAAATGCGCCACAGGAGAAGAATATAAAGTAATATAAGAATATATGAAAAGATCGATTGTAAGGCAAAACACAAGATAGCAGTGATCAGACACTGATCATTTTTAAGTGCTTTGGAATGCCATCAAATTTTTGTAATCTCTCTGTTACGAAACGTAATTAGTCTTCTCTTTTCCTCCAATACACTGTGTGCCATGAGCAATAAAATTGTTTACATTAACACAGGCATACATTACCTACTGCGATTTTGAACACAGTGCGTTTCAACAATAATACTTGCAGTAATAAGCTACAATGAATCGGATTCTCTAACTGTTGCGTTTGCTGGGAATAATTTAATTAACGCGCTTTATTAATATGCTTTATATATATATTGCATTCGAAATACGCGTTTGCAATTTGTTGAAAAATCCTGCAATTATATTGTACTGTTTTTTATTTATTTATCAACAAAATGGAGAAACATTTTCTTTAATCTCCACTTTGACAAATATCAAATAATAACGATGTTCGTTTACAGAAAAATTCTTTTCGCGCCTGTATATGCACAATTTCAAACATATCCTTGTTAGTTTAGCGAAAATTAAATGCCTACCAGCTATATATATATATATATAGGAGAGCTAAAAAGAAAGGATGAAATGGGGGAGGGGAATTCGAAATCGTTAAAACCCCAGCGTAACAGAGTACGAAAGTCGTTAAGTTAATTTGACATGTCACTCGGAAAATTCTCTTTAATTACGGAAGTCCACTCGAGCTTTTTCTATAGCAGAACCGTAAGAAAGCTACGTTTTAGAGATTCCGCCCTTATTACTTGGGAAGCGCTTTTTTCTTCAATTATAAAGCACTAACGAAATAAAAACATGGAAAACAGTCACGGAAACGACAGAGGAAAAATCCACCAGCAACCAACGTACACGATGCTCGCGATTAAGAAAAAGCCAAGACAAAAAAGAAGTAGAGCTGAAGATGAAATTTCTACAGTGAATTCTGACAATGGAAAAAAACATTTAACTGCGCGAAGTACGTCATTCGAAATTGCCATTTGATTTACATTCACACGATATTGCTATTTCTGAAGGAAAATGTTATATTAAACATAAATATATAACTTCTGCCAAAAAAATATCAGATGTCAAATTAACTTGACCAATTGAAGGAACTTGACAAAATCACATAGAAGCTCCGCTCCCCCAGCGGCTGAAACCCAAAAATTATATTAAACACGAAAAATGTAAAGCGCCTACACATATTATAGCATGGCCACGTCGTACCGTTGTGTATCGGTACCTTTACCTAAAACATCATTACAAAAATTCACCGTTTATTGTGAATACTAAAATGTATTTAAAATTGTATCTTCGGTTTAATAAACATTAAAAAAAAAAAAAAAAATTGAAGGAACTTGGAACTATTGTAAACCTCTCAGTTCATAACACGAACCGAATATTATTACTAAAATGAGTTATCATGTATCTAAAACGGTTTTTGGGTCGTAACGGAGATAAGCTTCTCTAAGTCTAGTTATACCTAGCGAGGAAATCGCACTTTGTACGAACTTGCTTTCTTAAATACGTTACGAGCAGACAGATACTGTTACGACCGTTCGCGGAGAGACGCGGTCGCTAGGAAAACGCGTCAGCGAGAGGCGTAAATTCTCGCTACGATTATGTTAATCGACGCCGCGAAATAGTCGTTCCCCCGTTTCGGTTAAGATAACAGAGGTGGTTTAATGAATGTAACGCTGTATTAACAGGTTAACATAGAATAATATATTTTACAATAATATGCTGAATATATTACAGAAAGTTGACTCGACTTTACGATATCTCTAGATAAATTCGTTTGCTCGTCAAATTTGTCGAAGTGTCACGTTTGACTCGTCAGAAGGAACTGAACGCCCTTCGATTATTCCTTTGTCTCATTTGGAAGACGACCCCCACTATGCTCGGGTCACGCCACCGCTCGCGCCTATGATCACGTATGCCTCTTCTAGTGTGAAAAACGTGACGGTCAAAAATCGACGTTTCTAGAGCTCGCTGCTTGGCGACAACTATGCTCTTGTCACGTAATTTTTGGGTTGGTCGGTGAAAATAAAATATAGTCGAGTCGTAACACAACTATTTACTTGGTTTTAATCAACCTTTATTATGAATCCAGCAATCACAATGTAACACGCACTGAATTAACATAAATCACAATTCACTCCAACCACGTTATGTAAGACTTAGTTACAACAATACATTAAGTACGCGACTTATAAGAGACCGACATAGATATGTTGACTATTCTAAGGATACAGAATAAGTGAAGTTTTACTGACGATACTGTGTCTGAGGAAAGCTAGGGGTGGGTGTGTCTAAGGACACGGGACTATCGGATTTGTTGATGACAATTTTGGTTAAGGAAGTGAGGGCAGTAGACACCATCTCCGATTGGATAATAGGACGGTTGGTGGACCAGGAAGGGTTTTAGCCGCCCTCGCGAGAAAGTTGCCAACGGAACATACCAGATGTGGAGAAAACCAACTTTCTAAGCTAACACGTGGTAGACAATAAACGTAAAGGGAAATTTAAGACAGGAAATACTCGCTTGGTCCGAAGGACCTTGACTATAAAAATGCCAAGGCCCCCTGGTGGGCACTTAAGACTATTGAGGGTGCGCGCCAAGGATATGCAGACATCTGGGTGCCATCCTGTCCGTGGTGTGTGGCCTGATCTCTGATATGAATTGACGTTACACTCTCGTCGATACATTGTATATGATCCGGCGGGCAGATAAGACGGTTTGCCTGCGACGTTGTAGGACCGCGAGCGACGATTAGAAAATACAGCCTGTGGTAAGCCTCGTGGCGTAACAGATACATATTGTTAGTTTCATCGACGTAGAACCAACAAAAGGCTACCCTAACCTATGTGTATGTAATACGTTCGACGCTACTTCGTACGTCTCCGCTGGAACGATTTTATTCGATCAAATTTATATTCCCTTTGATAACACGTAACATTCGTTTGATCCATTTCCCTTTTGGAGACGATATTATCGACGAAAATCAGACGTTGGAAATTTCGAGCAGTCCGCTCTGCATATTTGGCGTGACCAGTAGATTAAAAGAGAGGAAGGAAAAAAGGGGTTGGGGAAAGGAAAAACAAAGATAGAAACTTCAGTGAGGTAATTATAAGAAGGAGAAAGCTTTTTAACCTAATGCGTTTTCAGCTTAATCCAACTAAAATTTATCAAAAAGGTCAATGCATTTATAGAGAATTTACATACGCAAAAATTTACAAAATGTAACATATAAGAATATATAAAATTTACAAAGTGCTCGTTGTAATTCTAAGGAGGTGAAACAGAGTTCTAATTGAGTTCTATTTCTTTAAATGTGTTCATAAAAATATGAATCTATATAAAAGTCCACTGTCTAGTAATGCAATAAACCTTTGGAAAAAAAAGAAAAACTGAAATAAAATAGTGAAAATTGAGAAAAGTCACTAAGCTGCATAATTAGCCGCAGTGACAGTGGCGCGAGTATAGATTCAGTGCAACAAGAGGGAGAGAGAGTCCTGGCGACACTTGTCGGCGTGGTTAACCAAGGAAATTCTGTTTAATTAGAGAAACCCACTCGAGGCTTTCTTGTGGAGAAAGCTATTTTTAAAAGATCCCTACCCCCTTCCAGACCACCCTCGCCGTATCCTTCCTTCTTCTTTCTCTCGCTCTGTGTGCATCGTGGAGCCCAGCAATGCGGCTTTGCTTTTGTTTACAGAGGCGTGCCAGATAGAACCGACGCGATGTTGAGAAAATGAACAGACACACGAAGGTGACAAAGGAAGGTAAAAACTCGTGTTGGAGGAATCTCGTGGAAGAGGAAAGTACTTATGTGTATGTTGTATAGGAGTTCACACATTGGAACACGATGCGTTCTTTCCGCCATGATGGAAGCTTGGATTAACAGATTCTTTGAAAATGTCCTGGAAGATAACAAGAGGCGGCATGTTGCACGGAACAGCTACCATACGAACTCTTTGAAGCTCGTTTACTAATTTCCAGATCTTTGTACTTATACACGTTATATATGTCTTAAGAAATTTCGAAGACGTAACAGGTTAGGAGAGATTCAAATGAATGAAAGCTTTGATGAAGGAGTGTAAAGCATACGTGTATGTTCACCTTGTTTGTAGTTTGGTCTTAATTACAGTCTTTCGTAGCTTTGATCATTACTGGAAAGTTTATAAAGTGACGTTATATAGTAGAAATATAAAGGGGAATATAATTGCATCGAATATTCACTATCGATTTCGTCGCTGATAACACTGTTCAACACGTATTTAATTTTGCAACCTTCAATAGGCGATTTTTATAGACCGCAGAGAGGTAAACACGAACCCGCAAAATGTTTTTACCGAGAACCCACAGTTTTCAAAAAAAAAAAAAATTTTTAACATAATTGCAAATTTTCAATTTCGGAGATGTTTTGTGCTTCTACATTAACAGCTAGTGAGTTGCAATTGAGACGAAACAATTCTGTGGACATGCCTTACATTTTTCAATTTATTTCAAAAACTAAAAGCCTAAAAGAAAATTTAACTATAGCATGTGATGTAGCAGACGTTCATGCTAAGAAAAGCATCGAGAAACGCTGAAAAATCATGGTTTGTTTCCAATATAAAAGCGAAAAACTTTAGCAAAACACGCAGCAACGGTAATGGTACTCAATACTGGAGGATAACAGCCGCGCGCGTTTAGCGATTCTATTACGCCGAGCGGCAGACGAGGGAACCGCCAACATTGAGTATCACTGTCACTGCCATGTGTTTTGTTACTGTTTCGCTTTTATATTGGAAACCAAACACGATTTTCTACTTTTTTTTTTTTATGCTTTCCTGAACAGAAATGCCTACTCTATTGCGTGCTATGGTTAAATTATCTCCCAGATTTTTAGTTTTTGAAATAAACTGAATAATATAAGCAAAAAATAGCGTGTTTTAGGTGTCCTTTTCACTTCGATCATTATTTAAACATATGTAAATGCTTAGATGATATTTTCGAAAATTGTAGATTTTAGGAAAAAATGGTTTGCAGATTCGAATTTATCTCACATATGTCTAGAAGAATCACCTATTAAAGGTTACAAGAACGCAAAGATCTGCTTATCTGAATTATCCGTGAATATTAATTCTTCTGTTACTTTGAGTATTTAATATATTCAATACGTGCAGTGATCCTTTATACGTATCCATTATATTGATTATCTCAAATATCGAAAATTCGGCTTATATTGTATATTATATTCCCAATAAAAAAATATTTTTAACAAAAATGTTAATGTCCGACTGAGTGGATATATCTTACAATCGGTGAACACATTTTATTATTGTAAAGGATACTTAACGTCAAAACTATTCCAATGACTGTCAAATTGATCTCCGGTGCACGGTACGAATAAAAAGTAGAAAATAGAAAAAGGAAAAAGAGTATAAAAAGTTACTGTGAAAACAAACAAATACAAAAAAAAGTTAAAAAAGTAATTGATTTTCATGAAGAGTAAAGGTTAAAAGTGCCAACAACCCCTGTGGCAGGTTAAAATCTACCAGGCGTCTAACAATAAAAAAAACCTGTGCTGTGAAAGGTAATTGAAAACCGTTACTATTTGTCTTGTATCCAGAAAGAAGAAAAAGCGGCGTTGCCACCAGTCGGAATTGACAAAATTATCGGTACACTCCAGTGGATATCGTGGAAGCCGAGAGACAATACAACAACTTTTACCTTTGTCGAGACTCGTCGTCTCATCGATGGCCATTGTGTCACGTTCGATGACAGAGGCGTGTGTACTGTATACTGTGTACATAACATATACGCATTCACATTCGAAAATTGAAAAGGAAGCTTGAAAACATGCGAGACTCAGCTCCCTTTAGAATGGAATGTCTTCATAGGAATGAGTATTCGCCAACAATTGCACTAAAATTTTCATTAGATTAGAAAAAATGTATCGGGTGTTTTGAATATGGAATATTCAAATTAATCTATAACATTTTAATATTAAATATATATCCACATATTTCAAACATTGAAGATATACATATAACACTTTACTATAGTTTACTAGTTATAGTAGTTTAAAATATTTTAACATTTAATATAGAAATGAAGTTAAAAATGGAACTTCCAAATTCTGTATAACACACACATAATACATATATTCATAAAAGTATTTTCAATAATTAGTCGTATACTTTTATAAACTATTGTAAATCGTAAATGTCCATATAAATTTGATATTTCTTGAACGTTATGTATGCTCTACAAAAATAAGAAACTTCAACATTTTGAGGTTAGCAAGGAATTCATATCACGATTATTTGCAATTTGCCTCGGCCACGAGAACAATTTATTTATTATCCGGCACGTTCCTTAATCCAATTTCAACAAAGTTGCGAAATATTGCCGGCTGTGAGCTAAATTGTAATCAAACGGGTGATCGTTGCGTATGATACACGCGTTTGCATGCACGCGGGCATAGTTCTAAATTAAGGCGATAACCAGTACTATATTTGGATATCCTCCATCAACGTACAGCGATAACGCTGGAATCGTTCTCTTTGTCAAAACTTCCTACCAATTCCTGAGCGATGCAGATTTTGACGTAAACACACACAGGTTCGTGCATTCGCGAAGTCATTGACTCCTGTTGAAAAAAAGAAGAGCAAAAAAACCCTGAAAATAGTAACCAGCACAGGGTAAAGCAGGAAATGTGCCACGTCCCACTTGGCAGCACTCCTGATTTGGAAATGTTGCATACGTAAGCGCAATAAAGGAAATAGAAACCGAGCGAGTGAGGTTAGGTAAGCGGTGGGGATGAACGAAACGGGAACCGCTCCTGAAGTCCAATTAAATTAACGACACAAACACGTGCAATTGAAAAACATCGTTCAACTGACAAGGAGTTACATATTTGTTGATGAATCAAGGCTGTCAGCTCTTGTAATTTAATATTCAGATGTCTTACAAGTATTCGAAACTATAATACCGTGTACGAGTTAATCGATTTCGATTAGTCTAATCGAACATGTTGGGTCATAAGATACATTTAGATATTAATTAGTAAACTGCGGTTGTTTATACATTTTGGGAAAATTTATAAGTGCAAAGATCCGCAGAATGCATACAATAAACAAGAATATCCAAAACGAAGTACTTTTTATAGTATTTAGTGAATGAATGAAACAAATTTCTTATTTGCATCCAAGTCTTTAGTTATATTTATGAAAATATGGAAATGCATAAACATTCGCAATATATTTATTAGGACTTTAAATTTAATTTTGTTTCCATTCAAGTAGCTTGCTATATAGAGCAATATTTACATCTTTTTTACGAACATCCGATTAATTGACGGAATTATCTTTAGATATTTAATTCCATAATAAACGAGCAATATCTCATATCAATATTTCTCCCTTTTCCAAGGAAATTCCGTAAAAACAAACAAGAACCGCCTTCGCCAATAATATTCTCACCTTTGACCTTTGTCTTTTAGTAATTCTGATAATATTGATATTTACATATTCGAATTAATTAAAAATGGGACACGCGAATTCATATCTATACAAATTAACATTTTAATAATGAGAGTAGAAAGTTCAACTTCCCTGAGCAATATATCTACATTTTATATATTTGAACTAGTAAAATACCAGAGTACAATTCAAATATATCGTAAATATTGCAAAGAATCTCGACTGGGACTACTTAGCGTCCGAATTCATTTTTCGTCGGTGGAAACTGTGCAATGGCCGAAACGTCTAGGGGCTGGATGAAATTGACAAAATTATCGAGAGCAACGAAGTGGAGACGAAGACAATGAGACAATAAATGCGCGTTTCCCTTTGTCGAAGTTGCTCATCGGAGCTATTGTCGCGTTGCGACGCGATGCGCGGCCGTCATCGCTTTCCGACTTCGGACGAGACACTTTTCCGGTATCCAGGGTGCAACCGAATCGGCCGAAGTAACGGGAATCGAGTTTATGGGAGTTAGAGAGTGGCAGACACGCTGGTGATATACAGAAGGCAATCCTTAATCGTGTGTCAACGTTGAGGACGAGCAACGCGCCTTCTATGCAAATGGAAATGGAAAAACTAATGCACTTTAGGGGAAACAGTTTATTCTATAATCCGGGTTCTCAACTTGTCGCGATTTTCAACGGGGCTATAAAGTATTTTTTTGGAGATTGTGATTCTTATTTTTAGTTGTAATTACACATTATTTTTATAGAAAATTTTATCATACAAACATTTTCCATATCTATTTTTTTAATATATGTCGGAGAAGAGTCAGGAATAGGGTTGTGGGCGTTTGATAGACCTCCCTTGGAATTGACCATCGTTGTGTTATAACGAAGATACGGCCTGGTACTACGAGTATGAACACTACCGATTCGACAATCAACAGCGGTGGTTGGGCACTTGCGATGCTAGTGACGTTGGTCTTAGGTTCGATAACGAATCCACGGTCAACGGGATGATAGATATACTTGCTCTAACTCAAACGTTTTTTTTTTTTTTATTTATTTATTTACATTTTACAATTTGTCCAGTAGGACATTTGGTAAAATATTATAGCTTAGCGATTTAGTAATATAACATGTGGATCTCTACGTCGATGAGATCGCAAGAAAGAATGACTTTAATTGTTTAATTACGACTGTAAACTTTAATTACAATTTTCCCGAATTTCCAGAGGGAAGGCTCCGGTGTCCTTTCATCTCCGACATATAGATATTGTTCGGAATTTTAGTTGGCCGTCCGTTTATGGCACGGATAGGCCCATTTCCCTTATTAGGAAATTCCGAATGACCGGTCCTCCCAGGGCAGTAAACACAATAACTCGAGGCCAGGAAAAACCCAGGCAAAGACCGATCGGTTTGACCTGACCGCTTGCTCTCTAGTCGATAATACGCAACAGATATATTACAATATTCTACTGTAGAATAGTTGTAATATTGACTTTTATAGAAAATATAGCTATACAAAAATGTTCGATAATTATTTAGTTCAATGTAGCTACATAGATTACGGATTTTCCGACTGTTAAAGAGTATAATAGATAAGTAAGATGGGTAAGATTCTAAAACGATAGGAAAATTCTTGTAAAAATTGCAACCGACAAGAATTTTTTAATTCTAAAATTGTAATAGATTCAATTTCTATAAATTTAATTCAATTTTTTCAATTTTAATTTGTTACAGGAATTGTAATAATACAATTTTTGTGAAAGGTAACTGTCCTATAATATAGGCCTTCCATATACAGGGTGGTTGGTAACTGGTGGTACAAGCGGAAAGGGGGTGATTCTACGCGAAAAAAGAAGTCGAAAATATAGAACAAAAATTTTTCTTTTATTTTTTTTTTTTTAATTTTTCCATCGAGACAACGATCTACAATGAGATCCGTTATAACGAGACGTGATAAAGTGCACGCGTACCGAGCGAAAATTCAAAGTCGATTTCCTCGAAAACAAAGCCTCAAATGAAAAATCTTTATTCTATATTTTCGACTTCTTTTTTCACGTAGGATCGCCCCCCTTCCGCTTGTACTACCAGTTACCAACCACCCTGTATAATATGAGCTTTGAGATTTCAATCGGAGTTCATGTACCAACCCTGAAGAGAGGAGCAAAGCCCGGTAGCTTGAAAGGTCACTTTGGACAATGTTGAACTACTACGAGTAAAGGATTATGATCCGGCGATCAAAGATATGTTTCGAGAAAATTCTGGCCTATAGAAACCAGATTGAACAGTTTCTGCAATAACGTGTCTTTTGAACTTGCAACTTAGTACGTCAAACTTCTGAAATCTCTGGATAGATATTCTTTGTCTAAGCAAACGATACTTCTCGCAGCATCGTGTAATCCCCAAGAGAGAGAGAGAGAGAGAGAGAAGAATTTGAAAGAAACAAGTGACACAGAAGGGACCAGGAAAATCGAAAAAGGTAGATGAGGAAAAGAGCAACATCAGAGTAGAGAAATTGGATCTCAAGGCAGCAAAATGTTCGATAGAGGCTAAAAAATTGAAACGTCGGTGAAAGGACAGAAAGGAGACAGAGGAAGGTATAAAATAAAAGGCGGCTGGCCACGCGACAAAGCAAAGGATAAAGATATATGTATAGTCTGTTAAAGGGACAAGAAAAAGACCCTAGAAAAGGAGCTAGATAGAAAAAGGACGAAAAAAAGGAAAAGGGAAACTTGGGTACAGATTCCGCCTAAAAGAAAGGTGGAATATAGTAGTACTATAGGTATAGCAGTGGATGTATCGGGAGTGTCACGAGAACAACTCAAGTAGGATGCAATACCGAGTTTGCTGGAGGCAGTAAAGCAGATAATGCGTCGTCAGATATAGACCATGCGGTAGCTCGACACAAGCAGCCACAAGTCTCGACATATCCATGTAGGGGACGTTGCTCTTGGATCCAGATCTACATGCCTCTCTATTACATTCGTTTCCAAACCACGCATCTTTCGCGAAAACACCCTTTCTCGGAATTACTAGAGCAACTTTGATTACGCTACTTCTCTACGCAAATAAAATGCTTCAATTACGAGACATGGTTCGAGAACAATGAATTCTTTTAAAGGAGAAGAGCAAGACTAACTTCTCTAGGAAACAATTTAATTTTTTTTAATACGCTAATTTTCAAAAGTTTTGGAATATTTATCAATAAAAATATAAACTCGGACCAAAGAAGACGTTTTTATTCTTCGAATTTCTCTTTCTTCCAAATTTCCATTTTTATTAATAAATATTTCAAAGATCTATTTTATAGAAAGGTTTTGCAAATGAAAATGCTAAAACGTTACTATATCATGCATACAGCTGTAGATATGGTAGCTCCACATCGATAACTGTCGCCACCTAACGCTTTAATTTATGACCACGCTATATCGTTTCCACTAGCTATACATCTTCAGTGAGAGATAGACAAATAGCCCAATAATGTTACTTGATTACCTAGAGATTACTGAAATCTTCTGAATACCCTTTCTCTGGCTAGTCTGGTTATTTACCTTATCTCATTTCTTTACTGCACATATGTACCTTCATGATGAATCAAGATGTGCGTAATCGTGATACAAGTTGATCTTAGGACAACAGGAATATACAGTCGTTATTGCATCCCGTGTGCAGTTTCCTCCCTGTATTTGGACGCGGATTAGCCCGTGGATATCGAAGTCATTAGATGGCGATGAAACTTGGTTAATATGGACATTTATGGTACGGCTGATACGGTATAATTGTACGAGCATTATGGGTAATCAGGAAGTTGATTAGCTCGTGACAATACTAATAGTGATGTTTTGTTCAATACTTATTTTTACTATGAAGTAAACAAAATTCATCTTCTTACGACGAAGAAGACGAAAGAACAACTATATTAATGAATCCGATTTCATAGAAAACACAGCTTTTAATTGAACCTAATTTGACATAACCTAACATCTTCGGTGAAATTAACCATCAAATACACCAAATCCAAAAAATTCTGTTATAGCACATTTATGTAACAATCAAAAACAAAGAGATAACCGAGTGTTCTCGGGATAGAAACTATCCCAGTAGAATCGTTACTCGATCGAAGCAAACAGAGCGAACGGGTCCCTAGAGCAAACGAAACGGTGGGAAAATATTTTTGTCCGGTAGGCGCCGCCATCATACAAACGTAGTCGTTGATCCTAAAAAATTCGCACGTAACCATCCGCGAGTGGCCTTTGAAGGCCATCCATTTCTTTGAAGTCGGGTTCGTTGCAAGCCCCAGTGTACCCGTATATTTTTAGTTACCAGTTTCTCCTTTCTTGTATATTACCGGGCTAGCCGTGCTGTAAAGGGCCATTTCTGCCCGTGGCCCGGATAAATGGCCAAGTGGAGGCGTGCATGCCGCTCAAAGCCGTATTCACTCAAATCTACTACTCTCATCTGCTTGCATTATATGTAAAAATCCGATTTTCCCTTATCCATCTATATTTTTTTTCCACTTCAAGAGGCAAAGAAAGAAAGAATCAGTTATGTACGCTATGTAAAAAATTATTCAGTTATTTATTTGTTTTCAACAAAATGTATTGCAATTATTATTAAATTACAGGTGAACTAAATTGATTTCATTATTTTATAATCATTAGACTGTAGATGTTTATACAAATTCTAATTTTTATTGATACAATTAAAAAAATGAAATCTAAATAAAAATTCATTTCTAGCTTCTAAATATTTTAACATATGCGTTATATTTTAAATATTCTATGTATTTTTGTATGCTACGTATATGCATTTCTTTTAAACTTTCCTACTATTCAATGTAGTGATGATGATCGCAAACAATAAAATCATTGCCGTTTGATTCATCCGTAGCCGTTATTTGAAGTAAATCCTATCAAAAGTAAACAAGTATCCCGATGCTTTTCGCAGTAATACATATATTTACGAAAGTATTTCGGTATACGAAACTGTTATCGAGTATCGTCTGCGAGGGTATGTCCAATTAAAACTTTCTCTTGCATCGTTTCTGTACGAAATATGCAAATGTGAAGTATAAGGCAGAGACATAGAGGATGGGCTTGAAAAATCTGTTCCTAAGAGAAGTATTATAACGCTTATAAAATAATGAGCTTGAATATTATCCACAGTTTTTCTGTCAGGCAGCCCCCTATATTCCTGTTCACATGAATAATTCATGGACGGAAATGAATAATAAAATATTACGAATCGTCGATGTACCGAGCTGCCTAAGTGCCACCTATTTCGCTGTTTTTACGCGTGTTGCGACCACGATTACCGACACGGACGAGCTGCATCAGATTGTAACACCGTGTTACCACCGAAAGCAATGATGTCCAATAGCCTGGTCATTCGCCGAGTATCTGCAGCTCGCGTTGCTAGTTTCGTACCAGGTCGGCAATCAAAATTTTTCCCGGTGTATTACATCTTTTTTATTTCAGACAATATAATTTACTACTTAAAAAATTTTCCGAAATGAAGTTTTTATTTTTTTCCTCTTCTTTCTCTTTTTTTTTTTTTAGAACTCGTTTCGCAGAAATCTATATTTTATCAAAAATTCCGTTTGATCCTATTAGTTTTTTCTTTTTTTTTTAATGTTGTTCTGTATTATATTTTTTCATAATTATTTGATTTATAACAACTTGAATAATTTTAAGAAATCATCTGTCTACATTAAGACTGCTATAAGGTAGTAAAAATATATTTCGACTATATTTGACAAGGCAAGAGGAAAGCATCACGCGTTCGGCAGAGGTTAAAGATAATTCGTATCGGTGTGCTATTGCGACTTCCTTTTTTTCAGTATACTGATACATCAGGTTTTTCGGGCAATCGTTTTCACTACTTATCGAAAAACGGATATCAAGGTTACTTACTGATTTTGCTTTACAAATAAATAAAATATAAACAAAGCTTCATATGCGAGTCATTCGTTATACAGAATAAAAACAAACTTCTCACCGGGAAGTAATAAATATTTTTTTCAAAACGGTCAGGCACTTAGTTTCAAGTAGAAACTAAAAATAAAACAAAACGCTATTGAAAGATAAATCTAAAATTAATGATTATGTATTCTGAAAGTGATAAGAGTGATAATAAACCATCATAAATTCATTAAAAATATTCTATTACCAAAAAAAGACAGCGACAAAAAATCGTCACAAAAAAGATTCCGAAATAACCAAAGTATCATAACTACATCAAAAAAAAAGCATCTCCTCGTTCATTAATCTTCCGAAAGATAAGGAATATTTTTAGGAGTACCCTACTCGAGTTCAAAATTCATCATCGAGTCACATAAAGAGCCATTTTTATGTACAATAGTAAACGGACTTATGAGGCGGAAATCGTTTCCCGATTTCTTGCTGATCATAGCCGAGGTCGAATCGGGAGTGGAGGGGGAGTGGAATTTCAGCATGTCGCGGTCTTCGATAAGATCAATTTAATCGAGAGTACAAGAAAGTTCGCAGGAGTCCAAAGGGGACTTCCACCCCCCTCTTTTCTTCTTCTTCTTCCCCTTTACCGTTCGCTTGTCGAAGCAAACACCGAAAATCCGGGTCAGTGCACATCGTCACAAAGAAATCTACAGCCTACCGTCGCCATATAATTTCGCGATTCCGCGTAATTGCTACTGATGACACAATAAATTCCTCTCTTCTGCCCTAAGAATCTTCAATTTCCGCCCTTCAACCCCTATAACCGGTCCATCCGGTACATGTGTCTCCTCGACGTCCCTCTTATTCCTCTCGCAAAGCCTCCTTCTTTTCTTCTCTCTTACTCGTTTCTTCGCGTCGTCTCTTAAGGAGAACCTGGTTTTCTCCGGCGAAATACAAATTTGTCCGGGAGTGTTTGAAAAAGGAAGAAGAGGAAGAAGAACGAGGAAGAAATGCTCGGGGGACGAGGCGCGGAAACGCAAATGCTCGCAGCGACCCGGTGAATCATTTATCCGCGTCGTTCGTTCCGCGAGCCCAGCGACAGAATCTTTCTTCCGTTGGCCTCTTTGCTCGCCTCTTCCGGCGCATTGTGAACCCTGTCCCTTGCGATTCCCTTTCCTCGCCGTTTTCGTTTCCCTGTTGGGAGACTACTGGGAGACTCTGGATCTGTGGATTACCCGGGACTCGGTTTTCTTCAATTATTAATCGTCTTTTGCGGTTCTGGTTGAGTTGCTGTTATAGTGAAAAGAGAGAGGAAACAGAGAAACAGAGTGGAACGGATGAGTTTCGTTAAACGTTGCTAAAACAATTTCGTTGAGCTGTTAGAATGATTAATCTGCAGGGAAATGAGTATATATTTATGTGTTTGATAGGAAGTTGTTTTGTGTAGTTAGGTTGTGGTCGATGTAAATCTATTTGATTCTAAGTGGATACAATTTAAGCGGTCTCAAGTGACCCGGGATGCTAGAGAGGTCTTTCCAGGGTTAAATGCTCCACTATTAGAGAACTTGGCTCTTTTAGTCCAATCAGTGACTTGTACGTGTGCTAATGTATATACTCTAATACCGTGCCATTGATGTTTCTATCTAGTATATTCTAGTGTCAAATTCTTTCTCTGTTACTTATATTTAATTATTTTCTTTCCAAATGATATTAGTATGAAATTGCTCTATACATTTAAATTATATTGCGTATTAATAACGTTCACTCTGCGATGGAAAGATGCTTTTGAACTTCTAAGGAACCAGTTCATTTTATTATCCAAATATCTACCAAAGTAACCTAAACTCGAGCCTTTCCACTTACTAACCGAATATGTTTCCCTACCACAATTTTAGATTACATATGTGTCATCAGTAAATAATATTACGTGCAAGTACATCTTCAGTGCGTACAAAGTACCGAACTTTAAACACAATTTTCTCTCAAAATTTCAACTATATATTCGCAACACTGTTATATAAAGCGTGTAACTTTCATGTCTACTAATTGTTTCATTCCCTTTCATTCACAACTTGCTACATCATCTTCCACTTTCCTTCTTCCATTTATTGTTACACCATTATATTACACACTAATGCAATTTCTGTTAATTTCAGTTTAAAGTGCTTGAAGCAAAAAAGATGAAAAATAAATGAAATTATGCCCTTCAAAAGATTCGACAGAAAGATTAATTCGACGAAGAATTGGAGGAAGAATGGCGAACGAAATTTCGAGATCCCACGGCACACGACACTTGACATTATCTTCGCTGCGGTCGTTTTAAAACGAAACGATGCTGCTCGTTGGAAACGCGGCTGCAATTTCATCTATATACATCTACGTCTGGGGACACTTAAGTCGCGAAAGGGATGACGAGGAACTCGTCCATGCAAATTGACATTAATATGCAATTGGAACAATAGATCCCAATTAATTATCTCTGGTTAATTGGGATGCCGTGCCGTGCCGTGCTGCACGACGTCTTAACGAAGTTACCATGCATTCCCCCTAATTTGGCAGCAAAACGATACGAAATTGCGCGATGTTGCCGGAGAAAATTAATATTTACCACGGTAATTTCAAGCACGCGTGCATCTTTCATTTACATGCGATACCAACGTGTTGAAATTATTAAAATTGCCGATTTGTTGTTACCATGATAAATTCCAACGATATATTTTATCATCTTCGCCACCGATGCATCATTTACGTTTCATCGAATGTAAAATTTGATTTTTATAGCTATAATTGCGCTATTCTATTCTATGATAGGAGGAATTGTTTTGAGTTTTAGAGAATATGGATTGAAAATTCATTTACCAGACTGAACTACCTATGTTGTACAGACGCCATTAAAGTAGATGCTCATTAAAGTAAATTAGCTATTTGACGAACATTCAGTTACTTACACGTGAATCATTAAACTGATTTCGTCAATGACTACGGAAACAATGAACTTCGCGCCTTATGACTGGTATTTTTAGATTGTACTCGTCAAAAGCCCCCTCTCCCTCCTCCGGTGAATATTCGCAACCTAACCTCACAACATCCCTACTATAAGATAACACCAACAATAATAATCGTAATTACTACAGCCACGAAGAGCATTTGATGGAATCGAGTGTCGAGCCTGCAAAACCGGTAACCAGATCACCAAGCTAGGGATCTCGTTTGAAACCCAAGACAACTGACCAAAAGTAGAGTCGAGAAGAGGACGCGAGCGAACGATTATTCGGCGAGCGTTAGGCGAACCGACTTGGAATCTAGATGCTTCCGATAAGGCCGTGCCAGCGGCACGTTGCTGTCGTAGGATTTGAAGGGAAGCGAAAAAGAAAAGGTGATGTGGAGGTAAACGACGAAGAAAACGGGAAAGAGGAGAGAGAGAGAGAGAGAGAGAGAGAAGAAAGGGGAAAAAGGTGGAAGAGAGTCGCGTTAAGCCGGGATAAGAAGCGTCTTACGGTGAGATCGTTACGAGACGATCCATTTTCCTTGCAGCGGCTAGGAAAAGATCACGAAACGAGGAAGGAAGGAAAAGAAGGGGCGACCGTTTACATACCGTGGTATTTCCGGTACCGTGTCTTCCGGCTATTCGAGAGAACCGGGGAAGCTCCGCTGACTCTCTCTTTTCTATCCCCTATGAGCAACAAGACACCTCGTCGTTTCACCTCTGATGTTACAAGGCGAAATTCTCGTTAAAATTTCGATACAATCCCCTAACTCGTAAAAAGCTACTATTCCTTTTTCGATTTTTTTAGTTGTGATACTTAACTTAATGTTTGGAATGGTTTGAAAGGTTATCAATATATGAAGTCATTAACATAGGTCTCATGTATAATTACTTACTAACCTATAATTCTATGACGAATGACAATTCATAGATTTGACTTTTGTTACATAAGTAGAATAAAACAAGAAGATTTCTAATTTTAATTGTACAAAGTATTTTTACTTTTTGCTTTTTGTTCTCTAACTGTAGGTTTTCAGTAGGATAGCTTTTAGTGTTTATATGAGATTTATATACTTCCTATTAGAGGAAGCACGGGAAGAGAAATGTTTGAATAGGGGAAGATTATCTTTAACCAAATAAAGATATCGCGTTAACATTAGTGAAATGAAAATAACGGGGATACGTTTCACCGATTTGTCAAGAGATTTTACTTTATTACAGGATTTCGTATACGATACCTTGTATACTTGCGTAATGAAATGGAGAATTTCATAAAAAATGGGATTAATCAATTTGTTCTCTGATAGGTTCAAATATAGAATCTGATAAAAAATGCTTTATTAAAAAATAATGGTACGTGCAAATATTTTTTATAGCTACTATTGTATAGAGTTGAAATAATAACACAAACATCGCGTGCAATCTGTGTGTTCTTAGTTCTGTCAACGAAATTTCAAGACAGTTGCCGGATGGATCGTTCTCGTAAGGTAATTCGGAAAAGGAGGTTATTTCTCGGGCGTGAAAAGTGTTCACTTGTAGCTATTACGCGTTATATATTGCGCCTGGCTGTAATACTTGGTGAAAGGGTTAAAACCCCGGACAGAACGAATACATTTCGCCCCGATGGAGAAGGGGAACAGGAAGCTAAGACGTTTATTATAAAGGTAAAGAGAAACGGAACGACGTAAACTGTGCGCCATTTACATACAATATATCCACGAGTAAAACCGCATTTTCTACTGTATGTGACATCTACGTCCTTTGCGACAGTCCAGAAGACGAAATGCTTCGCCCGCGCGATGATTTACATCGCAAACACTCGAAAGCATGAATGTGTTCCTAGCCACGCAAACAAAAAGAAAGGCTTCATTGAAAAAGCAGTGACATGTCGACCGAAGAAATTTCAATTGATATCGTTGAATCTCGGATACAAATGTTTAATCCTTTTAAATATGGCTTTCGCCAATGGACGACAAAACGAAAATTTCAGTGAGCGGTATTAAAATCTTAAATAATTTTAAGACGAAGGAATCGCTTATTGAAGACTCTATTTTATGATAGTTATACAAATAATTATAGCTTTGTGTTTATACTATATGATTAGGAACGATTCATGGAAGTATACCCGTATTTAAAGGGTTAAACTACAATAGGCAGATAGCAAGTTTCGTGGATCGAATCTATTAACACGCTCGGTCGATAAATTATCGGACAAGTTAACTGCATAACTGACCTTGTCAGAATCAGATAGTAATCGACATTTTAACAAATTTTCGAATGTAAGAATGTAGTATTCTATGAAACCACTTTTCGTCCACGTTTTCTGAATAAAAATAGTTGACGAAAAGCGGAAAAGGAATATCATGAATATCTATGGGAACATTGAAATTCTAAGAGGTTAGGATCTCTTAACGGAAGACTCTCGGACGGAAGTCCTTGTCAAACATGAAAAAGGCTAATGCATAATGTAGAAAAAGAGGAAGGAGAGGAAGGTTAATTTATTTACATAAGTCTATGTTCTTAGAAATGTCTAGAATCGATTATGTCTAGAATATTACGCGTTTTTTCAGATAAACGCCCGATGGTGACATATGTACAAATCGCTCGTGATCGAACGTGTAGAGTGCATCGATCAAATTTCGGATGTCATGATTTGTATTACTGTAATGTATAAATAATCGAACGTTTCTTTAAATGTTTCTAACTTGTAGAATATAAGAATGATATGTATATATCCTTTAATACATTTTTATATCTTGATGAAAGAATATCATTCTGAATGTTAAGTCCAAAATAGAGAAACTATTAAACGTTATATTAAAACCGATTAAATTAAAATGTGTTTAAACATGTTCTATCCACATGAAAAAATTACCTATTTTTTTCTCTTTTTTTCCTATATGTAAAAAAAGCAGAGGAACATTTGAATTCAAATACTCCTGTTCAACATGGATATTATGTCAACGATTTCCCTCATTTATTGGACTTTTTTTCGTTCTCTATTCTCTTCTTTGCCAGAAGGAGGGGGGGGGGGGAATAGTCTGGCTCGAATTACGAAACTATAGCAAATGAGCTTTTTCAATAGAAACCTATTCCAGCAAGAAACTCGTATGGTTATACGCATGATATGCTATCTGGATATGGTGCTGACAATGAACCTCGATCGCACACCGCCCTCAAGCCTATATGTCTTGCTGACAATTTAGCAGCACGATTCGTACGATACTGTCGATACGATAAACTGCTCGGGGAACGCGAGATGCTTGCAAATTGGCGGCAACTATGTCGCCACATGTAACACAAATTGAGGTTAATTAAAGAGGGAAATATAGCGTGGTAATACGGTCATGATACGTCTAAATGCATTCACATTTTTAATAGACCTTCAGACTTATACGAAATCAGCTTTAATTCACAATGTAATACGATAAGTACGATAAATTATACAGGGTATCTAGAAATGAAATAAATAAATTAGTTTTATATAAAATTACGTGTAGACAAACTGATTTACATTTTTTCTTTGAAAAGCAAGATTTGAAAAAATTGTATCTAATTTTAGATGTTAAGAGAATGAGCACAAGAATTTATCTATGCCCTTGTACACGATAATTAAAAAATTAATAACATTAACGTATGGATAAATAGTCTTCATATACAAAGATCACGAATACCAATTTGTATTTTACTTTGAACTTTAACTATCAGCGAATTTCAGCGTTATGCTTCAAGTCGCGTTATAATTTTAATCTGCTTCAGAGGAGGTACAAATGTCAGTGGCACTAAGAATAAACATAGACATTACGATAAGCAGGAAATCAGAAAATGAGTGTCACTCGTGCTTCAAGATTCATATATCAAGCTATCCTGTTATTCGCGTGTACTATATGTTACGAAAGAAAATCGAGACAGTTTTCCGTGGGCGAAACCGAGTCTTTCGAGATCCCGTGAAAAATATGCATGTCACAGTATCATCGTGAAACCTTTTCCGACACGATAAAACACGACGTCGCGAATTGCTCACATGTTGTCGAGGCCCCGTGCTTCTCTTCTTTTTCCCTCCCTTTTCACTTTCCTCCCTCCCTAACCCTCTTTCTCGCACGTAATATGATTCCATCACGGCAATGGCAAATATTGCACGCAATTTCCCCTCAAATTGCTCTCGTGTAACTTAATTCGCTGGCGATGGCGAAGCGCGTCAACCCTCCTTTTTTTCCATCGGTGATAATTTCTCTCACGATATCAGTCACACAGATACGCTTTTTTGTCAGGGTCTCCGCCATGTTAGACGCTCGCGACGATCCACCAGAATCGAAACTCTTTTTTATATACGATTACAACTTAGCCTGCATACATACTTTAGTTGTTGCAAAAAAGAATCATGGAAATTTGATATTTTAGTTGGTTTAAGTTTAAGTTAACTCTCATCTTTTAATGTATTCAATAATAGATCAACATTTTTTAACTGGAAAGAAAATATCGAAAGAACAGATAAACATCCATAGTTTTATTATGGTACAGTAAAAAGGATAAGTTTCAAAAAGTTGTTAGAAACACAGATACAAGATAAAGAAAATATATTATTTATAATTGCGCGTTTCTTATCATTTCTACGTGATACTCACGACGAAACTTTTCGTACTACATTAGTCGAAACAATTAAGAGACTCGCTTTCACCGAGAAAGCTTTGAATATTTATTTTGTCGCCCGGTGAAAACGTTTATACGAACAGTTTAATAATTCTGAACGATGTAATTTCTTACTTTTTTAAGTACCTTTCTCGTTTGCAAATTCCCATCTTCCGCATATAATTCACCCAGTGAAACCAATGAAACCAGCAAAACATGACTGAGAGTAGTTTCTTGATATCTCACGTTACCACTATCAAGCAAGTATCACTTATCGAAGCATATACATACATACACATTATGTTTTATTAACATTATCAAGCTGCCAACGTCAACCCTCCATGAGAGTTAATTTAACATCTATTGTCAATGCCATCTGCTAAATAAAAGTTGGAACATTTGTTCCTTGGACTTTGAAATCGCTAGTTAAAAACTTTTAGGGAAAAAGTTTTTAGGAACACCGGTGCACATGTTTAGAGAACGCGTAGTAAAGTAGTGAATTACGGTAACATTTTGCGAGAAGAAAGAAAGCTACTAACGAATAATCTTATTGTTACCATTTTCGTCTAAACCGGGTGCAACTGAATTTATCATCGAGGAAAGGGGAATGAAGAAAAAAATGGTCGATATCTGGACCGACGTGTTTTTCTCAAGTGTTATCTGCTTCAAAGGGTTGTTGCAACATCATGTCGCCTACTCGATATCCTTTAATGAATTAACACACGAACGTACAGAGGGTGACGCATACAGCTCGAAAAAAAAATCGTTAATCATTGGCTATCCTACGGAACCTGTGTACTATCCAAGATAAACATGTATTACACTTTTCATATCGAGAAGCAGACCTTATTGCGTAAAAAGCCGGGAGAGATGTATCTATGTATGTGTGATAAGTCCATGCGCGTGAACTGTGTATATAGTACCTTTTTATGGAATACGGTATCTTCAAAGTGGTGTATCCATTAAGTGTACTGTCATATCGCCACGCGTTTTTTTACCACGTTTTCGTTTAGAAAACTTTGGTAAAAGAAGATCATTTCGGATATTTTATGGAGTAATTACCATTTTTATAGGAAATACCGGTTCCTTTAAAATTATATTACAGAATGTTTAATGTCTGGTGTTTTAACTACTCAAATAACAAAGATTTCATCTTTAACCTGATCTTTTTGCTGTCCGAAATTCTAACCAAGATAAATGGATTTGTATCCTAGCATATAATTCACTCATGGAGAATGAAATGCTATATTATGTCACGTACATAAAGAATCTTCTATTTGAATGTGGAACTCATGCTGTCATATTTGCAATATCTATATCTTGTTTTCTTAAAGCCTAATTATATTTCAAAATTTTCAAAAATGAGAAATAAGATTATAAAAAGGGAATAATTTAAATGAAAATAAGTTAAAGAAAATTCTAGAAGAAACTTTGACGGTATATCAGATTCTACGTTCAAATGCCTTCATAGCTATTTTCAATTCCAACAATAGATTCGATCTCTCGTGTAAAATTTAAAACTACTTTAGAACTGTCGGTCGAAGCGTTGGCAAAGTTCCTTCCAATGAATTCTTTCTGTTCATGGGGTTTGCCGGTTGTAATTCGAGATGCAGACCGATGTCTCTACACTTTCAACGAGAAAAACAATACGCAGGGAACATCGAATGTAAACAATAAGCTCAGAACGTGAAAAAGATGATTCAATTGTCTATTACGAAATTTCTTTTTATTTAGAATAAAATGCAATTAAAAATTTTTCAAATTTAAAAACAAAATAAATTTGTTAAATGATAAGGAGATATTTACAATAAATTGCACATATAAATGTAAGAAATATATTTATATCAATATTAAAAACTCGTATGAAAAATGGACGAATAATAAAGCGTGCAAGTTTCTGCACACTTCTGTTAGGACATATGAGAAAAGTCTGGTGAAAATATGCTGAACAACGATCGGGCTTCGATCTTCTTATTCTATCGAGAATCGATACGTAAGACGCGTGGTCCATCGAGGGAGGCCGTCTAACAAGCGTATTACGTTAGAAAGAAATGGCTAACCACGATTCGTCGATAGAGGGTGAAAGAGAGAAGCCGATAGAGTCCATCGATCGTCGACGGCAAACACGAGCGCGCTCGCCGAAAAAAAGATCTGCAGACTCGTCTCGATAATCGAGAAGATTATATTAATGTTTCCACACAGGTACAACATTATGTCCAAATCTAATACCTTATAATTGGAAAAAATGAAAATTAGATTGCAAATCGTAGGCGCGAAATGAGAGGTAGAGTAAGGTATACTTATAGAGAAAGAGAACGGTAAATTACAGGGCGGGTCTTGCCGTGGAAAATCGATGGGAATACACGGAGAGCGTGTAGAACGAAACACGGCGGTGCTCCAGAAGAAAATTGCTTCGCGTCTTCATCGACGACGCGTGATCACTTCCGTCACGGAACCCGCGCACGTAAAAGGTCCACCATTTTCACGCTCGTGGATCGACATGAGAATTATAATAGAGAAAGAATTTCTGAAGGAAAAAAGGAAATGATAAGTATATTACATACCTCGCGCCGTCTCGAAGATGTAAATGTTCTCTTGCTTATTTTCCAGGAACAACCCGATGTGGCTTGGTAGTCCTCCTGACGTTTACGTGTATGTTGACACGCTCGACGATGCAGGTGGTAGTAGCGGTGGTAACAGCGACGCTGGTAGTAGTAGTGGTGGTGGTGTAGCGATGGTGATGCCCCGCTGGTAGTGGTTGGAGATACGAAAAAATGTATACGCGTAACGCGACTGCGCCACTGGACCGAAGTGAGACTGGCTCGAAGCGAGTCTACCGACTACTAACTACCAAAGCGACGTGATACGAACCGTGTGCGTCCTCGTCGCGGTGCTACCGTGTACTACGTGTTGCTGCTGCCAGAGCCACTACCGCTCTACTCGCTCCACGACGACCTCTTCCCTCTTCTGTGTCTGTGCCTCTCTACCATCCCTCCGAGTCTACGCAGCAGCAACCTTCGCTTCGCACAAGCAGCGCGGCGCGGGGTTGCCGCTACCAACGTCGCCCCATCGTATCGTTCCACTGCGCTGAAGGATATTTTCAAACTATACCTGTAATGTATAGAACCTGCCTGCTATTTTGCATCGCTGCTCCGCGGGTTTTGCCTCTACAGTCATGGAAATGATAAATATTATATCGCCAAGAGATAATGTTGCTAATCGTTTGTAACGATAGGATTAAGCGGAAAGAGATGAAGCCCCGCTAGGATTAAACTCGAGAATAATCTAGAGAATAAATATAGATCAATGTCCTCCAGATGAATATACGAAATTATTAGAGGTTTTAACAATGTTTGAGGATCGTTTAAAGGATTAATTTGAACGGAGACGTAAACGAATGACGATGGTAATAATATTACGGTTAGGAATAAATGTAAATTTCAAATACAATGTTGTATCGTGGGAGACAAGTATGAATCGATACCCCTGTAGTTAGAAAGAAAAATACAGATAAAGTAGAAGCGTTATAGACGATAGCACGAGAAGCGTGACATAAAATGAGATTTAAATTAGAAAACGTAATTCACGCCATCGTATTTTGCAAGTTTGTTTTTACCGACAATCGTGTTATGTACTAGCGTTACATTCCCTTTTTTGGCGTTTAACAAGAATTGACAAATAACTTTGCTCGTGCGGTATTACGTATATTGTGGCGTCGTTGGGATACTAAATTATCCAAGCATTTCCCAGCATTTGCATTTGCTAATTAAAAAAGAAATGGGATAAAGAGGATGAAAATTGTTTGAAACGATATCGTTAAAAGTAGCGATTACATATTTTAATCAACCTCGTATTTCCTACGTAAATCGTGTTACTACCATCGTCATGTAAATTTGCCACGACACACATACATTACCAGATAACTTGTCTCTCGTATCTAGCCAACGATTAATCTCCGTAACGTGGCGATTAAACCACGACTGTGAGTAGGCAAGAATATCGATTCAAACGAATCGGATGCAAAACATGGTGTGTACGATGTTCGTGTGCGTGTGCACGAGCCGAGGAACAGTTAACCGTTATGGGAAGGGAGAAAAACACGCGCTAACGAACTTCATGTTGACCAATAGTCGTGGCGCGTTCTTGTTCGACCTACACGTCCGATAAATGAATTCTGGTAAAATTTTTTATCGTTAAATTACCTCGACTTCACGAAAGTCAACATGCAGAAGGGACAAGAGGGGAATAACTACAGATGGACGGGACACTCAATATACCATATATTGCGCGAGCATGTTTCACTGGTATCTTGCATTTCTTGGAACACACAGAAGAAGTTAGATGTTCTTCCTCACCAAGCTCAGGTCATATACATTCGCTGGTTCCTTAATTGCCAGCCAGGAGTGGTTTCTCGCTCAGGAGACATACCGACTAGTCTCTTTCCAACCCATACACTGACGATGTGCTTCATGCGACCTTCCGTACAATCCAGTTTCACGATCGTGGGACGATCAGAAAAAAAATCGCCTTGCGCAAGGGTTCGCTGCTCCGGCCGTCAGTTTAAAGTTTCTTAACGACCGGCGGAACTGGATTTAAAGTGAACACTATTTTACGATCTTGTTATAGGTGTATCTTAGATCTTTCATTGTGTTTATAAGATGATAGATCGACCAGATTACTTTAACTGGATCTACCGACTACTAAAGTGTAAAACATTTTCAAAAGAAATCAAAATGAAAGTTATATGAAAAAATACGTAAAGTAAATCCTTAAAATTACGCGCCAAATTTATAAAATTTGTATAAAAATTACAAATTGATATTAATGCGACTATTGAGCAACGTTGAAGTTTGTTAGCGTATGTTTTTTCTGATATTAAAAAAATGTTCTACTGATATTATTATAAGATTTTTTTACAGAATAATTAGTGACGCATAAAAATTATTGATAATAAGAAATATTATTTTTATGAACAATGTATATTATTGTTGAATGTGATAAAAAAGTATCGCATAATGTTAGCGTGACGTCTCTGGGTTAGCGGGTTGATGTCGAATAAAATGAAGACTTACACGCGGTCGTACTACGTGTATATGGTTGATACGTATACGAGAAGTAATTGTCAGAAGTGACACGGCACGGGGGAGTAAATCACGTCGGCATTAAGACAATTAGGTGTAGAACGACGGGTTCAGCCGAGTCAGTTGACGTGTCTTGGACAGAAACAGATGTCTAATATGCCTTTTATTTCGACTCCATGGTCAGCCATACATGCACATATAAGTTAAACACTTATTCGAACCACAGGACGTACGTAGGATAAATGCATGGGCGTCGATACGGAGCATTAGAAATGAGGAATAATGTGACACATTGTAATCATGTAATTACGCAATTTTCGTTCGTTACAACAAGTTATATATAGGAAAATTGTTGTTTAAAATATATATAGGTATTACCCCTGAACTTGTGTACCGTTGAAAAATACATGCATAAGTTCTGGTTTAAGGTTGCATTTCACGAATAAATCGCTAGCGGCAACCATGTGCATGATACTATCGAGAGAGTGTGCGTGTATGCAAAAGTCTGCCCGTGCTGCGGTCGTGCAATTGTGCGAAGGAAATGAGATCAAGTTTGAGTGATTGCGGACAGCAGTCGAACAGAGGCGGAGAGAGGCAGGGGATGGAGATAGGACAGTTCAAGAACCGAATCTACAGATTGCCAGCTGGATAAACTGGAACAAACGAAATACCAGATTTCTGCGAGTATCAAATACCATCGTTTATAATTATTGATACTTAAAATATAAAGATATATTATTACAGAGAAATATCGTGGATTTTTAATGGCATGTCACTTTGAAATAACTACACAGGATCGATTAAGATTGCTTTCAAAAATAAACATTTATTTCAAAATTAATGCTTATCAGTTGTATCCTAAAAACTAAGATCTATCCTATACACTGATTGTGTTTAGGTGTATTCACGCACAAAACATCTTAAGAATTCATTACATCTTTACGTTGTGTACAATCTTTTGTTTGTTTGTATGCTACCGTAATAGCTTTCACAATAAGATCAGACGCTTTCTGATTTGCACCATCATACTGCTTACACACATACATATATTACATTCAAATACCAGAATGTATTTTGCATATAATCCTTCAATCAACCTTGTAATCATGCTTACAAACTGGTTCACGTACTATTATTCTTATCGCCAAACTTAATTCTTAGATTAAATCTTATTCTATGTCTTCATAAAGATTAAAATAACATACAATCGTGATATCACATTTGCAGTTTAGAGTATGTATTATCTGGTCAACCAAGAAAAAATGTGGCACGGATCTAAACAACTTCTTTTGTGGATTGTACCAGCTCTCCAAATGAGGTCTCTAAGCATTGTCGTAGTTCTGCATAACTTACTACTAATATACTCTGTTCATCTCGTGACATCAAACATACCTATAAAATTAGAAAAATACATTTTAAAGTACATATTGAACGATTTTTAATTATTTGAATATTTTGTATATTACTAAAGAAATTGAAGTTTCTTTTAAAAACAAAACAAAAAAAAAAATACGATTTTGGAAAGAAAAAATATACCTTATCTTGTGAGCCAGAATCCAACTTATTTAAACAAGATACAACATGTGCCATATCCAACCAAGGTCTTCCATCAGCTGCTACCTGATGGAAGACATAATCTCTAAACAATTTGAGCATGTATCGGTCGCCCGTCTCTGCCCACGTAGGTTCCATATTAAGGTCGGGTCTTTCGTTAATAGTACTCAACTTTACTAGTAATTTAAATAATCTTCCATTTTCTAATTCCTTGGCAAGTTCATTCTCCAATATATCAGATTTAAGCTGAGCTGCATCTAATTGCGTATAAAATCGTGCTCCAATCATCGGCATGAGATCTGTTACACTTCTTCGTGCTTGATTCGAAAGTAAATACCTATAAAATTATATTCGTTTATGAGAACATACATTAACACGAACATAGATGCATTAGGTAACATAAGATGTGTCACCTCTTTTTTCTTTATCAAAAGTGTCAATTTTATAATAAAATCTGTCTCTCATAAAAGGTATTACCTCAAGATGATTATAAATAAATCAAGTTAAACAATGAAATGTTAAATTGATGAAGAAATGTACTGCTTTCATCATGTTAGAAGTTAATGAGTAAAAAGAATCTATGAGAAAGATAAAATGTATACTAACAGAATAAGGTTTCGAAGATCCGCAGAGTAGGAACGTGCGACGAGCTCGAGGGAGGCTTGCATGTTGTCGCGATGGACGGAAAGGAGACTGCGACATGCTAATGCCAACACCAACTTTCCTAAGGCGATTAAATCTTCTTGCTGATAGTGTGCTATAAGCGAAAGTGGATTCGCTGCATTTCCATCAAAAGTAACAACATCTGGTATAGCTACACAACTTAAACGTAGTCTTGTTTGTGATGTAAGTAACACTTTTGTAGGATCTAAACATCTGTATGCCAAACCTATAAATCATCAAAATAAAAAAAATTACTTAATTATCTAGACAATAAACAAATAAGATGTAAGGTAATGTAATTGATAGATACAAACCAGCAGCGTGTACAACACGGAGTGCGGCAGTTAACTGAATAATATAGCTCCATATGACGCTTTCTGATAGCATACTACTATGCTGTTGTCTCAAAATTGTATTCTTCGTATGACTATAAGGACGAGGAGCATTAGGGTCCGAGGAAAATGGATCCGTATAACCATTTACCTCGGTAGATGAAAAATGCTTATTTAATAGGGTTTCTGACCCCGGATGATAATCGTAAACAAATACCATGGCTGAAATAATAAAAGTACATTTTCATAAAAGAAGATTTTCATAGAAATACATTTATCAATATCGTTTTAAGACGTTAATACATACAATGGTCACCAAAAGCCTTGGTGGTAAAAACTTCTCTTAACTGCACTAAATTTGTATGTGATATTCGCTTCCACATATCTACCAGCATCATACACTTTGTATTAGCAAGTCTGAAATCTAAAAACATAATAAATGCTTATTTCATTACCAGTTCCGTACCTCTTACACGGTATTAAATAGTTCATAAGGTTATAGAGATATTCACCATGTACACGTCGCAGACAGTAACGTGTACCGCTTTTAATGCTGGTAGCTTTGTACGTAGAAGTCTGATATCCCAGCATCGTTGAAGCAGGTTTGTGAATTGGTTCCAATGGACACAACTCATGATAATTATCTACCTCGTTTGGTAGGTCGGGAAATCGTACTACATCAGGTTGTGCTAACGTTAAAGCATTTTTTTGGACAATATCCATTCTCAAACTCTCACTGACAAAAAAACCGGAGGATGCTTGAGGGGGAGGGGTTGAGGGAGCTGAAGAACTATTAGATGACACAGGTTTTGTAGGTTTTACTGGTTGGAGGTGTGCAGGTGTACCTGGATAGACATAGCCTATCTGACCTGCTCCTACATTTCCAATCTAGACACAAAAGATATTAATTAATTCGTTAATCAATTGAGCAGAAGTAACGAAAAGCTTTTCTGAATTTCTACAGCTACTTACAGTTTCAGTTCCTTCCTCAGTTCCAACAGCATCAGCTGCTGCATTCCCAAGGTAGAAATATGTAGTACCACCCACATTCTCCTGTGAGTGATAAGAATTATTGAAAAGGTTCGGAGAATTATTATTACTACCAGTAAGAGCTCTTCCAGGTACAAATTCTGGGCTGGCAGTTACCTTTTTCTGTGAATCCAGAGAAAGGTTTGACAGATGTTTCGTAACAACTGTAGTGCCTAAAGCTATCGCTGAATTTTGACGATTCTGTTCAAAAATATATAATAAAATTATATTAATGTGTATCTTTTCTATAACTTATTAATGGATATCTTGTGTATATATATATAATAGTATAATATAACATAAAACAATATCTTTATTAGGAGTTTTTTCAAATAAATTGCAAATAATTACCATGTAGGTAGCAAGCTTGGATTCCAATGGGACGCCGTTTGTTTGAGGAGTGTATGGAACAAACATTGATGGGTCCATCTCTTCCTCAACCACTGCATTTACTATCGCACTTAACCCTCACTTCTATTGTCTGTATTTTTCTTTCAACAGGAATGAACAAATGTACTTTATGTGTGATTATATTTCCGTGTTACACAGATGCACAATATAACATCAATCTCCAAAACCTGCAACACATTTTATAAATACACAAATAGAAATAAAAAGTAAACTTAAAATTACGTATTTTACGTATTACTCCAACTATGATTCAATATCATTTTGTAACAATAGCTATTCAATAATAGTATAAACTATAATATATATATAAAGTTCAAATAATTATGTATGCTTTGTCAAAAAATTAGTTCATTTGTTCTCATGTGACAAAATTCAAAGTTAAAAACATTACTATCTTCTATTACTATTTAAAAAAAAAAGACAAAAATTGTTAAACAAATAAGTATAATATGTCCAAAGCAGCTACCATCTACTTAGAAATTACAGAAAACCGATTTAATTTTATTTACACTACTCGAAATTTACTCCGGTATCTGCTTGTGTTCGTCAAATCGGTGATGCATAAATTCGATGTAAAATATACTGCTCGTTATAAACGAAAGTATCAACTTGCCGCGTATGACTCAGTACGACTAAACATAACAACAAATCGTAAATCCTGAATGAAATTTCGGGAACGATGAGCACAGCTCGAGCCAAGAAAAAAGAAGGAAAACCGAAAAGAACAAGTAGAATCGCATGCTATAGCAATGGCAGCTGATTTTGACAATACGAGTGAAAAAGACGCACAGGATATAACCTTGATTCCACGTTATTGCTGATGGGAGGTATTCACTCGTGAACACAATTTCGATCAAAAGTCCGTACGATTGTGCAATAAAGATACTGAAAACGATCTAATACGGCTACGTGTACGATAAAACGCGTATGGCAAGTAAGCACGGCAACATAACCATTTACACTGTCACTGATATCGCGTCGGTGGTACGGCGCCAAAATTCTGATGTCTCCGGTTTCCGAAACGGAACTGTAAACGCACTCAACGAAATACAACTGTGAAGTGATGGTTTTGAAGCAGCCTGATCGTATATAACATTCCGGAGACAAAGGAGAAAGCAGAACCAATCCGAAACTTGTATGTTTATGGTGCTCTCCCTTTGCTCCGGCCTCCTATTTTTCTCTTTCTCCCTCTCTGCCTTCCATCCCCTCTATTCATATCCTTCGATCGGAGCAGCTGTCTCTCTACCACAGCTTGTCTCCGGGCGCGCGAGTCACGTACCTGTATATTTACCTTTTCGAACCCTCTTACTAATTACATATACTGTTATTCTTTATCACTTATTCTTATTTCTGTATTATTTTCTTAATAAATGTCATACTGTACTAATTTTAGGTGATTTCATTTCAAATTTGATTTTTTTGAAAACTAAGAATTATATAAAAGAATTCTATTCTATATTTTCGACTTTTTCACATAGAATTACCCTATTGCTGATTATACCACGATTGTTGCGATACACTGTATATGTCAAATTGTATTTCGAAATAGGAAAAATTATACACTAGGGTACTAATCATTGTACATTGTAATATATATGATCGATCTGTATCAATAGATTTTATGTTTTTATTCTTTTTGTAGACAAAATATTGTTATGCTTCCATGGAACATTGAGAAGTATGATTTTAGAAAAACTAGATCTACTAACAACTGAAATATAGAATTTGTAGCAAAAGTGTAGCGAAAACTATATAATGTAAAGGAAAAAATAAAATTTTGTTTAAAGCATCTAGTATCAATACGAGTAAATTATTTGCAATATTCTTGGATGATTTTTAAGTTTATATAATACGTTGTTAATTTTTTATTTTATTTATTAAAATTTACAATCAATTCTCGCATTGAGAATTTTCAGTAATTTTTTCTGGCGCGGTGCAGTGACATGGCTAAATATTTATAATAAGTTAATACTTATTATAGATAAGTATAATTTTTAAGTAAATGTTGTAAATAAGTAAATATTACTTAATTTAAATAACTAATTAAATCTAGCGTTTAGGTCTGGCGGGTAGTGTCTCTTCAGCCTGCGGATCTGGTCCGACGTACCAAGTAGTCCAATAATTAGGGGGTTTCGATGTTTGTTGACTCTTTTGTTATATCTGTCGCTATATTTTGCTATTTCTTTTTTGACTGTTGGTATCTTGAGGTCGCGATGTATTAGTTCGTTGGTCACGTACCAGGGTGCATTTATAATGGAAAGCGTTGAAGTATTTCAATGTTGGAATTACCTGCTGTTCCCCATAGTTGGATTCTGCAGGTTCAGACAGGTTTTATTACGGTCTTAATGAGGGTAATTTTATTGTGTGTGCTTATGACGTTGTTAATGAGAACCATTTAAAGAGATTTTCGAATTCGAAATACGATTTTACTTCCGTTACATTGTTTACTACAAGACAGTGGCCATTGTAATATAAATTTGGGTTAAATCTCTACAATAGCAATAAAGTAATAAATGTAACGGGCTTTCCTTGGTATTGTTATTTTTTCGGATTATCTATCTAATTGTACTTTTGTTTAGGTAGTTGTGCTGGCAACACTGTTTCAAATGTTAGACTTTAAGTGTTTCAATCGTATCGCAATCTGAACGAACGATATTATTGAGCAAGTGGAATTTACGTTTATCAACGAGAATATCACTTTGAAACTAAAAAATCCGACTGCTTAATCAAATTAAAAACACGATGATTATACCTGTACGTTGTTTTACGTGTGGAAAAGTGATCGGTAATAAATGGGAAGCTTATCTTGGTTTGTTACAGGCAGAATACACTGAAGGGTAAGTATATACATTGTCATAACAAACTGTGAAAACAAATTAAATGAGTGAAATACGGCATAAATTAGATATACTATAATGTAAATAACGTAATTTATATACTGTGTTTGCACTAATAGGAACTCTAACCTTCACGGTATAAAGATTCTAATGAATGAAATGAGATTTTTAACTATTTTTGTTAATTTGTTTCATTCTAATGAATGAAATGAGATTTTTAACTATTTTTGTTAATAATGAGTACATCAAAATATTGTCTATGTGCTGCTATCTTCTATATGTAACCATATAATATATGTTACAGTGATGCTCTCGACGCATTGGGTTTAAAACGATACTGCTGCCGTAGAATGCTTCTTGGACACGTAGATTTAATTGAGAAGCTTTTGAATTACGCACCATTAGAAAAATAAAAATGTGAAGTAAAAATTCTCTCATTTCACTTTAAATATTAAGATACAAATTACCAATTATATAATAGGATATTGTTATTTATACAGAAATATTTCTTAGGAAATGTATGATGACAAGGTAGAATAAAAAATTGAAAAGATATTGTAAAATGGTTTGTATTTAAATATTATAATCACTTCATTATTTCTTTTTCACCAGGAATATGTAGAAATTTCCAACAACTGTATAAAAAGTCAATTGATTTATAACAAGTTCGATAAGCAAAAATTGCTTCGGAAGGATTTTGCTTTCTTTTAAATGTACATTTGTATTAAATGCAACACAGTAGAATGAAACATTTGCTGCACTGTGAATCACATACATGAAACATGTTATGGCTTGTTTACAAATGTTTGAATTATTACAATAATACATGCTATTAAATTTAGGAAGAAAAATGAAGGTTATACTTTAAGATTTGATTGTTAATTTATAAGACTAACAACACGCAAACATACTTCTCTATGCATTAACAATTTTTATAGATCTTAATTGTAGCTAAAACTTTTTAAAATTCTTTATAATATGTTTCAAATAGGGTACAGTTATATGTGCAGAATATAAAAAAATGTTCAAACGTAATTTATCATTATAATAAAGTAAAAAATTCCAATTTGTTAAATAAATAATATCAATCAAAATTAATTACAACGTATTGCTCCGATGTAAAATATTTCTTACGAATACTGTTAACTTCTCTCAGTCTAGTATCTTCACGAATTAAATAGAATATATATAGTATATATTATGTTTTAGGAACAGAGTAAGTTACTAGATATATTTTCAAATTAGTCACTTATTAACGATTAAATCTTCTCATATAACCTCCCCTAATAGTTCTCATTTTATAATATAAATTGTTTGTGCGTAGATATTATTTGAACTATATCGAATGTTAGTTTTCCAATTTCTCATTCTTAAAAGAATTTAATTTCGATTCATTGAATTCTCATTTGCACAACAACCGAAGTTACGTTGGTTAGAATTCATTCTATCTTACTAAAATACTAGGACATGTCTTGTAAGCATAATATGATCGCATCTAAATTTCTGATATAAATTTTACCAAACTTCTGATTATACGTATCTTACAAAATAAATTGATATCTTCAATTTATATCCTATTTGATTTTCTTGATTGTCATCATAAAATAATTAAATTATCAGAAATGTATTGCATTAAAACCTGTTAAATGGCTTCCAAACGTTTTTGGAGTTTGGAATATTGGAATATTTATAAATCTATGTATATGAAACCAATTTTTCTTAACTGTAAAGTTCTGCGATTTGCATTAATGCACTTCGAGATCCAAATATTAGAGCCATAAGCCCAATGATACATATGATTACGTTTTTCAGTGCTACCCAATTTCCGGGTCCAAAACCAACGTCCCAATAAGTGACGGTTTCGACGAACACAGGAATTAAAAGTCCTAATATTGAAAAACAAAATGCACCAATTAGTCCAATAAAGGGTTCGATAGTTGGTACGGTCACAGCCAATAAAACTAAAACATATAAACAGATTTCTTAAATTTCTAGAATTCTGAAATTACATTTATGAATTTGAAATAAATGTTATAGCGAAAATTTGGTTATAAATTAAAATACACACCTGCTCCTATGGCCATAGCTGTTCTTAAAATATAATTTACTATTGTCCTTTCGTGAAATCGATGTTTTATACTATTCCATGCAATGTCCAGGCAAACGTAAAACTGTAGTCCAAATGTGCAATAAACGGCAAGAGCTATTAATATCTTCACGATTTGAGCCGCTCTAGAGAAAAAAGATATAATATATAGTCAACGCAAACTTAGCCCTTTGCGGACGGGGCTGTTCGACGAGTGAGCGTCGCTGTGGACGAGAGGTATCGGCGCGCGCAGTTGAGAATATATACACGTTGAATGTTTGCGTTATTCATTGTCGAGGCTTGTATTATTTTCATCAATATTTAGTTCATCATCGTTGTCACTATTACTAGAAATATTGAAACATCTGAGCCGATTCCTTGTTGAACGGAATTCGTTTTCACTGCCTGAAGCACTATCGTCGTCTCCTATCTTGTCAAGTTCATAATGCTCGTCATCACTACTATTACTATCCAACATGTCCTTTCTGGATATTTTAAGCATCGTGTATAAGGTATTATAAAAAATACATAAAACATATAAAAAGTTTGTTGATTCGTCTGGTAATGCCAATGAAATTCGTTTTGACTCGACCATTGTCTTACATCGCGAGTTTACGTTAAACGGAAGATAAAATTTCTAAAGATCTATAATTTTCTTTCATCGAAAACATAATACTGCTTAGTTTATTATGCCCATACGTAAATACGCATTACATTATCGCCCAGGAAAATAGACGTATGCCAGCCATTTCAAAATAAGGTGAACCGATCCGGAACGATGAGCAGATTCGGGGGCGGTTATATACCGACACCCGTCCGCAAAGGGTTAATTTTATTGTGATCCTTACACTTCTTCCGTTGGTAGATTTAATGTGATACTGCCTAAAGTTTGGTCCTGATATCTCGCGTATCCCAAGAATCCAAGTAAAATGTAGATGAACGTAACCCCGGACATTCCCTTATTGAGAACACCGCAAATTCCGATAAAATGTTGGGGTGTTTTCATATTATTCTCCAGTGGCATTACAACTCCTATAACGTCAGTCTCTTAGTAAAACATCAATATTCCTTTAAATAGTCGAATAATACCTATTGCTTCCATTGCAAAGATAGTAATGCTGAAGAATCGCGGGAAGTCTTGAATGGGCGCGAATAAAGGTACAGAGCTGATAGATGGCATATCCGTAACTAAGTAATAAAACGTTATTCCTAAACCTGATCCCATGAATATATTGGCTACCATGGAAACAGGTGCAAGATATTTCAGATTTGGTACCCAACTGAGCAGTACCATTGGAATAATTAAAGTGGCTGCCATGTACCGGATATCGAATTTCGATTCCCCATAATAATACTTATTGATCTGATCAAAGTTTGCAGCAACGATCACTGTGTACACACTACAGGTACCAAAATACGTTGTGAATAAACTGATCTGTATAAGGTATCTGTAAATAACATATTATGTGGTTATTATCCTATTGAAAACACGATTCCTTAGATATTTTTAAACTTTATTTCATAAATATAAATATTGTATATTATTGTCATGATATCTTACCTGATCGGTTTTGAAAATTTTCTCCCCCATTGTGGTCCCGTGGCAAACGCTACTTCTGCTACATCGGCAAAGCTCATTTCTGTACGCCTCGTTTTGTAATATAGAACATGTGCACATTTTACCTAAAATATTAATGAATCGTAACTTAGTTTATTGCTTCGGTTATTGTGTTCAATATCATTGGTATTTATGTACCAAAATATAGGCGCAATGTGTGCATACGAACGCCACCAGAATTGTGGCAAATACACCAACGACAAGTCCAGCATTCTTGAAAGCAATTGGCATGGATAATATACCCGTTCCAAGGGCAGCTTTTAACAAATGCGTTAATGTGTCACCGTCCCTGAAAGCAAATTACGGACTATTATTGCTGCAATTATTTTGGTATAAATGTGTCACTTACAGTGCATTTAACTTTCATACTGTTTAACATTATATAACATAGATATTACTTATTTTTGATTAAACATCACAAATAATATAATAACCCTGAGTATCTAACATAAAAGTTAAGAACATCAGTTAATTATATATTTTTATATCAATTGCCATATCGCGACTTACGTCGTCGGGTTATCAACTTTTCGTTCATTGAAGGGGTCGAAGCTTTTTCCATCACCCTGTCCGACCTCAATATCTCGTGGAGCGACTTGCACTTTGTATCTGCAATAAATATGAATAAATTCTACTTTGTTTAACATCTTTGCTTAGCGAATCAACAAGATTGTTGTGTTTCACGATGATATTTTTGTTAATACGATTTCTTTAGCTAATAGGCAATTAATCTGAACCTGTGAATAAGTCGAAACTATGTAAATATATAGTAAATTCTTACTTGGACAATACACCATCCTTCGCATTAGACCCATCTTGGGGTAGGAAGGTGTCCATTTCTGTCGGCGCTTTGTATTCCTGTAAAAGACGGTCATTATATAATAAAATTCTAAATAACAACTCATTTTCTTTTATAAAATAATGTATTTTCATTGATACTTGCCATTGTGAATGCTTGTATGTGTATATCTTGGTTTGATTATTGTACGTTATCTGCAACAAACGAAATTAATATTACAAAAAGATATCAACATACAGTAGCACATATTACAATATCACGAGTGTACATTTAAAATAGCGTAAATTCAAAAAACATAAGCTGGTTTTAAAACAAATTAATGTATATATCGCGTTTATTTGCACAAACAATTTTCCACACTCGTGAATTAGAGTTAAACGATGGAAAGTGAAATAATACTACTATCATAAGTTTACAAACTAATTATTATTTGATTTACAATGCAAAGTTATGCATACGCGACCGACTATCGGTATTCTTCTTCTTTACAGCCTACGCCTTTTACTCGATTTACATCAAAACAGTGCAATTGATTATACGTTTTGACTCGATGGAAATTGTTATCATTAATTCGTTAAATCATAATAATAAAATTCTTTGTTTTTTTTTTTTTTTTAGGATATTATTATCGTTGATCGGTATTGATAGTACAATTGATAGGAATTATATATAAATAACGCGATCATATTATAGCATTTATAGTACATATGGTACTACTATATTAGATAAAATGAAAAACGTGTTTCCGTAAAAGCTTTTTGAAGTCCAACCTCAGTATACGCTAGTATAGTCTAAGTCTAGCTCGAAATAAGACTTTATCAGCAGAATAATCGTTGACAATATTTGGAGAGCTACTGATATCGTAAAAGTTAAATATCTGGTATAGAATACACATTTGTTTCTCTTTGTAAATCGTTGCATAGGAAATTTGTGGCACCTGATTGAAATTAACACGTTGAATGCCACGGGGATCACCGGTGACCAGTGCACCAAGATTAGCAGAGATATATAATTTGAACAAATGTCAATAGTTACAAATTTTGTATTATTACCATCGTTACTACAATGGTGTGACGACATTAATGCAGTATAAAACATATAAAAATAGTTTCATTGATACATGAAATATAGATCTATCATGTGCGTCTGCCACCAGTGGCCGTCGAACATGGGAAAAACCCACTTTTCCTTGTTTAAACAAGGGAGATTATAAATTGCTATGAAATTATTTTTATCATATTGCAACTCTAAAATGAGTTGATCTACGTAGAATCGAAGTATTATTACGTAAAACATCATGTAGAAACAGTATTTATTTTCAAGACCTCGGCCTTGCGTTTCTAAGTGTATTAATGGTGTAAATACGCGGAAATGCATAACCGTGGGTGGCTGGTATGGAAAATTAACATAAACGCGCGAATGTTACCTGATACAATATCAACAATTGTCTTCGTGATATTATAAGAATTCAAACTAAACTAGCAAATATTCAAATAATATTAATAAATTTTTTAATTTATTAATACTTTTAATAATAATAAAATATAAATGTATATAGTATTTAATGTGAGTATATACTAAAAGTATATTACTTTACTATCATATCGTTATACTAAAAGTAAATTAAAAATTCTCGGGCAATAGCAAGGTTCTTGCGAAATTTAAGGTTTATAGATAACAAAAGGTTGACAAGGGCTCAAAGATATTTAAAGATACTTAAATAATACTTAATAATTTTGAAATTAGGCTTTTTAAATCTTTAAATCACTTTAAAATTAAGAACTCCAAACTTTCGAAATATTTGAAATTATCGTACATATTGATGTAAGTACGTGCGAATTAAAATACATATAATCAGTAGATTAATCAAGTTAGATAATGTTGTGTGGCAGTGATTGACCAAAATGTTTTCTACATAAGTAATCGATGGCACAAAGAAAATCTTTTAACAGAGTTGTAGAAAACAAAATAACGGGCTTTTCAGCATAAGCAGTATTTTCTGATACCGAAATAAATTGAGTAATACCGATCGTTTAAACCTATTCAGATGAATTCTTTTGAATGCATCACAATTGAATGATTTAAATGTGTATAATTACGTTGTTTAAAAAGGCCAACGGATGAAAGACTCCTTTGTTCGCTAATATTATTGTAGCATGCAAATTCTTTCTTAGAAATTGAATAAAGACCGTTTCTCATAAAGTAAATTGCTTAATTTTTTTCTACTAGAATCCTAATGTTATATTATATTTGTACTGTGTCTTACTTTACGATCTTCAAATATATAAGATTACTTCTCCGAAAAATAAAAACTTATTCACTTTTTTTCCAATTACAATTACAATTATAAATTATAATAATAGATAATAATATAAGAAATTAACTAAAAGTCCCAGATATCAGAATAGCTATTAAGTAATCTTAAACGTTTATTTCGGTCTAATTTTACGCAATGTTGTTTATTTCAAAATTCCTCTTCTATAATTATGATATAATATTTACAGGTCTCTCCATGACTCTAAGATGAATAATAATAAAGAAAAGGAAATTGTCGATACGTAGTGACATTTGCAAGTGAAATGCATCAGGACAGAGTGCTGGCGAGTGAAACCGTAGAAAAGTGTTTCATTGAGAATAGCATTTATCGATCATCCTTGACGTAACATCGGACATTGTCCTCAAAAATATAGAACCGTTGGCAATTTGTAATACGGTGACCACTAACGGATGCGCGCGTCGGGTCTAAAAATAGTTGGGGACCATCACCTAAATCTCTCAGTCACCTCGTATTTACGATTCGACAAGAAATAATTTTGTATTTGTACATATATTTGAATATATACAGGGTGGTTGGTAACTGCTGGTACAAACAAAGGGAGTGTTTCTACGTTTAGAAGAAAAGGGTTTACACAATAGAGGGTCTAAGACAATAGGTGCAATAGGACACCAGAGCTAAGTTTCCAAACGCTCGAACGTTATTGAGGAGCCTTAATCTTGTACCTCAATAAAAGCTTTAAGTAGTCCCTTGCGACTACATGCTTTTGGGCCACCTATTGTGTTTGAACACTTGTAAACGCCTTTTCAAAGCAATTTACTTACAGTTTTGCTCATTATTCGTTCACTTCTATCTCTTGTTAGTCATACTTAGGTCCTTTAGGCCGTAAAATTTCGATTTTCGATTTCGAAAATGAAATTCGTAGTGATTTATTTATATACCCACAATATATATATTCAAATATATATTCTAATATATGTACGATTGCAAAATTATTGTTTTATCGAATCTAGATTTATTTAGACTATATATATATATATATATATATATATATATATATATATATATATATATACCGGGTTTACATTAGAATTAGGGTTAGGGGCGTGAAACGAATCTTCGTTTGGGTTACACGTTGTCGCTATGCAATAGAGAAGACATTGACTAGTGCAAATACGATTATTATAGAACCGGACAAGTAACCGTGGTAGTTAGGTACTCGAGAAACTAATGACAATGATCCTAGGTTCAATAACGAATCCGTGGTCGACGGGATGATAGATGAACGTACTCACAAAATCTAAGTCGGATGCGTATTGTTCCCTGGTCGTAAGGGCTTACTCTTTTTCAGATCGCGAGCGGGAATGACTTTCCCGTCCCGATGGTGCCACAGAGGAAAACTATATTGGGGTGTGTCTAAGGACACGAGATCATCGGATTCGTCGAGAAAAGCCTTCGTTTAGAAAGTAAGGGAAATTAGTGTTGCTGCTAATTGGTCAATCTCCATACCGGTGGTTAGAAAGAGATGCTAGCCGCCCTCGAGGGAAAGTTGCTAGTGGGAGACGCCGCTCGTTGAAAAATAGGTCTCCCCTATTTTCCCGTAGTTGGGACAAAGACTGTTTGTCTGTTTGAAGGACTTTAATTGACTAAATCTTAAGATTTATAACGGGCCCTCGGATTAGCTGAACATGTACTGCGGAGACGTATCGACATCTGGCAATCATTTTACTCGAAGAATAGGGTCTGAGCTATAACTGTAGAATAGCTATAGAATTATTCCATGCCTTTGTTAGACAAAGCGTTCATCCCGTGACCGCGGCTACGTTCGGCGACTGGCTGTCGCCTCGAGCCCAAGCTCATTATCACAACTTTCGAACAATTACAATCGGATTGAATAACTAGAATTGTTTAATTACAGCTATAGTAGACTCTAGGTTACAATATTGCGGGATTAACCAAAATTCCAAAGACTCCGGTGTTCTTTCATCTCCGACTCATATATATATATATATATATATATGAGTATTCGTGATTCTATAATAATTTTTACTGTAGATTCGATAAAAAAATAATTTTTAATTTGTAAATATATTTGAATATATATAGTGTGAGTATATATATTTTATGTAATTTATATATAATATTTTATTATTATATATGTAATTAAAAATATTTATATATATAATATAAATAAGGTTTCAAAGTAATCCGAGACATAAAGAGATTTCAATAAATACTAAATTAGGTACATATGTATATATTAAGAAAGAAAAAAAATATTTCGAATTGGAGTACAGTAATGACATATTAATTTTAACAACCTACACTTTCGTGTTACTCATTGTCAATGCAGATTGAAATCTCATTCGCCATTGATCATTCATTGCAAGATAACCGAGAAACCGGTAGAACAACTTTGACTCACGACATCTGGTCAAATTGCGCGTAAATTACACATTTATATTCCGAGACAGTTTATATGTCAGTAGTACATACTCTTTTATTACGCGGAGTACCATTATTATTACCATTCAAGCGTTCACTGTATTTAATAATTTAATCCCGTGTTTTTTTATATTTTTATTCGCGATGCATTTAAAAAAATGACGTTGCATTGTGCCAAAAATTAGATATCGCTATTACGTGGGAAGTGCAAATCACTTTATGCTTGAAATATTGGCTTCAAATGTGTGTCTTAAATTTGGAAATGTTTCATTTAGATATGTAATTTTGATTGCCACGTAAGACGTATCTATATTTGAGATTAATTTTTACGTTCCTCGTGGCGATAATAAAGCCCAATTTATGTAAATTTCTTTCTACGCGTCAACGATTCTCAGAAAACAAGAGGAGAGAAAATTGTAACTTACGGAACAGGATAGTCGACATGACGTTGCGAAAATTGTTATACACGTGGTTAGAGGTTCTAAGTATACGATTGTGCGGCTGCATCCAAAGACGCCTTACGAGGCGCCACATTGACAATACGGTATCACAATCGCGCCGTCGCAGAGGTGCTAATTAAAATACAGTATACTGCTTGAATCTCTAACAAAAATCATTTGTCTACGATTAGGAGCTGCGTCGGAATGAAAGAGTTTTTCAAGTTACAGAAAGATGAGATAAAAGCACTTAGCCGCACAATATTATAGAATTTCATAATTTAAGGTTATAAGAGTAATTGAAACATGGCGCTGAAAAATTTCCAGGTACATTCTAGTATTTAAAATTAGAAATTTATTTTATTTTTTTATAAATCTCCTGATCCTATATTTTGATTGCTATTTTTATACGTTAGAATTTCTCAAGTATGTTCCACTATTTAAAATTAGAAATTTAATGAATTCTTTCTTTTATAAATGAATTTTTCGATCTTATACCTCGACTGCTCTCTTTATATGTTATATAATAATTCATATTCATAGTGAATATTACGTTTTTTATTCGTCTGTTGAATAGGGAAATGATTAAAATGAATAAAATCACAGAATTCCTTTTGAGAATGTAATTGGAATTTTTGTGCTGATAGGTTCGAGTCACGGCAATTATGCGAAAATATTTTGGTTTCATTTATATGCTGTACGATAATCGGTATCTATAGCAAACCCTGCAATGTTGCATATAAGGTTATAGCTTAAGTGTTATTATACAATAAAGTGACACCATCTGATAAGAGAACAAAATAAATATGACACGACAATTTGTTGTCGCTTATGCATGAAACTAGTTGCGGTTGCGATGCAGTCATCGCTATTTCGTCGAATAGAAACTGCACACTTGTGTGAATAGACGAAATAAAAGAAAAATTATGTAATTACTGTGCACTTAAACTCGATAGTGCATTTCCAGATCACCTATCGCAGTTTTTTCTTCCCTAACAGTTCGTTCCCCATTTTTATAACGTTTCAGCAAATATACTGACAACGAACGACGTAAAATCAGATAAGAGAACTACGATATTAATTGTGCCGACATTCCTAGCTATTCACATTGAAATTAATTAATCTTTAATCTATCCTTGTTAAGGCGACAATTACAGGAGCGAGTGTTACATGGAAAATTAGGTCGTTCAACTTTCAGAGTTAACCTCTCGTTCATTGTGGTCAATTTTACAGTTAATGTTATTATCAGATTACCAATCAACCATGTATGTGTATAAAAAAAGCAAAAGAAAGAAATGTTTCGGAAATAAATTCGGCGTAGAAGATAGAAATCACGTGGAATGGAAAATCACGAAAAAGAAACTTTGTCTGATTCGTATGTATAATGCATGTAAATAAAAAGATAAGGTTAATGTTAGTGACCCCATGCTTCACTCCTACTCTGTCAAATCAAGTCGCAACGATAATATTTACAATGATTTATGGTACGATAGTTCTTTGTCGTCATAGTTGTATAAAGATATAACTGTTTTGTTGAACTTCGCCGCCATGGATCTATGTACTTAGTGAAAAACATATTCTACGTGTTCGCTTCTGCAATTAAATAGAGTTCTACATATTAAACTTTAGATAATTAATCGTGATTCATTTTGGCTTAATTGTATATTAAATGTTAAATGAACCGTAACAAATGAAATCAATCCAAGCGATCGAATTTGTACTATCTTTTAAATTACTTCATTAAACAAAATGCAAATCTCAGATTTCTATTATCAAGTATTTCAGATATAATGCAATTTTAGAAGATCACAAAAAGATTATGTAAAGATAGAAACTAGTCAATGAAAATATTTTTGTCTATTAATAATACCGTATAATTATTCATATCTTCTGTTCAATTTCAAAACGCTAGTAAGTACGCATGATTCACGGTTTTAGCAGATTATACCCCGACAATGTTTACTTGCAAACTTTTTTTAGCAATGTCATTCAGCAACCTGTAATAGTTGTTTGCAAAATTTAATAAATGTTGCAAGTATCGATCGAATGATCACAAGTTTATAAACTTATCGGAATGATTCGGCATTTTATGTATTTTTCTCTATAATCATTGTATAAATAAATCAACGATTTTTGACCTTTGAAAGGTCCAGTTTATAATTGGAGAGGGGGTCGATCAATAGAGTTTTCGTTCTAGTTTTTCTTTACTTTTAGAGAATTATTTAGAGTTAGCGTTTAAATTTAGAGAATCTTCGCTCTCACTCACGCATAGGATTAGCCAAATAAGCAAAAGAATCATCCTCAGAATTGTTATTTCCATGTAAATTCTAACTATTACCTATGTATTTTTACACGTTTGTTTTTCTTTCGTGAAAACATGATGAAGCAATTTTTCAGAACTACTAGTACTTCTAATATAAAGTTATAAGTCATGATCTTCTTGCTTTTATATAGCGATTACTACGAGATTGACAATAACAAGAAAGGAAGGAAATTAAACGTCATACGAGATATATTTGAAACAGATAAAAGTTCTACTATAATATTCGTACGATAATATATTCGGTTAGAATGACGTTTCATACGGACTTTCAAGGTTGCTGAAGCAAAATGTGAATCGTTTTTCGCGCGAATTTCTAATGTTAAGACATTCGTCAAATGTTCGTGAGGACGAATTTTTAAAACCGTTTATTATCGTGAAAAATGACCCTGATTTTTGACTTTGGCGACTCAAAATACTCTCGGAAAGACACATTTAGACCAAAAATTTTGCGATTTGCAATATTTTAATAAATCTTAGATGAAGAACGACTCGATAATTACTTGTAACGTGAATAAAATACACATTATATGAGTGGGAAATATTATTTAACAAATTTCGTACTGTAGCATTTAAAATTTTTTTTCGTGTTTATTTCATTAATCATTACATTTCAATAGCATCGTTGTATTAGTGAAAAACACGTGTTCGATAGTATAGTCACCTGTATCGAAGTTGCTGAACGCATTTGAAAACTAGGTCACCTCGAGACTACGTTTTCTAGTTCGTTGTGTAGATGTCAAGGTTTATCTCTATGACCGGTTCGTAGAATTGATCTTTTCAAGAGCAATAAAGGAGAAGAAAGCATTTCGAATAGAACAATTAATCACTGCGGGTGGTCGATTTTATTCATCCTATCCTTAGACCGTTGTCATCTAACAATAATTGCTTGAGTAAATCGCAACCTTATGCCGGCTTCATACGGCAATACGCGTATAATAGATACTAAATATGTGTATGATAGACGCTAAGTAAAATCCGAATTTTACGACGGAACATCAAAACAAATTAAGTTATCATCGCCGTAACATTATCGAATTGACAAAAAAAGGCGTAAAAGTCAATGGACAATGATGTCATGAGTCGTACTTTATGCAGATGGAGGTGGGAGGATAAATAACGGTTGTTATTGGACGAAGCTTATGTCATGTAACACAAGCATCGTAGCAGAAGTAAATAATGTGACGTTGTGTATTCCCTTAAGAGAAAATTCTACTGACAACTTTTTCACATAACTTATCATATTTTACTCGTAATTCTCAATGAGAATCGATTGTAAAATTCTTCCAAATAAAAAAAAAAAAAAAAAAATAAAAAATACTTATCATAGAAAAGGAAAGACGTAAGATACTACTTTTGTATTTATTTTCCTTGTCTTTCATACGACAAGTTTTACGATTAAAAGTTGAAATATCTACTAAATGAATAATTTTTTGACATAGGTAAGCTATTAATCTCCTATAGAGAATCTGAATCTGCACCGATTAACGTACTAAAAAATATATAATTCTGTTTAAAAAACAAAGTTGACCTCCACATGACCTTTACGCACCCACCGATAGACTATAGACAAGTAACAAAGAAAGTCAATCTCGTTACAGTTACATGTTAGATAGATACATATGTATGATAAAGTTGGTACGGAACTACAAGGTTAATAAAATTATTTATACTACATAAAGATTCTTGAATAGTTTCACCTTCGACCGGTTTCCTTTCGAGTTCAGGGAGCTTGATGCTCATGCTACATTTATGTACTTTGGAATTATTCCTAGAAACTTTATTTTTTTAGATTTACTTTTCTACTACAGATTTTCTTCGAATCAAATTGTACCGAACCTTTAAAATTTCTCTTACAATTCAAGGAAATTATTATTAACACTTAGCCAACCGCGCGCGCCACAGCGAGCTATACGCTGTCCACCGCGCTCGAACAAGCCAACTTATACGCTGACTACCGCGCATTTTTCCAAATATCGAGGACTAATGTTCATTACTTAAAAAACAAGGAAGTCTAAAAATTACTCAAGTGGTCAATTCTACTTTGCGGTAATGATTTTGTTTAACGATTTCACATATTGTTTATACAAAACACCAAATTAAAAGTATATATTAAAAGTATAAAAGAATGTAGGTAAAATTAAAAACATTGAAGATGACTAAAGATAAATAACACGACTTGAACGTGAAATTAAAAATACATAATGTATTTTAATATCCTTTTACAGTGTGATATCGTTCGACTATAATTTTATTTAGTCATAACTGATAGTGTAACTTCTTAATTAATTTTGACACCACTAAATTGGTGTATTTTATTATATACTGTACTTTATAAAAGCAGAAAAAGTGGCGCAATTAATTGGGAACAATTCCAGGTAAACAATAACTGATAATAACAGCAAAAAAAAAAAAAAAGAAAACGCGTTACCAAAGTCAAAAAGGAAGACCTCTCCGTTCGGTCACGCAGCGATGTCATTCACACAGGGGAGCTCTCCCTATTAGGTTAAGAACGCCAAATACCTTTCGTTCCAAGAACTTATCGTTGCATGGACAAAGTCGACTAAAACCCTTTCATACTACTTTGAAACAGGATTGGCCAGAGTCTCCTTACGTTCCAAGAAATATGTCTCTGCCCATGTTTCTGGTGCAGCCCATATTATTTGGCAGTGCTATAATAGGCAACGTAAAAAATTGAAAATTTTATAATTCTTTTGCGTTTTTCGTTAGTTATACTGTAGATATACTGAAAGGTTACAATTTTAATAATAAGTAAGATTTCATTTAATTCACAAAAAATATAAAAATGTTGGTATGTAGGAAATATCAAAATGGTCGCGAAAAATATCCATTAATGTACACAATGTACATAATGTACACATATGTAGAATATTGCAGAATATTATCATAAAAACTAGTCAATGAAAGAACATAAAATCTAGAATAAAAATGCATTAGCTACAATGGATTCGCTTTCTGATAGATGATTTGAATATATATTTAAAAATTTAATTATAAATATAATTATAATAACAATACTCTTTTATCTGTCTATTTATACAAACGATTGTTCCAATTCGTCGCCAACTTTTTCAAATGTTACATATTTGATAAAAAAAAATTAATTGAGTCTATAACAGTTTGTTCAATTGACTGTGTTAACATAATGCGATTCATTATAACAGTTACCTTTATTACAAACAATTCCTTAAGCCTTTGTTTTTTCGAATGGCAAAGCGATAAAATGGAAATCAGAGATGATTTTTCAACCATATTATAGAGTCACATATCAATGAGTTCATCAATTATTGGGTTGATGTTGACGTGTTATGTATCGATAAGCATACAGCATAATAACATACTGTCGCGATAAAAAGTGTAAATTAGTTAGAAGAAAAATCGATTTCCGTGTGGTGAAAGGGTAACGAACGAATTAGCCTGTACAGAGAATGGGAGTTTCGATGCGCAGGTCCGAAATATCGACCCGAAGTTACATCATACATTAGCTACCGTGCGATGGGACTGCTATCACGAGCCATACAAGTCGTGTCTACACAAACTTAACACCACGTGCTGGTCGCGGCGTGGCTGTAGTGATGAAACACCTTGTAAAGTTTATAGCTTATGCATTATAACAACCGTTATATTTATAAATCATCATTCTTTAAATTTTCAAATTCTATGTTATTTGTTATTATACTTTATTAATGTAATATTAAAAAGAAGAGTTTCCATACTCATAAACTTGCCATTAGGATGTTATCAGTAATCGAGAATAGATTTCGTTCAACGGTAGCTATTACAAAACTAACATTTAGTCTTCTGAATTAAGATGAATCGCATTTTTTTAACGATACATCAATAACCTTTGAATCTAATCTTAAGTCATTTAAAATTATTTAATCGATAAGTTTATACGAACATAAAACTCACAAAGAGCTCGGAAGGTAAGATGTAAAATAAGAGGGAATAAAATTTCACTGTATTAAAATGCCGTTCATTTCTTTGAATTTCGTATACTGTATAGAAAGGTATAGGTTAAGGATTTACAATAAATAGTCGAATGCAGCTGGTTCGATGCGCGTGCGTTAAATCTTCCAAAATGTACGTATGCTGATGGGTGGGAATTTAACAGAGAAATAAAGAGAACCAGTAGAATTGTAAATGTGTGTACTATCCAGATTGACGTGACGTCTTAGATTTAGGTACAAAAATATACTACCCATATTTGAGAAACCTCTCTTGCTTAATGGCTTAACCAGTTCGGAGCGTGCCAATGAATTTCAGAATATGGAATGAAATTTGTATTGATCATGATTCATTATAATAAAATCCATAATGATCGCGATTAATTATCGTCGACCACATAAATATTAAATATCTTCGCGCAAGAGCTTAATTTGGAAATCGATCAATTTGAATTGATGATCAAAGAACTTTGATCATCGGTCGTCGTATGTTTTGTTATTTAAATCGAGTATATTAGCTTTTAAATAGCGATAGAGGGAGCGATAGTGTAATAATGGGTTTCAAATGTAAATGGAGTGTACATGCATACCTACCGTTAGGGACACAAAAGTTATTCGGTGATTTTAAGGTGTATAAAGATGAACGTGGCACGTAAGGACCGATCTCGTAATCCAATGTTACTTCATTTCTGGCAAACAGCGGTTCAGTACAGTGGATCAGTGAATTTATTACAACACAAATACGCCACTGTACAGTGTACACTACACGAGTGTGGCTCGTACTCGTGCCACACGACCACAGTATTCTACCGCGAAACACCGACTGAAAGAGAGTGCCGTGCTGTCCAGACAAGAATAAACGAGAATAAACTGAAAGTTTTTGTCCGCGGAAGAGCGTCCACTGCGTTTCATCAGGCAACCGCTAGAGGTCGAACGTCCTATGTAATGATCAATAGTCCAATTTCGGTTTATCCATAATCTTTAAAATCATACCAGAATAATTAACTACACGAATATTGCAATTAATTCTCTTTTTCTGGTATCGAAGTTCAATGTTAGTAGTAAAAGAGAGTGTGTGAGAATAAATAATAAATATTTAGATATGTATATATTTATTGAATGGATTCTGTGGGTATGAAATTTTTATACTGTTATTATTTCAAATTTTCTATATCGATACATATTATTTTTTCGTCATCTAAAAAAATATTATTTTTGTTCTTTTTATTTAATCGACTTATCTGTGGCTTGAAATAATTTATCTATCTAGATTAATATTTGCAATTAGAGGTGTGGTTTTTGTGTTAAGTTAGTTCGCCGAACACGTGGTAAGGACTGCATGATGAAATCCTGGCCGGCGGTGTCTGCAGTTACGTACAGATATACAGGCAAATAAAGCGATGCGATTTAAACGATCAAAATGTCAATCAATTCCGTCTATAACCAATCAAATCTTTTAACCCTTACCGCTAGTAATACATGATATTAATCAGTATTACGCAATTCCTATACCAAAAACATTTTCATTAACATTTTTTAACATTTATATTTTATTAACATTTATTTTCTATATCACACTGATGTAAAATAGCATTACGATTATGAACATATTGCATCGTATTACGAAAGTTTTGTTCTTATCTTCAGAAAACATAGACGATGTTGAGTTAACGGGTCTTGTTGAAACATTTGATAAGGAGGAAAAAAGGTATTGAACGTAATTTTCATCGGAGCAATCTGATCGCGCAATTCATGATCATATACGCAATTGAGCGTGGCTACGGTTCATTGATAATCGAGAAGAGTGTGTTCGATGAAATGTAAATGCAATCCATGCGAAATGTTGCAACCTGTCATTCAATTGTATTCATGTCATCTTGAAAAATTTATTTGAATAAAAATTTTCTTTGAAGTTTTATTGATTCATTAATATTTTGTTGTCAATAATTTTTGGGGGGAAAAATTAAATTAAGATATATAATATATAAAATTTAATAAATCGTAGAACAAAATCCCGAGAAAGCATAACAACGCAGTTTTTGTTGTGAGGATGATCGCTGTGTTTGTGGAATTTGCAAGCATCATGTAAAATAGAAATATAACCGTATCTTGGCCGCTCATGGCGTAGTTTAACAGTAACGTTTAAATCAATTCTGTATAATGTGCACGTATTTATCGTTTGTTACGCTTAGTAAATTAGCTTGATAATATTGTACCTTGTACATAGTTTTTGATTTTTCAAGATATATTGAAATATTTAGTTCCTAGTTTTTTTACCTCTTAAGTAATGTTGTATACAAACTGTTAGGAAATAATAAAGATTAAATATTTTTACTTGGATAAAGAAGAATCAAAATGGCACAAAAGAAAAATAATACAATTTCAATTTTTTTCATAAAGAATAAAATAGGACATTTTAACTAAGCAAGATAGTATACTAATACAGCATGTATCAGCAAAATTAATCGAAAAATGAAAATATATGTATTTGTCTTGTTGCAATTAACTATTGACGTTTTCTACTAAGAATTAAAAATTGTGAAACATCTGTGCAACACATTTCGTAATTACGTCGTCGTTGATTTACTATCAATCGATAACACTTCATTTTAGTTTAACCCGTGTATGATTCTAATCTATTTATGAATAACATAGATTATATCGTATAAGACCGTTCTGTATAATAACTTTACAGATCGGATTTTGTAATGAACTTTTATCGAAGTAATTTTATTAATTTTAATCAATTTACAAATGAGAAAAGCGCCACTCCGGCATTGGTCTCTTTCCAGAATGTCTAAGGGGGATGATTAACTTTGTCGGTTTATTCTTCGAGTACCACGTATGCAAATTGTGTAAAAACGGCCTAGTTAATTCTCGTAGTACATGGTCTCTTTCAAACTCCGTTTTTGGAAGTTCTAAAGTTTCATGAACAGGTTGCCATCGTCTGTCACTATCACCTTCTACATCCTTTTCTGTTTCACAACAACCCAGTATCGGCGCTAGAAAAACAAATTTAAAAACTATTTATTAAATTACAATCTTAAATTCATTATCAACTACAGAAATAGAAAAGACGGTAAAATTTCTATCATTTTTTTCTATAGCAGTCAAAAAACGGTGTAGAAAAATCCAAATAATTTTAAAGAAAATAAAAATACCCATTATGATACTTAGAAAATTGAAAAAAAAGTAAGAGGTTACTTTATGTTATTTAAATAAGAATCATATGAAATGTAAAATCTCGTAGCAGATTTTCAATAGAATAAAAAGGCAAAAGTTCACGTACGTCTTTCAGAATAACAAACATTTATGTCAACAGGTCTCGCTGGCAAAGTTTCGTTTCTTACTAGAGCGAGTTCAAAAGCATCTGTACGATCAAGAGTGTCCTTCATAGTCGTGTCTTCTGGATTCTGTTCAAAATTTAATCATTCGTCTATTATCTGCGCCAACTGAAGACGATCAAGTTGAAAGAGGTGCAAGAAACGCAAATGCTAACAAGATATGTATTTGCATTTCGCGTCTGTCACGCATATTTTTCGACGCGTAATCGCGTAGTCTTGATATAATATCGTATGAAAAATACATGTAACATCTTGTGCACACGGTAACGCTATTGCATCAATGAGATGGACAAATACTACGCAGCTGTTTTTCGCGAAATGTCTTTAAAATTTAATCTTTTTATCATAAAAATATTCCAAAGATGTTCCATTCAAAGTGATTTTGTAGCATCGCAGGTATGTTATTTTATATAATATCATCAAAATCCAATTATTTTATCGTAAAAAGATTCCAAAATAATTTGATTCGAATGTTTTATTATTATAGTTTAAAATGGCATCTTAGTGTCTTTTTTTAATTTTTACTAAAAATGTGGTATTAAAAATAATATAAATGTGGTAATTTGTCAGTTGCGATAAGAAATGTTCAATCCGACGATAGTCGAAGTTACGACCGTGATCCATTTCGCGTTGCTTGCAAATGTCGAGATAAGGATACGATTTTTATCGCGACGAAACGAATAAAGCTCATGTGACCGACGATTTTAACGGAAAAGAACATTGTTTTGGCGTCGCAGTGCGATATCCCGGATATTTAATTCGACAGATCCGCAGTTCTCACACTACACAGACAAATTATTTTAATCTTTTTTCTAGTATATACTGGTTTAGCGAACGTTGCCGTTAGACAGCTAAACACAAAAGAGATTTGAATATTTGAATATTTGAATATTTGAATATTTGAAAACTTGAAAATTTGAAAATTCATTTCCAACAAAGAAGACCTTGGATGTATAGATAATAACATTAATATAGACGATAGTCTGTAGAGATAGTAACCTGTATAAATAGTAACCTGTATTTGATGGATTACGTCTGGTATATATATTTTTGGATGATCCATATCGAGCTTTTCGCTAAGTTTCATATTTTCATGATCGAAATCTTTTAATTTCTCGAACGCATAATCGTTTATATCTCCAACTGGAAACTTGCTTGATTTTCTGGATTTATCTTTCCACCAAATTGGTGGTTGTAACAAATCACACGGCTCGTCATCCGTCCTGTTGGTAGTACTGTTCTATTCTTTTCAGTCAGTGTCAGTGGAACAACAAGAATACTTACTCGAGTTTTTCTACTCTTTTTCCGCATGGTACAATGGCTGCTTTCTGTTCTTCAAGATATTTCAATCGTCTTTCACGAGTGTACCATAATTCATATTGTCTTGATCGCGGGAATATCGAAAACACAGCTATAAATCAAATATATTTAAACCGTAATAAGTTATTGAATTAATAAATTAAAGAATATAGTGCAAATTGCTTAAAAAAAACATCTTTTTTAAATTTTTCTTAAGATTGAAACTAGATTCATCTTGGAACAGTTTATTTTCGCTGGTGACATGGATCGGTGATTAGCAATTAATACTATTTTATCCGAAGGCTTGCTGAAATTGGGTCATAAATCACTCGTGACTCATTAGCGAATTAGTGTCGTTCAGAATTCGCTAGATCATTGATTGCTTCTGGGACATTCAATTATTCGTCCGGCCAACGTTCGATTGGTCGAAATTGCCAGACCGGTATGTGTGAATCTGTTACTTCAACTGGGGAGCAATTAATATTCCAGACAATTCGGAGGATCTACTCGTTCGTACGTTATTACCAACAGAAAACTGCAGATACTTCCATTAGAATCTATGGTATTGTTTTTCATTTACTTACGTTCTGTCGATAAAATTAATTCTAAATCTAGTGCTATTAAATTTGGAATGCTAGTTTCATTCGATATTTAAATATCTTGTTTAATTATTTGCAATGAAAATATTCTTATCTATATTCAGTGTTTTTTTTAAATTAGCAAAATAATATATACATGTAATAGGTAATGGAAAGATTAATAATTAAAGTAAAAGAATCTTTAATCACAGTCTTTATAATATTACGCAGTACTAACATTTTTGCTTCTGTTGATAATCAGATTTCCATTTTGGCATGGTACTAAGTGTTTGGAAAACGATTCCATTATCCTTTATAGGAGAATCCACGTAGCCTTCTTTCTCTTTTTCAAGATATCGGTCTAAAGCGCGTGTATCCAGTTCCTGTATGGGCGCTACAGGGTCGTCTGTAACAATTGCACGAACATTCGCCTAATTCGATCGTTTTAATTCAATTGTGGCACTGCCTTTAATGCCACTGGCCGAGGGGGATCCATTAAACGATTGGCGATAAACATAATATAACGTTCCTCGTTTGACTGTCACGTGCTTTAAACTTTAAACGGATACGCTTATCAGAGCTAATAATTCAAACTTCGTTTATTTAGAACGCTTTAACAAATAAAAAATATATCTATATATATCTTTAGCAATCCTTTGCGCAATAAATTTCATAATAATTTATGAAAACGGTTTCATGAAATGTCAATATAATTAGCACAGGTATATCTGGAGACATTGTCCACACAAGTAGAGTTTTAAATTGAAATATAAGTAACAGTCATAATTCTAATATAAGACAAAAAGAGAAAGAATCGGTCGAAGAAGAAAGAAAAATTATTATAAATTTATATAATAAGCTCAAAACAATTAATCCATCATTGGCAATTTCGTTCCTTACTGAAATGCGTTATTATATAAAAAGTCGACAAATTTGACAAACTTTTCGTTGTGCGATTCTCCAATTTTCTTATGATATAGATATATCTTCATGAAACGATTGGTGTAACGATTGGTAACGGTTTTCGCGTTGAACAAGATGCTCGTTCTTCAAACAATAACGTATGTTGAAAATGATATCGTATTTGAACAAGATTAGTCGATATTCTAACCGATAAACTTACACACTGTCCTTTTTATCGACTTGAGCTGTTTAGCTACGCATCTATGGGAGGGAGCCGGTTTTCCATGGTAAAATACTCCATCGGATAAGAATGTTGGCGAAACCTCAGTTATGTAATAATCGAGAGGTGCTGGCTCTGGAAACTAGATCACCCCGCCATAAGATGATTATATCATAATTATGCGGAGACTGTAGAACATAACAAGTCAAACATTTTAAAAGGGAACAGTCGATTAATCCCATGTTACCATAATTGAATTTTTATCTAATTTTCTACTTTATATCAAAATTTCCCTCTTTAGCAATAAAGTGATATTAAAATTAAAAAATCAATAAAAATGTACTTATTATGTTTTTCTCCTGTAACTATCATATGGAGGACTGATTGAGAATAATGGTAGTGTAAATTATTCCACTACAAGTTTACATGAAATAGTGTTCTGATATTTTAATATACAAAATTCGTTATATTTTTGCAATAAGAGAATGAAATATTTTTAAATATTAATTGAAATAACAAATTAAAATATTAATAGCAAAAGAAATGATACTTTAAAAGGTCAAAATATTTGATTAAATTTAAACTCTCGAAATCTCAAATTATATACATTATTATAATTTTCAGTTCGCCATATACAAACACTAATTAAATAGTTCCTTATTCATACCATGAACATTTCCAAATTCGAAAAAAGAATAAAGAAGAATTAAACTCCTACTTGAAATTTACTTGTGAAATTACAGAGTTTGCGAATCAGTCAAACTTATCGAATCGATGATTCACTGAGGTTCCATGGGAACTGTGGTTCGTCTGTCTGCAAGTGAAGATAACCACGACCATTTCATCAAGATGACAGCGTCGCTGATCGGTTCCGACGTGACTCTCGGAACTTCATCAAGGGAATGCGGTTCCGCTTCTCGGTTTCATGCCGATCATCTTGGCGCCAAATCGCGTCTCGATCGAAAGTACCAATGAGTTATGAGCAAGAAATCGAAACCAGTTCCTCAAGGTTGTTCGTCTTGTCTGAAACCATTACGACTAATTTTCGTGGCAAGCTTCATGGAAATGCTCTAACCTAATAATTCTAATTTCATAAAAATTCGAAGTGTAAATTCAAGTAATTCCACTCACCAAGAAATTCAAATAAGCTCTATTAATTCCACATTCAGATTATCGTGATGTCTATGAATCGACCTACGGACCGTGGTCATCGTGCGAAGAAAAAAATTTCAAAGGAGAGTAGCAAAAACAAATCGGAAGCGGTAGTAGTACCAGAGTTCGGAAGTCGCGATGCTGTTTCTTCAGACTGTAAAGAACAATATCTCTTCTTATTAGAATTCTTCATACATCACGTTACCAGCGAACGTTTAGCGAAGCTGAACCAAATGTTCTTCGTCCCCACGACGATATCTGTGGAGTTCCTCAACTTCACAGGGAGGAACGGTATCGAAATAACTCCGGTGGACCCGTTATTTCAACCTCAAGCAGGAGTTGCAGACGATATCGAGTATTTCTTCTGTGGTCGCTCCGTGATGTTCGCCATAGATCAATACACTGTGGTCAACAAAGACTTGGACCTAATCATCAAACTATGTGTAGAAAAAAAAATGCCAGAATGTGTGAAACCAGATGTGTTAATAGGTAACGGGGAGCTAGATATTTCCAAACATTTCGCCGCCCTACGAAAAGAAATGTTGCAATGCTGGCACAAAATGGCACCACCACCGAAAGTCTTCGAGGGAGAAGTTCCTGTAATTTATAACGAAAACACGATCGGCGATATATGCATGTTCGTCAGAATTTCTGCATTCGGGCAAACTATCGTCACCGAATTTGACGCACCACCTGATAGAACTATCTCGTCTTATATCTTCAAAGGCGGCGACTATAACGAAAAATCACCAACTTACAAATGTCGTATCGTTGATCCTCACGTTGCGGACGTCTGTAGGGAGTCGAAAGACGAATTATTGAAAGACGGGCCTCCTTGTCGCGTTTGTATCAAGGAACAACATCCTTGTACACCGTGTGGACAGCCAATCGGGGCCACGTTGAAACCAAACGTTAGTTGCAAACAGATCAGCGAAGTAACTCATGTGACGACGTCGAAACCGAATATTTGTTCCGATGTGCACAAGCAGGCCGGTTTGATACAATCGAGCCGTGGACCGGTGCAACCGTGTGGAAAAGCTGTGGTTCTGAAAGTGTCCGGGATTCTGGACACGGGTCAGGACAAAAAGCCGACAGTCACAGTGGCACCTGAGTCCGAAGCTACACCAGATACCGATCCTGACCATGACGTGTTCGTCCTCAGAATTGGGAAAAAAGGGATTGTCGGAGCTGGAGAAAAGTCGGATATACAGTTGGAAATGAAAACACCGAAAGGGCCCGAAAAGGGACCTCCTATCCGATGCGAGACCAGAGAGATGCAGACTGACGATAAGGTGTACAAAAAGACACATGCAAAGAAAAAGAAAAAGAAATGAATTGGATAGATTGGGTCTTTTTTGGATACCGTTTTTTGGATTACAAATGCGAGAATACTGATTTTATCGTTGTATACGTTGCATTTTGCGTTTATACGGATTGTTATTAAACTTATTCTTTACTACGAAGTTAAATTAAGCTTTTATTGTTAGATCTGATTAAGTATTTACTTCGTGGAGTATTTTACAATTTGTTTGAGGTTTTGAAGTCTACTTTTGCTTGAGAATTATTTTACTCGAATTAGTAGAGCAAGTTATATCTTTTATCTATTTAAAAATTATACAATCCACCGAAGTAAAATAATACAAATGAGAGACGCAATTTATTCTCAAAGTCGTAGATGAATGAGCATTTTGAATTATATTGCGGAGCGCCCCCTGGATGGTTTCCGAATCTCAAAATTTCCGAAACCGTCCGACTTGATGGCAATATCAAAATTGAGGGTTAACAGACAAATTTTCTAAAATATTCTGATAATCAAGAGCTAAAATTATGGGAAGCGTATTCGAAACTTCATAATATTATATCGTGTTCAAAAAATGGCGGATGAACAGGAACTTTTCTTGATCGAGTTTCTAGTCGAAAAGGTTAAAATCCCAGTGATAAGGGCAATGCAGGACGATCTATTACCTGCGTGTACCTGTGTCTCCTTTCAGGTAATTCAGCATTTTATTAAACTGCCAAATAGATCATTGACTAAACAAATTTTCATCAATCACAATCTTTACACGTGTAAACATGTTCCTATATATTTCTTTAATAGGTAAACAGTTTTTCAATCGGCTTTTCGCTTTATCGTAATAAAATAAAACATTCAATCCTAGCAATTTCGTTAAAAAGTACAAACCCGTTAAAAATTCTGTTTTAATTCAAAAAACCTATCGAACCTACACTAAGCATATTTTCATAAATAAATCCGCAGATTCTTAGCCTGCCGCCAGTCGACATTTGCCAAGAAGCCCTGACAGATGGCTGCGGTTGCACCGAAGGCGACACGCAGGTTTTCAAGAAAGGCAAATCTTGTTTATTCGCGTTGCCATCGATCGTTCTCCAGAGACCTTTAACCACGTTCCCCATAAAACTATCTGTCTATAAGAAACTACCACCTGGAGTGCTACCAGATGTGATGCTGGTTGGCTGTCATCAAATCGAGGCAAAAGCAATAATAAACGCCGTATTGAGCCAACAAGTCTTCAAAATACCGAATCCTTGTCAAACGATCAAAGACACGTTTAAAATTACTACGGCAACGGGACAATGCGTTGGATCTGTGACAGTTTACATAAGAGCTTCCTGTTTCGGCAAGAAGATCATCACCCAGTTTCAAATACCACACAATAGGAAACCATATCTGTTTAAAGGGGCGGACGACAGTCCTGTTTTTCAATGCAAGAAGATACCCTCTGAATGCTATACACCAGCTCCATTGACGTGTACCTGTACGAAGAAATGTATCGATGGTAGTGGAGAGTCTACAGGAAGAACCTGTTGTGCCACACCGATCGTTCAGACGTCTTCGTGCCCCCCCTTGCCTAAACCTCCTGATTATGGTCCACGACCGTGCTGCGCCTCGCGACAATCATCCTCAGGGTACTCGTTTTTCTCGTTTTGCATCCTTTTTGAACAAGATTAGGTTCAATGATCTAATAATCCAAGAGTTAAACGAACAGCTGTGCAACCAGTTTGATCATTCGTGCGTAGTCATTTCCTCTCTTTAATATCCCGGATTCTTACGTTTTAGTATTCTGAATTTTTACAAAATCTCCACTTTAAAAAAACTATTTTCTAAATATCAGTTTATTTTTGGTTATTTCTAACTGCCCTTTGTTCTTTTCTTCTTAATTTCTTACACTGTCTCATATTACTAAAATATAATCTAACTTTTTAGACGTTAGATTTTTTCTGCACTCTAGGCAGATGAGAAGCTTTAATCACTCGTGACTAACAGAAGGATGAGCTAAAACTAGAGCAGAGAGAGGTTCGTTTGTTCGAATTGGACGCGTTCGAAAGCGAAAGCAATTCAGCTAGATCAGTTTGCCTAGACTTTAGTCACGTCTGAGTGCATTTTGTTTCATTCCAGTGCCATTACTTTATCTTTGATGTCCATCATAAAAGAAAGATCTTTGTCGCAACATTTATTCGCTTATTTAATGGGACTGCAGCAATAAGAAAATAGATCTATTTTCCAGTAATTTGAATAAACTAACAAACACCAACTAAAAATCAATATACTTTTTCAAACGTGATATAAATTCAAGATAAATTCAAAATAAACTTTTACACTATTTTTCTCCCCCAATAAGTACAATTAAAAACATCGAAACGCTGCATAATTACTGCAAATTCTTCAATTATCTTTTACTAAATAATATACGAGCTTCTTTTATCTCTTTCCAGGAAACAATGTCCATGTTCGCCGAAAGCCCGACGGAAAGATCAAGTAGCTTCCCCGTGTTGTTGTTCTGAGCCAATATCCAGTTTTCGCGCCATTGCTCGTCAACAAGCAGCTGCAGGAGGGAAATGTAGCCCGTGTGCAAAGCCAGCTCCTTGTTCACCTTGTTGCGGTGCTTCCTCCCTATCGACAGGACCCAAACCACACGGTGATTTGCTTAGCAAGGAGACCGTGAAAAAATGTGGATGTCCTGTAAAGGAATACAGTTGCACCTGTGGTTAACAGAAATGAAAAGAAACTTTTCTTTTCTTGGAAAACAGTAGAAACTTCTCCGTGATACTTAGAAGGTAAAGAGGTCAATGTACCAAGCGAACAAGACGGATGATTTTATTTTATTTGTGTAAGTATTAACGTCATATAAAATTCATATAAGTGGTTATTAAGGATCGTTATTTGAAACAGATCGTTATTTAAATTTATTAATTTATTCGAGAAATTACAGGGAATTAAATTTTGTTTTATAGAACTTCAAGGCTTTCCTTAAAATGAATACGTGCGATATAAAATAACTCGTTGAAAAAAATCGAAGAATCTGAACACGTGTTCTTATGGGAACAATCGATGAAAGTGAAATTGTTTCTCAATAACTAATCGCTTTTGTTTCAACACCTAACCTTCAAAAACTATCCATATTTCCTAACTCAAACACACATGGAACAAAATTGTCCGTAGTCATGATAAGCATAACAAATAACGAAGCACACAATCCGAACCTGAGCAACCACTACTTCTCCTCGGTAATCAAAAAATATTTTTATCACTTCTTATCACTTTCCTATGATTCAATGATATACCACTTGAGAGTTAGGCTACCCATACTTCTATTAATTTTTTTTGTTATTGGTTTTATATTTTCTTTTTCAGTTAATCTCTCCATACATATTACTCAGAATTCTAACCGAAAATACATTAATAGCCCTCCAATGGGAAGCGATATTCGTTCACGCCTTCTTTAATCTGAATAATATCACGAGAAAGATATTACCGACTATTAAAGGAGAAACTTTCCCGCAATTAAAACGGCCGGAGGAAACAATTAGTGAGTCGTGTTGGGAAAAGATAAACATCGGGAATGTAGAGAATCTGAAGACAGTGGAGCAAGCTGGAAAAAAGAAACGCACTGGAAAGAAACTTCATCGGCCTGTGGAGAAAACACGGATGGACCAAGCAGGAAAAGCACAACGCGAAGCGGAAGAAAAGGAACGTTTGCGTAAATGGGAAGAATGCTGGCAAAAAAAGTTTGAGGCTCAAGAAGAACGCGATAATGCCGAATGTTGCGCGGGCAAAGATTTATGCGTAAAACCCAGAACACAATCGAACATTTGGATCAATGTAACTAAGGATCGATCCCTTCAAGAAATACATATGTTCATCAAGTAAGATTTATTTGTTTATTATTATGAAAAATAATTTAGTGAAACGAATAATTAATTTCCACAGGCACGTTCCAGTTCCAAAACCAAAGCCTCCGCCTCTGCCACCGCTGAAAATACAAAAGACTCCGATTATTTCACCAATGGAAAGAATCGTGAAGCAAAGAGTTGACAAAATGAGCGGTACGGACAAGAAGATGAAGAAGGAGAAGAAGAAGAAGTAGCAATAAACGAATCCGACAATAAGCGATTCCTTTGCGATCACTTTGCTCGAATATCTTTCCTTTACATTCTTCTTCGCTACGCAAAAGATACGTATTTCTCTGTTTGTCGAGGCATTTGTAAAAATACATCAGAGACCATGGCGAGGATGGCGTCGTGACACGTTATTCTCGTCGTTCAGTGCCCAGTTCGGCGAAGTACCAAAATGGAAATAGTGAAGAAATAAGAAGAATCTAACTGATGAAACATTCTCGCTGCCTTCAGTTTCCATTTTCCTGTATTACCCTTTTGTTAATTATCAAAATATCTTACACGTTCCGCTTAGACCATTGAAGATGCAATAAAATATTTTGTAGAATGTTCACTCCACAAGTTGAGGATTTTCTATGCTACTTTCCTTAGTTAAACTATCCCATCTACCATTTTAACTGAGATAGTAAAGTAAAATTTGCTAAAGTTTTCCAATAAATATAATCAATAGGTGTTCTAATCCAATATTTATGGTCGACAGTGTCCGCCAATTATAGGAAATTCCATCTCAAGATACAAAGAACATGGAAGAAAAATTTAAATCGAGAAAAGGAAAAAAAAGAAACATTTCTCCAGCTAAGTTGATTCATGGAAAACGATATGTTCATTGACATGAACCGCGGAGGAAACAAGCGGTCGGTGTGCAAACTGCAAGGACATTGCACGCGAGGAGTTATTCCTGTCCCGCATATATGTACGGGAAGGGATAAGAAGGGAAGGAAGGTGGGTGATAAAAGGTGGCGGAAAGAATGAAGGCAGGGGGTAAACGTGAGAGAGGAGGGACCACGAGGATGAGACTGCGCGTGCTTTTCTCTCTTTCCTCCGCCACCCTCAGTGCCTGCCACCGAACGACGAACAGGGTTGTAAGCCGATATTGTCGGGCAGGCGCATTGGAAACCGGCGACCAGCCGGGAAGGAAGATAACAATAAAAGAGCATATATAATCGCGCCTAAACGCACGTTAACCTCGCGGCCTGGCTGGTTGGCTGGCTGGCGCGTCGCCTCTCGAAATGTAAGCACAATGCGTGAGAGTAACGTGAAAGTGAAGCACGATCGAAAGTGAAGTACAGAGAGCACGGGAAACGTGTGTGTACACCCTGATAAAGCCTCTTCGGCACCTCTCTCTCGACCACGGCCACACGCACATAGGGATCTCCCCCGCCAGGTGGTGATCCGATATTTCTTCGTGGAGATAATACGGTCGGTCCTCCCGATTTTTTGTCGTTGTTCCGTGTGTATCTCGAGGGATCATGAACAACTCGCCGCAGAATACCGAGGTGGCCGGGCAACAACACCGTGCCGGCGTTGAGAACAGCGACGAGGAGGAATGGAGTGGTGTCGTGGAATGTGTAATGTTATTACATCGACTCGTGTATCGAAAGAATGATTTTTATTTGCTGAAACAGCCTTCCTCGAGCAGTTTCTTGTTGCCCATTTCGAGTTGTTTTTCGTGGTCAAGGAAATTCTGTGGATTGCACAACGTGTGTTGAATCTTATTATCTGATTCTTAATTATTTTTTTGTTATTATTGTTGTTACTGTTCGTCTGTTACCAGATTTCTTTTCCTCTGTTCCCTGTTGGTAGATGCGTCTGTTGATTTTTATTTTCCATCTCCCACGCGAGTATTTTCCGAACATGCATCATTATATGTGTATCTTGGGTTACGTTGTTTTCGTTGCGACGCTACATTTAGGATGTAGATTCGTTAGAAGTTTAATTAAAAGTTGGTTTAATTTATCGGAACATGTGTTTTACTAGTCAAAGTATGTGCATTGCTAGAAGATGATAATAGATGCTCCTTTGTTTCGCGCTTATCGTGAGTTTACCATGGTGTTGCGCTTTTTCTTTTTAGGCTGTGTTGGAGAGATCAAAGTCAGATCGAGTGACACGGGCGGATGAGGACAGACGTCGTCGTACCATCATCGTCGAGAAGAAAAATGGCACATACGGTTTCACGTTACAGGTAACGTAACCGTTTATCTGCTCGTACTTTCTGCAAGGTACATAAAATATAACATCTCTGTGCACTCCTCTTATCAATAATTACACCTTCATTGTACCCTGTAACTATCTTTGTTTCCACAAATGTTACAGTAATTTCCTCAGAAAGTTCAACTCTTACAAGAATTAAAATTCGTTTGAAATATAAACATTGTAATCGATTCGCTTGAAATTGTACAGAGTTATGGGATACATTACAAGAGGGAGCAGGAAATCGAGATGGTCACGTACGTTGATTACGTGGAATACGATGGACCAGCGTTCAAAGCGGGAATGCGGGAGGGTGACGTGATACTTTCGATAAACGGCCACGAAATGGACAGAGCGGATCACAAGACACTGGTTAATTTCATAAAGAACTGTGATACCAGAATGCGAATGGTTGTGTCGTTCGAAGACTGTGTAAGAAAGGTAAATATCGAGAAAGTGTATAGCCACTTTCTAAAACTTTAATTTTCGTTTAAAAAATAGAATGCACTTTAGCTATTTACTCAAACATGATATTCGTTATTGTTTGCCAGGTGGAATTACATATGCGCTATATCGAATTACAACGTGCTCTTCAATCACGACTCGGTGAATTAGAGAGACTCTGCGAGAGGGAACGGTCTATTCTCATGGGTCGATGGAAAACCCATTCACTGCCAGCACGCAAGAGAACGCCTAACAGTGTCATTACGAGTAACCCCAATCAGCCATCGCCGTCATCGAGTTTCAATTCTTCCACGATTCAATGTTGTCGGCCTGCTACGTCCACGGAACATCTGTTACTTTATAACGTGGTACCCTATATAGAAACATCTTGTTATCTATTATATATTATATCTTAGGTCGATTTAATCTTTGCAACATCAAAGAAAATAACAAACACTTTTAACTTTTTATAGTTCCCGGATGGACGACCATGTTTAGTTCCACGGAACACCGCTTGTCTAGTAGCAGTAGGGCCTCCCCGTTCGCGAAGCGATCACCACCACTTCCTCTCAAAGATGTCAAGCGAATCAGGAGTAACCGTTTCGTCGAGACATAGCTATCACCAAGCAAACGGGATGAATAGTACGCCAGCCAAATCGAAATCGCACAAATCGTGTCAACAACAGCAACAACAGTCTAATACCAGCGGAGATCCGCTTCCTCTTCATCCTCCACCCCAGAATAGCCTTTGCGTTGCTTGCATCTCGAGCGCCAGTCGTCGCAGGGAACAATCAGATAGCGGTAGTTTGGACGCGTACGACTTAGCAAGTCCTTGCTGTGATCCAAATTGCGTACCCAGTCGTAGACGTCGTGAGAAACAACGGAGAGCGAGAAACGAACAGAATCATCATCAGCAACAACAACAACAACAGCAGCAGCAACAGCAACAGCAGCAGCAGCAGCAGCAACCAGCCCAGCATCATCATGTACAGCGAGAGCAATCGCAACAAACGCAACAACAGCAACAACATGGTGCGCACAGCTGCTCGCGCACATCAGGACACAGTCTGCATTCTGTTACTAGTAGCGATATCTCGACCGCAGCCGAAAGCGTAGCCTCCTGTTCGACGAGCCTAAGCACGGATACCCTCTACTGGGATCCAAGCGTACATCAACGACCACCGCCGTGCCTTCAGTATGCTAAACCAAAGTCCTGGGACAATCTAACTACCAAGGCGTTCGGTGGCTACGGTTTCGGATACGGTTATTTGGATACAGCTACTATAAAAACACATAGCGCAGAGAGGCCTGGGAAAGGCGCTCATGGACGAGCAAAAACGCCTACTGGAACCGTTCAAAGGAGAACGAGTAGCGGTACTACGTATTCGGGTAGTTCTAACAGACACTTTCAGCCAACCAAGTCTACCGAAAGTTTGTTAATACCACCGCCATATCAAGGCGAGCTAGACGCAAGTCTGAGTTGTGAATGTCTGGATGGTCCAGCTCCGCGGTGCATGCCGGTGATCCAAATAGAGAAGCACAATCGACAGGAGGAGGGTGGATATATTATCAGTACGCACACTCAAGTTCGACATCGTCGATCCAGCCATTCGGATGGGAAATTAAGGGCACTAAATAATTCCGAAGTGACGCGTCTGTAAATCATTCTTCTCATTAAAAACTGTATTCTAATAAAAAGATACTCGTATAATTATCGTATCAAATTCTGGACGAAACAACGTGTATCTAACGTATATCGTATGTCGAACTTGTTCCGTATTTAAACCTTTGTATTCAGCTTTATATCGCAACAGTTAGTAATTGTATTCTCACCGAACGATAATGGAATGGACCACCGTTTTTGAAACTTTTTCGAACAAATGCGATTGGTTACGGGTTTGATTGACTAAACTTATCGTTTGATCAACGAATGGTTTCCTAGCGATGTTTCCGGACAATATGATAAGGGATATCATCGATGTTCATGGCGCTTTTTAAATCTTTTTTAAATTTTTATCGATAGTTGATTCTATGATTGGTTGGAAACAGTTTTAAACTGTGGCGAACGTTAATAGTAATATTATCGTTATCATGAAAAGAATAAATTATTGAAGCATATTCCTATATTGTAATTATTCTGTGATTCCTTAAAACTTAGGAGGTAAAAATATATAGAAATTCTTTCATGGAGACGATACCGAACAATTACATCGTTTTTTATGAAGCTTTTTATTGTAGACCTATTCTTTGATTTATAAATATTATATTTATTTATTATAATATAAATTTATAAATATTATATTTTATTATATTTTAGTTGATGTACGTTCAAAATTGTAAACAAAGTTGTTTAAAAAATTCCTATAACTTCATCTTCGTACTGTTACGCGATCGTTCAGGAACTTGGGGAATTTTAGACTGAGTTGTTTGCCATAAAGTACAAAAGCACTTAGCTCGTGTTTATGAAATTGAATAACTCGAAACTAACAGTTAATCATATATAAAGCAAGCGATTTATACCTTGTCAATGTTCTTTCCTATGTCAACAAAAGTAAAAAGATAAATTCGAGAGTAATTGTAGTTATCACTGATAAATGATTTTGACGTTTAGTTTCTTTTCTTCATTGTCTCGGCCACACTATTGTTCAAATTCATATTTACCGCGCTACACGAACCCATAAAGTTGCATCGATACTCACTAAGGCGGTTTTCCCTATTTACGGAGAGTGGGGAATGTGCTCATGTTGTATTTTGTGATCGCATTGATCATTAGTTCGAGCATAAATGCGCAACATTTCAAGAAACTGGAAATTCAAATTTCAATTTAGCTTGTTTACAAATGGTCAAAATCTATAGACATAACAAATTTTCATTATCTTTGTTTGGTATTTAATTTTGCATATACTCAATGATCTCAATATGTTTTGCAATATTTTTTATAGGATTTGTAAATAAATAAAACATTACTATTTAGAAATAGGAATGACTGAAAGATTAAGAATATGATTTAACAAATTTTACAACAGTATATAATTTATCACAGTGAAAGAAAATATCAGCCACAGTTTGATAATGAATATTAACAACTTTATTATAAAATATTAATCTAACTATCTAGACATTAGTAATTTGTTTTTTAAAAAATTCTTAATATCTATTGCATAAAATAAATAGGATATATTATCAATAATTTTCACAAATGTTTTTTATTAATTTCATTATTTATTACTATAGAATTATACATCTATTGAACGTTATATAAAATTAATTTACTAAATATATTTTGTATATCTGATGAATTATCAATACTTTCTTTGATAATATAAAATAATCTTAGAAACCATAGCAAAGAAACAATATAATTATCGAGAGTATTCTGTTCCAATACATGGTTTGCTAATTTTTAAATAAATTGTGCGTAGTAAAATTATTTAGGACCTGGACGGTTAAATAATTAACAGTAATTTTTTTATTCATATATCAATCGCCACTTTCGTGTAATGACCTAATTACTTTTTCGAATATATATTACAAATTTTTATCACATCTCTCTTCTACCTTTACAAATAACCAAACTGCATACAATCTATCTAATCAACCAGGTTCTATTCATTCATACATATTCCTGACTCGCTCTTACTCGATGAAAATAAGATTGCTCTTATATTATAATAATATTAATAAGGTTGTATTATATGTATTTTTATACATTATACGTATGTATATGTATACGTAACCTATAAACACAGCTCGACACTCGCTTAGAAAAATTCTGCTGTCCAGAAATTGAATCATGAAAAATTAACATGGAAGATAAGAAAGTTCTCTTTCTTGCGAGACAAATGGATGAGTAGAGAGTCTCTTATCCTGAAACATTCATAGCATGTTACGCATTTATGATTTTACGATTTTTCATAACTCAATTTTCGGACGGTTTCCTCTAGATTTCTTTATGCAAATATCGAGACCTGGTAATATGATCATGGTCATTAACCAATCAGATGATGGATAAAACAATATGGCATCGTAATAACCTATAAAATACACTCAAAATGCTCAGTTTTATGTATGCATAACTTTTGAATCGCTAGATTCCTAGAAACTTGTATTTTTGGATTTTACGCGTTAAAACTATTACATGAGAAATAAAAAAGACAATAATTTAAATGTCCGACAAACTACAGTTAAACCATTTTCAAACTCAATTTTCTCGATAACGAAGCCTAAGATAAAAAATGTTATACTAAAGTTTCTTTTATTTTTTCATGTACAAAAATCCCATCCAGTTTTACTACAATTTCCACTCTATCCTGTACAAATAGGTCTCTACATTCGCTAGAGGAAACTATCCAAAAATTGAGTTGTGAAAAATCAACATGGAATACATGAAGGGTCTCGTTCTGCAAGACAGACAGAAATGAGTAGGGTATCTGTCTGAAACATTTACAGCACGTCACGCATGTGCAGAACGAGAACCTTCGTGTCTTCCATATTGATTTTTCATGACTCAATTTTCGAACGGTTTCTTGTATGTTTACAATATAGAAGTGTCCAAACTTGCTTATATGACCCTGGGGTGACTCCGAGTATACGCTATATAACTAATTTCATTTTATTATTAAATCATAACCATGTTGTATAACTTAAAGAATATAAAAAAAACAAATATATTTGTTTATATTCATTCATATTCTCTCATAATATAATATAATATAATATAATATAATATAATATAAGTGCACTATATTAAATACAACAACAGATATATAATATCTTCCCAATTTTTGCGTCGAGATAGTAATGCTTACTTCCATCAAAAGGATATAACATTTTTTTTATTATTGAATAAAATGTTTCTAATAAAATCTGTATTAGTTTATACGATATTTTTTTTATTTTTAATGTTAATTCTCTTACTCTACATACTCGGAGCTGCTCTTTACATTACGGATTTTGAAGACAACACTTGTGATATGACATATATGTTTGAATACCCACAGTATGTGGTATGTAAGCAAAATGAATATTTTTAATAGAATACCATAAAGAATACCATACTAATCTTGTCTGTACTCTTTTTAAACATTATTGTTAAATAACATTCCTTATAACTTTGACTCGATCATATTTCTCTCATTTCTAATTCTATTAAAATTTAGTAATAATAGTTTAAAAATTATTATTAATAATAATAGTAATTTGACACTGTATATAATACAGTTATATATTACAAGACATTTATACATATATTCATACAAATATTAGAGAATCTCTTTGGATAATGAGATACAAGAACAATATCCAAGATATAGATTATATGCCTATGGAGAAGGTTTTGTTACCGAGAAGCTTAGAAGGATGTACTTCTCAGGAATACCAGTACTTTTTATACCTGGCAATGCTGGATCTCATGAGCAAGGTTCTTAAAATCTGTTAAAAATTATGTCTTCGTTTGAATAATTGTTAATACTTCTATTGTTTCTAGTAAGATCCCTTGCTTCTGTCAGTTTGAGGAAAAGCTTAAAAGATAGGACTCCATTTCATTTTGATTATTTTACTGTTTCATTTGGCAATGATTATTCTGCTTTATATGGAGGTATGAATAAAAAAAACAATTTTGTTGAATAGTTAGCTTTATTGTTGTCTCCATAGTTTTTCAAATATTTATACTTTATTTAAAAGATTAGAAAAAATAAATGATAATTTATCAATTAATTCAAGGTGTATTAATGGAAGAGACAGTATATGTTTCACACTGTATACAAAAAATATTGAGTTTATACAAAACTAACATAGATAATATTGTGCTCATAGGACATTCAATGGTAAATATAATAATAGTATACTTAGTTTAGTAAAGATATTAAAATATCTGTTCATATTTTAGGGAGGTATTATAGCTAAAGGTTCTATTGTAATGACACCAAGTGTAAATGCTAGTGTTGCAAGCATTATTATTGCTTTAGCTACTCCTCATACAGCTACTTTGATATTAGACCACACTTTTGCCAATTATTACCAGAATCTAGAAAAACGCTTAAGTGAGATAAAAGATGCAGGGACAAGTGTAGTATCAATAGGAGGTGGACCACGAGATATACTTATAACTTCAGCTCAAATTCTAGATCCTACAGCAGATATTAATGTTCTTTCTAATACTATGCCAGATGTTTGGAAATCTACAGATCATTTGAGTATTTTATGGTGTAAACAATTAGTACTGTCTGTTGTACGTTCATTATTTGATTCTGTTAATTGTACACAAAAACCACCTAAAATTTTTTCTACAGCTAAAGAAAGAATGCAAGCATTATCGTATCACTTTTATCATGTAAGAAAATATTTTAATGTATTTTTAATAAGTTTTAATGTACTTTTAATAATAGCATTTAAGCTAAAAATTAATTTTACAGCGTACTTCTGGAAAAAGATTATATTCTTATAAAGAAATAATACAATTTGAACCTAGTAATGAATGGATAGAGAACATTCAAAGGCATTATGTATGGACCAACAGAGACTTGCCTAAAAGAACATCTCCTATCTATCTTATGATTAGATTGAGTGGACAACCAAATTATTTAACTATTGATACCATTAATTTAGAATCCAAAGATTGGTTATTTGCGTGTACAGCATCCAATATACAAGGACAATCAAGAGTTTGGTAAAGTTATATATTATTGTCTTAAAGCAAAGATTACAAAAGCTCATCAAACTATTATTATAAAATTCTATTTTTAATCTAGCAATTGGGGTTGGAACCTGACAAACAGAACAAGAATTTTACCAGATCCTTTACATCGTTTAAGAAAAACTGTTGACTTAAATTTTCAAGAGATAAAATACCCCGATGTAACACATATTATAATAAGGATTACACCGGACAGTTTAGAAAACTATATTACTATAAACGTTGATTTATATTCTTACAATACAAGACTTGTACCTATTAGGAGTACTTTACCTTTACTAAAAAATTTATTTATAATACCTCAAACCAAAAAAATGTCTAATCTTGGACATGTTAGATACTATGCCAATTTTGAAAGCGCCATGGATGTTGTAGCTGTTGAACTTAAAGCATTTGAATGTACAGATCCAAAACATCATGCAATAGTTGAATTATTAGAACCATGGGGTATTGTAGTTACACAAATTCAATCTTTTACGGTCGTGTGAGTATAACTAAAGTAAATTTGCTTTTGTTTTTAAAATATTTTATTACAAACAATTTTAATATTTTAGGGATAATGGGCCAAAATCGATGAAAGTCCAGACTGGATATAAATATTCCAACGTTTTTCCAAAGTTAAGGATAACTCTAGATCCTGCATGTTCTTACATAATTAATATTGAAGAAGGTGGAATTATAGATCGAATATCTTGTATCGTGAGGGATCGCTGGTACCTGTTGTATACAACGATTATTAGTTTACTTTTATTGTTTTTATCTACAAGAATTAATCATGGTCTCAAACAAACTCCAATAATAGTAATTACAATATACCTCTCATATTGTTATAATTTAATGTTTGAATGTTTAGTTGCTTTAGCAATTGTTTGCGTATTTACCGTTGGATTATGCTGTTCCATTATATTTCTTGGTTCAGTAGCTCATAGTATTGCTGTGAGGTAAGAAACTTTAAGTACATTAATGCATATGTTGATGTTACATAAAAACTTTTTGAATAAATCTATTGATTTTCCAGATTTCTAGCTCGCGCAATAGCCTTTTCAACAACATGGTCAGATTGGCTGCTTGGTGGATTGAGTCAGTTACCTTTTATTACTGCAATTCTTGTCTTATCTTTAATCCCCGTAACTTGTGGGGGTTTAGCTATGCTAATTTCAGTTTTTCTTTATTTTTTAAATTTGACAAAAATCTATGAAGATTATTTAGAAGAACTATTAATGGCTTCATTACAACATTTTAATTGGATACGACGATTCAGAAATACCAAAAATAATTCAGGAGAACATGATGATACAAGACAAAAAATATTCAATCATCTTATTCTATTCATACTTTGGTGTTTTACTGCTATTCCAGCTGTACCATCTGTACTTGTTTGGGCAAAAAATTTCAGGTTTGCAATTTATTATTTTGGTGTAAAAATTTAATCAATCAATCATCTATCATTAATTTCTGTAAACTTGTTCTAGTTATGATATGAGACTTTCTTCCGAAGATCCTTTGTTACTTCAAAGTTGGATAGTTTTAGTAACATGCAGTACAATGGGATGGGTGCAACTTCCTTCCAATAATTATAAAAATCGATCTCAAATACTATCCAGTATATTATGTTTCTTAGGTTGGGTTGTACTTTTAATGGGAGCAGCACCTCATCCAGCTTTTTATCAATATTATATACCACCTATTGTGGCTGGAGCTATTACTATTATTGCATTAAATGTAATTTTTCTTTAAATTTGTTTTTATTCAATTAATACTGCTTACTTGAAAAAGAAACAACGTACATCAATTTCATATGCGTATAAATGTAATATATTATATTTGCCTATAAAAATATTTATTTTTAGAGAATGTATAATATAATATACTTAACAGAATGAAATTTAAGATAGTGTGAAATATATTATTGTAATATATACTATATATTAATGTCACTTTCTGTCTTCTCTCGTTGTGTCTAAGGTATAGGTCTGTTAGGTGAGAGCCTTACTGAGAGTTCACACTAGCAGATCTTGGACGAAACACTCATTTTCTATATATTAATGTAAGTAAACACAGTTAAAAATATCACAAAATTTTTTATTTAATTATGTAAATAATTGGGAAATATTAAAATATTTAATTATACGTCAAACAATAAATTTATTATTTATCAGAAAAACATATACAGTTTTAACACTCTTATATGACCTATATTACTTAACAACCCATTTGAAGGTATTATGTGTACTATTTTCAATATTTCATATATAAATTACACAAATTCATCAACTAAAAGAAATATTTCTCAAAAATTTTGATTTGTCAATCTTATTTAATTAATCAATGATTGCACATGTATAAATTAAATACATTCTATTAATATAAAAAAGAATTAAGTTTAATTTCATATAAATATATGATGTAGTTACTGTTGACAAGGCAATGATATGCACATTTACATAAAATAACGGGACCCAAAAATAATCGTAATATAGATGTAATTATTTATCATAAAAATATGGTGGTGACCTAACTTTACATATTAATAATATAATGCCCATTCATTTTCTTGCAAGAATGTATCTACTACTTCCTTCATTGCTAAGTTAGGGATTAATTGATCCTGAGTTAAACGAACTCTAGTAACTGGGTCAAAATGTCCTACCCTTTGTAAGTGTTCTTCAATGTCTTTTCGTTCATATGTAATTCCACTTGGTGTTATTACAGGTTCTTGCAAAATTTCGAAACTAATTTTACCACATAAATAATCAGGTACTTCTCGTTTCTGTTCCATATATTTATAAAAATTGCAAATAATATATAATTATTTTAATTTATACATAACTAAACATGATTAAAAAATATAAACTCACCCTTCTTCTTTCATCTACTTTTGCAAATAGATCATTAAGGTGAGCCATATACATATCTCTTTTTTCTTCTACCTCTTCTTTCTTTTTTGTTAATTCAATAGACAAAGCTTCCCCTTCACTTTTACCATCTGCATCTTTAGCTGCTTCTTGCTCCTTTAAAGCTGCTAAACTTCGTTCAGCATCTTCTACTATCAATTGATTGAGATATGATTGTAATTCAATATCTTGTGCAATTCTCTGTTCTTCTCTCAATTGGAAACAACGTTTTCGCGCTTGCCTTAAAATGCTGGTCATATCATCTCCATAATTTAGCTTTTGCTCCTTGGCCAAATCCACAGCTATGTTGTAGTAGTTGTTTCAGATGTGTAACCATGTGAAGGACAAGTTTCACATTGTCGTAAAAACCATGAATACCATAAAAAAGAATATCCATGAAATACTTCTGTATAATTATGTTCTGATATATATACATAATATATTATAGTACTAAAAATATAATATAGCGCAACTTCTTTAAAGATACATAAATGCATAAATATGTAAATACACAAATGAGTATATTGCCAAACTATATTAGAGACCAAATAAGATTCTTTTCATTAAAAGATACTCTGCAGAATGCAAATATGTAATATTTATTTTTGATGAATTATGAAACTGATAAAATGGTTAAATCATAAACGTTAGTCAATTTCGAGATATTATTCGTGTAATTTATAATTATTTTATATAGACTATGAAATTATCACGGAATATTTACCTACAGTGAAATCTTTGCAAGAAACATATGAGAAGAAAAAGCCAGTGAAATTCCTAAGTAAAAATATAGGTACGTACCTCTCTGTAAATGTTTAACAGCTTCATCAAAGAGTTCCATTTGAAGAAGAGCTAGACCCAAGAAAAAATGACCCTTCACCAGACATGGATCAATATCGAGAGCACGTCTGCAGTCTAGACAGGACGATTCCCATCGTTTCAATTTCAGGTTACACAGCGCTCGGTTCGTAAAGTATAGTGCTTGGGTTGGATTTTTAATCTGCAGCAATGAGATGCAATGTCGTAACTTGCCTGCATAGATTCATAGTGGCACTCACAATTGCTTTGGTGTAGCAGTGCGCAGCATCCTCGTATTTGTGAAGATTGAAAAGACGATTTCCTTCTTCTTTTAATTCTTTGTCCGAAAGGTTGGCGGTTGTATACATCTTACTCATCTTGGCAACAAATCTTGTGCCTTATTGAACACTCTTCTACATATGAATTCTCGTCAAATTATCCACGTAATATTTCTTACAGGAAAAATTAGTCGAATTGTCAACAAAGTAATATTCTATAACCTTAACCTTAACCAAATACGTGCTCTTCCATCTTCATGGAGAACTTGTCAATCATCGACTAAAGTGTGACAAAGAAGAATGTAAACAAAACTGAAGAAGCTACTTTCCAACATAAAGCTGGGTTTTCAAGGAACGTTTGGGTATGAAAATATTTCAATACAATTTTTTTAATATAATATTCCTCTTTTTTGTATATCTTCTTTATTTATCTTTTTCTTAAGTTAAATTTGCACTTTTCGTTCCATTTTTCTCATAAGTTTGGAAAACGGAATTTAGATATGTATACATATAATACGTCACAATTTGTTACATGTATTTTTGCAGTTTATTTGTTATTTATATCGATTTTATAATCCTTATGTTATAATCCTAATGTTATAATCCTTAGTTACAGAATTTAAACAACTTATATAATTAATTCAAAGCTGTATATACATAACATAGTAATAGAATGTTTAATGAAATCAATAAATTTTATTTTTCTTAAATTATCCTTTATTTAGCTTATATAGTGTGAATTACTTCTTTATAATTTTGATTAATTTACTCTATATAAGATAAGATAAATATTTTATACTTCTTATATTTAAAAAATGTATCTAAAACATTAAATTTTATTTTGATTTGTTCATTTTCTAAGATAATTATTATTTTAGATCGCTCTAAACTATGAAATTAATTGGCCATATGTATACATTTTAATCATTCTGTGTAATGCTATGCATCACCGATTTTGGATATGCTGTATACACAAATAGGTTTGTTTGTTGCAAAATGTATTTCATGGTTCACAACAATCCCCATTTTGTGTTTGAAAAATTCCATTATCTTTTTTGCAATTTGTTTATTATTTTCAGATACTTCTGGATGCTCTAAATAATCATTTACCTGGGAGAACAATAAACAGTTACAGTAACAAACTATTTATGAGCAAATAATAAAAATTACCTTCATCCATCTGCAATCAGAAATTTCTTTTTCACATTTTTTAATATTGATATTAATAGGTGATAAATAAGCAATCATGTATATGTCAGAACAGCCAAAGGCGTAACCATGAACGTGTCTGAAACCTATTATACATTTAAAAGTAGTTTGAACACCTGTCTCTTCTAAAACTTCTCTTTTTACAGCTTCTTCCAAATCTTCTTCTACAATAAAATAAAAAACTGATAAAAAATTATTATATATTATATATGATATTAGAAACATGAAGTACATATATGATAACAGAAAGATTATTAGCTATACTGTACTAATTTACTAGTTTATAAAAAATTTGTATACCTGGTTCCACATAACCACCTGGTAATTTCCAAATAGGTGGACCATTTGCATATTTCTCTTTGATAACTAAAATTTCTTTAGTTTCCTCATTATAGACAAATCCTCCGACTCCTAAATTGGTGTGTGCATAGTGTGGAACATTGCATTCCTCATCTTTAACTAACCATCGATAAAGCATAACATATTCTTGTTTTGCATGATGAAATTTGAATCCTTCTTTCACAAGTAACGGTATCCATTCTGATTGTGGTAAATGTACACGGAACCATATTGTGCGTTTTTTATTTTCTTTCCATTTTTGTAAAGATGCTACAAAAATTATAATAAACAAATATTAATTTCTAACAAAAATTTTTGTCAAAGTATCTCAATTTTGATAAAATAAGTAATAATTTATAAATATGTTTAAGAATTATTATCATTTTATGTTATAAACCTGTAAGACGACGAGCGAACACTTCAGATGTACAAACTTCGTCATTTGAGTCAATAGTTACACCATTGTAGTGATCGTTACATCCATTAAAACACTTTGAAGCCATAATTACAGAAGGATTGACGCAATGTATTTTACAACGTAATATAGGATAAAAAACAATACGATATTTCGCTAAATATTGTTGTTTTAGCACCGTGGAAACGTAACAGAGTTTTGAAATTACGAAACTGTACATTGGAACATTCACGAATCTATTTTGAAAAATTTGTCAATAAAATGTTTTATTACCATATCTTACAAAGATTCATAAATATTGTCGGAAAAAGTTTTACGTAACATGATTGAAGCTTTTATTTTGATACGTACAATGTTAATATTAAAATAGTCAAACATTCTAACCTAATACTATTTTTTATCTATTTATTTCGCAGACATTCGTCTGCAGACCTTACACTTTCAAGATAAAAAATTTTGCAATAGTATGTTATATAATTCATAGCTAAATATTTTTTTCTTATATATACGTTATACGTAATTATTATATTTTATGCGTACATTTTCTATTTGTTATTTAATTACAATGAAATATGTAAATTGATGTTTTTATTCAATTTATTTACAATAAGTATTACGCGATAATCAAAACAAAACAATTACAAACAAAAAATAATAAACTATAAGTTTAACAGATAAAAATTTAATTCAGTAACGTTAAACAGTGATAACAATATAATACAAAGACAAATAAAATTTAAATATATCAGAGAGTACAATCTCGTTTTTTGTTCCAAAACAATTCCATATCCTCGTACACTTTGGGGGCAGGAGAATTATAATGAAGAGCTTCGCAAATACGGCAATAATGTCGTGACATGCTGCCAAAATAACCATGTTCGTTGATTACTTTGTAATATTTACGCCACTCATGGAACTCGAAATATTTATCATCGTACTTATTAAGATAGCGAATATAATCTGCTAAAGCTCTTGGATTAACAAAATCACTAACGTGAAGGAACGAATGTGGTGGTAATAATTTCTCACAATCTTTCTTTGGTGCACCCATTATTACTGGTATTGCTAATTTGTGATAACCATGCCAGAATACTTTTTCTGTTAAGTATTCTCTACAATTTGAATTTTCAAAAGCTAAATAAAACTTGTAGGAATTTAAAACAGAACAATCTTTATCGAAATGACCCGGACATGCGGTCGTATTACCATTTAAACATTTTCCATATATATCAAGATCACTACCGAGAATTACTTTCAATTCGTTAATATATTTCCATCGATCATTAGTGCCCCCGCAATTACTACCCATCACAGTGACCAGTTTAGTTTTTGATTTTTGTATCAGATCCTTCGAAAAATTTATATTTGGTGAATTTATAAACGAAGTAGAAATCGTTCTGCCGTAAGGTATTGGCACATCACTATTCATTCGATACGTCATTGACCAGTTAAATAAACCATTATATTTAGACAATTGTTGATTTCCATAGATAAAAGTGTGTATTGGCGATTCATCAGTCAAAAAGATCCACCTCTGATTCCATCGTGTTCTGATTGGCAACTCCAGTACATTTTGTGTCAGATGCAAATGAAACACAACTGCATCTGCTATATTTAAATCTTTGGATTGGTAACTTAGTACACATTTTACTGTACAATTTTCCCAAGGTGAAAACCTAAAATAGAAGTACATTTCAGTTCAAAGTTAAATAGAATTATAGTTTAAAGTATATGTACTAATATTACTACAGTAATACTCGTTTAAATTTAATTTCATACAATTGCTTTACCTACATTTCAGTAACTCACATCTTTATATCCCAAACTCGATATAGTCCGAATTTATTAAACCGATTGTCGAAAATAGTGAATAGATATAGGAAGGATAGACGAGAAAGACAGTATATCAAGCAACGACGATCGAGCACTTTTAAGTGACATACTATACTCTTGCTCATTTGATTTTCCGGTGACTATGAAACGTCCTTTGAAGATCCTATTACAATTTTCAAATGGGAATCTACATTTTTTATTATCAAAATACGAACTTTTAAATTCGACATGCTGCATGCCGTCGACATTAGCGTCATCCGATATACATCACTAGGATACATAAAGATGTTTTTCATAATGCCACCATTGGTATATATTTCCAAAACAGTCAGTCGGTCAGTCACTTTCATTTTTAGTTTCTTGTATCGCTTTATCGAATTTAGAAGTTCGTATTTCGATAGCACATGGTGGGAGACACAAGTTTGTAACGTTTGGAAAATGTCTCAATGCCAAGTATATATAATAAAAAATGCAGATACCTACTTGAAAATTTTAATATGACCTTCATAGGATTGACTTTGAAAAATGTAATATAATCTTCATATGTTTTAACGTTATCGCATGGTTAAATAGACAAGGATATAGTATGTCCTCCTTGATATCATACAAGTTTTGTCTGAAACACTTTTTCGTGTCATTCATATTTTTCGAGATGTCTGAACGTTTCCAGATAGACCGGACACATTGTATAGAATTTTTATGTAATGAGATGATTGAATGAAATGAATAAATGACTTAATAACAAGACAACTCAAATTAGTTTTAACAGAAATTCGTTTTATATCCTGGAAATTATTGATAATTCTGTGACTAATTTATTAATTAGTAATATTGTTATCTATAAAACTTATTTATATCATTATATTTGTATTGATAAGATAGAAATTATAGAAATTGAGAAAATAAAATGAAAATTAGTAGAAGTTGATATTTGTATAATTTGATCATTCATCGTAACGTATGCGACATTCTTTGAGAGCGTCAGGGCTCGACCGTTGTTTCTTGACACACTATGTATATCTTTCTAATTCGCTTTCGTTATATCTGTCATTTGTTCTTATCGAGAAATTGAAAAGTATTGCAAAAAAAAATCGCAACTTGTTCAGCGAGAATTACACAGGGTGTCTCATCTGATATTGTCACTTTGATTTATGTGATTATTATTATTCGTAATGAAAAATATTTCGGATAAAAATTGTATGGCTTCAAGGGGGACATATTCTGATGTTATTAGTTTTTCTTTAGGTGGTCGTGTAAAGATCATGTGAACATCTGAAAAAAAATTTTTTGTTTTTCTAAATAGAATCATATCTTTTTTTAATACATTAATTAATGCAGATCGAGATACTCTACAAAAATTATTAACCTATTTATGTCGAAAAGCCACTAGTTTAATAGATATTTCAATTTTTATTTTGTAAACCTTATTGTGTGAAAGATACGGAAAGACATAAGGCAATACTTTTGTATTTGTTTTCCTTATCTTTCGTACGAAAGCTTTTACAGTTAACTTTTACTTTAACAATAACTTTTCGATATACAGGGATCAATACTTTTTTACAGACAATATCGAGGTGCATTGATTAATGTACCTCCTTCGCAACCATTCTATTTTTATTTGAAGTATTTTTTGTTACGGATGATAATAGTGACATAAATCAACATATCAGGTGAGACAACCTGAATAATACAAAGACCTGATTTATTGTAAATTCAGCAAGCATTACTGTAAATTAACAAGTGCATATTTATATCTCATAACAAACAAGCTTTTAATATAATTTTATTAACTTTTTATTCGTAAAACGTCTGATGTGCCTACGTTCCAAAAACATTCCGTGCTTCCAAATTAAGATTAAATACGGTTCCTTTCTCTTATTTATTATCGGTGGTGTTAAACTTCCTTCAGAAGACAAGAGCCATTTTCCAAGTACAGACGTTGTTTCAATCTGATACGGATAAAGGCGCAAATTAGTAATGCTATAAGAGTTATTCACTTAATTCGGAACCCGCGCTTGCGAGAACATAAGAAAATGGCAACAGTATAACATACACTACTACTACGATCGAATGTCACTCGCCATCTATGAGCTAGAAGTATAATTAGGCGAGAACGTGAAGTGGTTTAGTTATCGTCGGAGCACTTTAAATTTGACACAATAAGGAGAAGACGATCACTGAGAAAAAGCGAATCCCTTGTTTTCGCCCGACGATTTCATGTCCCTGCGCGCTCCTAAACCATCCAAGCAAGCAAGTGCAGCCGGTTCTGTTCCCACATGTAACTTAATTTTTTCTTTAAATAACTGATATCTTGGATTATGCTTACCTGAAATGTAATTATAACAAATCTTTCTTATTTAAAATTGAAATTGTTGTAAAGAAAGCAATCTCAGAATGTTATGTCTGAACGAACATAGATACCGTCTCCCATGCAGTTCACTGAACTGTCCATCTTTCAAGGGTATAACCATGTTCAATATCATTTCGTTGATAAGAATCTCAACAATCTAATTAAAAACAACTTTATAACAATGAAATAAAAAAATATGAGAACTATTTTTTTATTTTGATGATTTATAAATGATTGTGTCATAAACAAGTAGCCTTTGCTGAGTAGTCCGAACTCAAGCACTGCAATACAAGAATTAAATTAATTTCTATTTTCTTAAACTAGAATTCTGTGAGGTATCTCGTATCTCAATTGCTCTGTTCAATTTTTATTCATACATTCGACGTATTCACAGCAGAATGATCAGGTAATAACGGTCAATTTGTAGAAAGTGATCGTGAATAACTTTTGGAGTACGATGTAGAAGAAAATGTTTAATACGTTGAAAATAAACATTACTAAACAATATGGAGAAAGAGCCGTAATGTTTGTAAAAATGTGAACAATTTCATTGTAATTCGCTAATAATCCTGGCAATTAAGTGTACTTTTAAATAAAAAAAATTACATTGTAATTACATTTTTTCAAATTAATTTCAAATAAATTCAATTTCAGGTAAATATAATCCAAGATTTCAGTTATTTAAAGAAAAAATTAAGTTACATGTGGGAACAGAACCAGGTGCACTTGCTTGCTTGGGTGGTTTAGGAGCCCGCAGGGACACGAAAATGCGAGATTCGCTTTCTCTGCGATCGTCTTCTTATTGTGACATCAAATTTAAAGTGCTCCGACGACAACTAAACCACTTCATGTTCTCACCTAATTATACTTCTAGCAACAGCTCATAGATAGCGAGGGACATTTGATTGTAGTGGTAAGTGCATATATTACACTGTTGCCATTTTCTTATGTTCTCGCAAGCGCGGGTTCCGAATTAAGTGGATAACCCTGTACATGTAAGTTCTAATAGAGACTCTATGAAACTTACTTAAACTACTAACGTGTTTTACTCAATAGTACAGGAAATATATATAAACTTTTTCATTTTCATAATAGCACAATCAAAAGAAAAAGGATTATAGATTAATCTTAATAAAATCAAATACAGATGTACCTGTTCATTTCTTAGTAATTCTTCTTTTATTTGTTGTCGGTGTTTCATTTGTTTCACAACCACATTATTAACTCTTCTGAGGATACTTGGAAGAGTACCAAAAATTGCACAAAATATTATGGACCCAACGCATAGAAATAATATTAGTTTCGCGTATCGTGAAATCCCGCGCATCGTATTTCCGAATTTTTCGATAGAGTGTGACAAATATTAGTCGTGGCATATTGATCTTCTATCATTGTCACTTATCTTATCATTGGACAGCTGTTTCTAATCTTTTATGAGACAAAATTGATAGTTAGTAAGATACACTGTTCGAGCGGTGCTGTAATAACACTAAAACGATATGAACCTTTGTTAGTATAAAAACTGATAACATGTAATAAGGTAAAGGAAAAAAAATGTTTAGAAGAAAGAAACAGGTCTGACCAACAGTCGAGGCTACCTTTGACGTGTGTTGCAAGCAATCGTTGATCTCGATTGTCTTGGTTAACCAAGTGTAACGGTCCGAGGTGTAGTAAGTTGCGAACGTTATCCCCAGTGGTGATAGAACATCACACCCCTTGCTATTGTTTGAAGAAATATTTAAATTTATTACAAGAAATATTAATACCAAATAAATTAGATCTTAATCGTTTATATTCGTTTAAGATTTATTATTAGGCAAGTTTATTGGTTTAATGTTATGCTATTTTGTACACAAGTGTGAAGAGTACATACGTATATCATATCTGTTTGGATTTCAAATTTCGCGGTTATTACTCAATTCATTAGTATTCGTAATAAAAATGCAATCTACTTATTTATTAAATGTTTCGATTGCAAATGTATGTCAATATGTTTCTATAACTGTAATTAATTGTTAATACATACTGAATGATTACTAAATGTTCAAATTTACATTTTATTAAAGAATTATTTAAAAATAATTTTTATTTTATCAATAACGAATAAATTTAATTTATTATATACTATTAATTACTGACAAGAAAATATATAGTATTTAATAGTAATACATAAATCATGATAAATTTTAGATATACGTACTACAAAATTTGGTAAGTCAATTATAATTCTAGTTAGCAATACTTTTTAAATAAAAAAATTTCGATATCTTAATCTTAAAATTACTTACATGTACATGTAACGTTCCAAACTTTTATCTATACAATTAGTTCTTACATTTTAATTCAAGCAGGTTGACTCGCTAATTGAAATATTTAATATATAACAAAATTAACTTGAATTTTTTTAAATATATATCTTTATTTTCTGTTAATTAAAGTTTTTTTTTACTATACTTAACCAATATACATTTTTTAATAATGACTTATGTCATAATTAACCGATACGCAATTGTTCCTTAATTATGCACGAATAATGCATGCATAAATATATTTTTTTACACAGATACAACTAGTTTCTGTCTTTACTGTAGTAGTAATGATTATATATCGCTAATTATATGTAAATATTATTATCTATTGATATCTCATTTATTCTGTTGTACCACGAAGGACGATATAAATACTAGGATAATTTATTTTAATTATTAAGAGATTTAAAAATATACTTTTATTACTGCGAATAAAATGTTAGAAATGAATGAACCTTCTTTACTTGCATATGATCTATGGTTGGCACTATGCGCTATAGCACAAGAAAGTTATCTACAGAACCGTTTCCGTTTCCGCTCTTAGATTCGGAAAAGTGGACATAAGTAATTTCCATGTGTACAAAATGGTAACTACTCGTAAAATTATTAAAAAACGTATAGAATTACCAAAAGTTGGAAGTGCACAGAACACGAAAGTTAACAGCCACATAAAGAATAAGAAATCACGAAATGAGAAAAATCCAAAAATGATCAGTGATAGAACATTGAAACGTACATTAAAATCTTCTGAAAAAAATAATGTGCAAAATAAGACAAAAATTAGTTCATATACAAAAGCAATTTCTGAGATTACAGAATCGCAGAAGCGAAAAAGAGAAGATAGTATTAGTGACAAAGAAAATACAGATTGCTTACATTTGAGTGATTTGTCAAAAGAACATATATCACAATGCATTAGCGTGATCAACCATTTGACTGAAGAACAACTGAAGAATAACAATGCATTGTTTGATGACGAAAGCCAGTCAATATTTATGCAAATAACATGTATTAGAGTACCTAAAACTCCAAGAAGATGTATCAGAATGTAAGTTTACGGTTATACATTAATTATACGTATCTTTTCAAATAAATAAAAAATCATTTTTATATATTAATATTATGTGATTTAATGCATATGTATAATATATAGTCACAAATGATTATATATATATATTTTTTTTATAAATATATATATATATTTTTTTTATAATCTCCAATAGGTCCTTATGAGGAACCGTGATTATAAAGTCACAAATGATGTTCATTTTTATTTTTAATAATCAGTATGATTAATTTTATTAAAACACTATTTATCGCTCAATTTATTTTGTAGATTATTACCATATTCAATAGTGTCATCAAATGACGAAATTGGACTTTTTGTTGGTGATCTTCAAAGAGGTAGAAGAAAGGATTATGAACCAACGATAGAATATTATGAAGACTTATTACGTAAACACAATTGTACAAGAATAAAGGCTATAATACCAATGAATCAAGTAAAAACTGAATATGATCAGTATGAATTAAAAAGGAAGCTTGTTGGTAGCTATGATCATTTTCTTGTAGATGGAAAAATAGCTGGTCATTTATCTCATTTATTGGGAAGAGAATTTTATAAGAAAAGGAAATTGCCAACATCCATCCGAATGCATAGCAAAGATTTAAAACACGAAATAGATTATGCTTTGAGGAAAACTGTCATGCAAATACATTCTTATGGTGATACTCATATAATTCAAATTGGACACACCTCTATGAAAAAGGAAGAAATTATAGAAAATATATTAGCAACATGCAGTTATTTATCTAAAAACTACCCAGGGGGTTGGGCTAATATTCGTTCTATTCGTATTAAAACATCTTCTAGCCTTGGCCTCCCTATATATACAACATTGAGTAAGTTTTGATTAATTACATTTAATTCTCATTTTTATAGGAAAATTCTTATAAAAATTATATTTTTATATAAACTTAATGTGTATGTAAATCAATATGCTGTGCCAAAGAACCTCCTTATAATAGACTTACAATATGACTATGATTAATAATTATTATATGTATGTTTAATGTGTTTCTTATTTGTTTTTAGAAAATAAATGCTTGGTTAGAGTGCCAATAGTGCAGCCTAAGAGACCAAAAGCATATCGTAATGTATCAGGAGAGCTTAGTACTGCACCTGGTATTGTTAGTGTAACTGTTACTCCTGAAGGAGACATTATTACTGTTAAAAAGAAAAGAAAGTTTCTTTCTACAAAGAGAAATTAACAAAACAAATAAAAAAGTGTAATTATTTTTTATTACTTTATTAAATCTAGTAAACAAGGTTAAAAAATTATCCTTCTACTTATTATTACCTTAAGTACTTTGTTATATTAAAAATGTTTAATTATTGCACTTTAAATTTGACATACCTAATTACATATATATATTATTTTACTTAAATGTTAGTTTTCTTCATTTAATTACATATGAAAAGAAGAAAAACGATATATGATACCAATAATTAATATAAAATAGTCTGATCTTTCTTAGAAATACTCTGGTACCCATTTGCTGGACTTGCTACTACTCCTGAATGTCCCATTGTTGAAATACCATTGGTATTTTGCATGTACTTATATGTGTTTACAGTATTTGTAACAACTTCTATTTCTTGGAAGTTTTGAAGTCGTTGAATATCTTCATCTTTTCTCAACCTAGTATTGGGCAGTTTTCTTAATTTTACAATTTGGTTGGGTTCAACATTTAATTCTTGGCAACATATCCAAATCAATGCTTGATATGTCAAATCACTTTGTGGTAACTCAATTTCTATAAAATCTGGGTCAGGGGCATCAGCAATACGAATCTTTAATACTAATTCTAAAAAATGTTTAGATTTAATGTTCTGTTTCATTATCTTGAGCTATTAATATTCATATATGTACAAACATTAAAATTACAAAAAATAAAATTATTACAAATTTCTCACCATCTTGGTATAAACCATTGTTTCTTACTCTAGGAATTCCTGAATCTGTAGCTCCATGTACATAATCACTTTTTACATATTTAGGCATAACATTATGTACTGCTGATTCATTTAGGACTCTTTGAGAATCAGTTGGCATAACTAGAGGCATATCTAGAAGTTGTAAAATTTGTGGATTGATGCACAAAAATGCTGGAGTTTCTCCAATTTCAGATCTTATATTCTTATCTGCACCATTTTTTAAAAGCAAGGCAGCTACATCTAAGTACCCCTTTTTACATGCCCAATGTAAAGGAGTCCTTAAAGGAAAAATACTAATTATGTCATTATTTTGATATTTTTGACACAAGGCCATTCAGTTTCATTACATGTACACAAGGAAAGATATTGTATGGTTTTACTCTTATACATTTTTGCTATTAGTTATTAGAAAAAAATATAAGAATTGCATATAATAAATTAAAAAAGAAATACCATCCATTAACAGAGTGTCGTGCATTAACATCGACACCTAAATTAAGTAATTCTTGAACAACGTCTGTATCACCAACACAGGCTGCTTTCCTCAATCGCTCTTCTAATATTCTCTTATTTTCCATGTTATCATAACTTCTAAATAAGTCTACGGATTTCACATTTTTTTCCATTTCGAGTTTATTTAGGACATTTTGAAATGTACAAATACAAAGAATGGCGTTACTTAATACAAGTGTTTGAGAGATTCAAACTCAGTCGCTATCTAAGCGCCACGAGTGGTAGCTTAGAAGAATCTTACAGGAACATCAGATAAATTGAACATTACAAATTTTAAAATTTTTAAATTAAAAAATACTGGAGTATATTTGAGATTTTTCATTCGTAACAAACAGATTTATTTAAAAAAAAGATATAAACTCATAAATAATTAGTCATATCAGTTTCATCTGAATATAATTAATATGAAAATTTTTTGTAAAAAGCTTGATAGGAATAATTTTTTACTTTGAAACTATTTAGATACATTTTTGCTTAACAATTTAATATATATCATTAAAAATGTTAAAATTTTTTGTAATTTTTTATTAAATTGTTAAACTTTTTAAAATATATCCAATTATTTATTTGATTTTATTATGATAGATGATATCTCAAATTAAGTATTAATTCAATATTTTTAATCTTTTACCGAATAAAATAGTATTGTATAATATAATATTTGTACCACTATGTATAATAAAAATTTATTTCAATTAACTGTTGTTGTTTAAATATTGGGAAATTTCAGATTATAAATTTACAATCTATGCTGATTAAAATTTAATACATTTATATTTAAATATTTATCAGAATAATATACCAGAGAAATCAATTCCGGTTGAATCTTACGCCATCTGGAACCAGATATTGTATCAAAATAATTATTCCTAGCGAACATCTACTTAGCCTATCGCCATTTTAGAATAAAAATTTGTTTTAAGAGCAATTGACACTCGTTAGCTTCGTTGTTATTTATATTATTACTTCTTCAAAATAAAATTACGTTTTAGGTAACTGAAAAATGGGCGAAGATTATAATGGAGGTAAATATCCCAAAGGTCTCTTTAGAAACCTTTGTCAAGTATACTGTGCTTTTTCGTCATTGTTCCCGCGTTACAGTCAGGTAAATAAGTCGAGTGAGTGATCGTAATGGCCGGAGAAATACTCCCAAGAAGAGTCAACATATCTTGAGGCATTTTTTTCAATATTTCTTTCTTAAAAGATCTCAAACTATTCAACGTTTACTTAATTTCAGTGTGAATAAAATAGTGTTCAAATATTTTTTGCAAAATCTTGTGAGTTTATCGGTAACCTGAAAATAAGCATCTACGAAGATCATTCTTATGGGTACATTTTTCATTATATGTAGTATTACGTCACAATAATAATTATATATTATTTCATCAACCCTTTTCAAGATTTCTATTATATATTTTTTATATATTATGAATTATTAATTATGCATTTTAGAATTGTAATTTTAATCATTCAAATGTAGGTAATGACTAAGTACATATAACATATACATATATGTATATTACAAGTTAAATATACAGATAGTAGTTAATAGTTATTGATATATGTATGAAATTGTATGGAAGTTTAACATATATCAAAATTATAAAATTGTAAATATAATAATTTCAAAAAATATATTAGGCCATTAGGAGAAATTCATACGTTATTCATTAAGCATCATATGAATAGCTTTTTTATTATTAATAACAATGTGAAATCATGTGTATTTATATGTATATTTATATATTTATGTATTGATAGATCGAGACCGTCAGGACCGTGAGAAAGATAGGGATAGGGATAGAGATCGTGATAGAAGACATAGATCTCGTAGTAGAGATCGTAGAAAACGATCTCGTTCACGTTCTAAAGATAGAAGAGATAGGAAAAGGAGTAGCTCTCCTAAAAAAAGTCGTAGTTCTAGAAGGAGGAAGCCATCTCTTTATTGGGATGTACCACCACCTGGATTTGAACATATTACTCCTTTGCAGGTAATGTATTGAATTTTATTAAATTAGTTATCAAAATAAATTAGTTTTTTTCTGGAGATTTATTTAATTTTAATTTGAATTATAACAGTATAAAGCTATGCAAGCTGCAGGACAAATACCGGCAAACATTGTGGCAGATACACCACAAGCAGCTGTGCCAGTTGTTGGTAGTACAATAACTCGCCAAGCAAGGAGATTGTATGTAGGAAACATTCCATTTGGTGTAACTGAAGAAGAAATGATGGAGTTCTTTAATCAACAAATGCATCTATCTGGTCTTGCTCAAGCTGCTGGAAATCCAGTATTAGCATGTCAGATCAATTTAGATAAAAACTTTGCTTTCTTAGAGGTACAACAAAGTTTATTTGAAAATAAGGTTTTGCAATTTATAGTTTTTATAGTTTCATGACAAAATATTCACAAAATTGTTTTTAGTTCCGTTCGATAGATGAAACAACACAAGCTATGGCATTTGATGGTATCAACTTCAAAGGACAGAGTTTGAAAATAAGAAGACCACATGATTATCAACCAATGCCAGGAATGACTGATAATCCAAGTATGAACGTGCCAGGTACGGTTCCCGGTATGTTTTATACATACTCTTTATATTTTTATGTATGTTTAAAAATTTGCTTTTAATATTATGTAAAGTACAATGTAATATTTTGATTTTTAGATTCTCCTCACAAGATCTTCATTGGTGGTTTACCCAATTACTTGAATGAGGAACAGGTATGCAAACAAGTCTACAACATAGTTTTGTTAATTGCACACCTTTGGAAGCAGTTCTTATTCACTGATGTCTATGTGTATATTAAAATCTATTTCATATTTATTTAGTATTTTTCGTAAAAGCTTTAATAAATATATTAAATATATCTAAATGGCATCAGAGATTAAAACAACTGCACTGCTGTATAACAATGCTGTAGGATTACCTTAAATATATGCTAGTTCTCAGCATTGTGAGTTATACCAAAGGATTAAATTATTACATAGGTATTTAGCTATTTAGCGGAGATCAAACTTACGAAGATGTGTCATCTACTGAAATGCCATAGAGGTATGTATGTGTATCCATTGGATTCCAGCGTTGATTAGGTTATATTTAGCTAGGTGACTTGGATTCTAATTCCAGTTGTGTGTTCAGTGAACTCTAAGGGCAATGTAGAATTTCATCTCTCGTATTTCTTCTCGAAGCGCCATGATTAGATAGTGGATAGGAAATTGGTTAGAGGCGTTGCAGCATTCAGGTGGCATGCAGTCGCAGCAGTCGCATTTCTTTTACAGTCTTTCTAGGAACATCGTGGACCCAGCCAAGGGGATACGAAATTTTTCAATAAATGACTGAAAAAGGGAGGGGTAGGAGGGGAGAAGAGAAATAGTTATACTTAAAGCAGTCATGCAGAATTGTTAGGTGATGAACTCTTCAAAAGTAAAGGTTCTTCGTATTTTTACATCTGAAACTCTTACAGAATGAGCCTGTTTTCATGCAGTGGTATTACATACAAAAAGATTTTTTAGGACTACAACAGACAAACCAATCAATTTTACCTAGTATATCAGATTTTTTGTTTTTTGTCTTGATGGGATTACAGGGTCAACACATAATCTTATGTGCATCTGGTAACAGCTCCAAGTCTTTTGGCACCTATTCTTTTCAGGAGTATCTTTTCTCTTGCAGCTGTTTTCTTTACAGGCTTTTACAGGCTTTACAGCTCTTCGTCCTTGTGCTTTGATACGTTTACAGGTTACGCGAACGAATTTATGTGTTCGAGTATCAGTAATGTGCATTAATACAAAGACAAAGTGCAAAGAGAAAGTAAGAAAAATAAAAGTCGGTACATGTGAACTTTAAACGTCGGAAAAAGTTAATACTGTGTTATTAAAGTGATACATTGATGGAATAATACAATCAAAGAAATATAACCGTTTGGTTATTATATAGTAACTGTGGACTGATACCAGTGCCCTTTCTCCCCATTTCTTAGCTTAGGGTTGCGCCGATCAAAAGCATTTGCTTACCACTACCACTACTTCTACCACTACTTCTACCACTACTACTACTACTGAACATGACAAAATACCACACTGCCTGGAGAGAGGCTAGCCCAGTCCCTCGAGGCAAGTACTTATATCATTTTCATGCCTTCGTATTGGGCTTATGCGACTTTTGCAGCCCCTTTCAGAAGATCTCGGTTCTTCTAAACAAATGGTGCGTTTTCTAATTGGATAGTTTTTTTATTGATAATAGCGTGTTGCTTACTCGCCAAAGAATTAATAATATAGTAGGTAATGCTAATTGATACGTGATATTCCTTATAGACTTTTGGGAATTTTTCTTCTTATTATCTCTATAATTATTTAAAATAGTAATTTATTCTTCTAAATAATAAGAATATACGAACCTGATGGTTTTATAATGATATAGTCTTCGTTGGAATACCTTAGTTAATAGCATATAATTTCTTGGATGGCTTAAGCAATCATATGTGAGATTACAATTTATATCTTGATGATATGAATTAGAGTGTTAACAAACACTTATTATAAAGTTACATAGATCACAAATACCTGGGAGTTTTGACTCCTAGAGGTGAAGATAAATAAGTTTTCATTAAATGCAACATGCTGTTATCTTTGCTTCAGAGTTTTCAGTTACTTCTTGGGAATGGGAAGATGTAAGTAACTTTAAGGTACATGTTTTTTTGAAGAGAGAATTCAAAAATAAATGTGAGGGAAATCCACGTTTGAAGAGCAAGAGTATTCTGATTAAAACATTGACAAAGATCTGTTGCAGACTGGAGTAAAACTTTTATATGTAAAAAAGACATTAAGTGAAGATGTTATATGGAATTCGAGTAGGCGAGATATAATACATATGAAATTATACTAAATTTATTATTTTTTGATTATGCAACTTTTATATTAGTTTTAAGTTATGATATTGTGACTTATTTCCTTAATCCAAAATTAATTTTATGTTATTAATGATTTTCTAATTTAGTTATAAATCAATTTTATATTTTAATTTTAAGAGATTAAAATGAAGTATGTAATGATATTTAGCACGTTTGTCTGCGTATCGTCTAGTTGTATTTGAAATTTCATATATGTGCACAAGTTACATGTTAGGTAGTAGTCTACTCTATCAGATCTTATCAGTTTGCTGTAAAATTTCAGTTGTATTAGGCTGGATCACGGTAATTGTAGAATTCTGCCCATTGTTGACCTATAATCAGGTTACATAATTTTATTTTGTTCTCCTATTATTTACAATATTTTATCCTATGTTATATGTATTCATATTACTTATGTATATTATATTTTTATTTATATTACAGTCTTTTATTTTTCTAAAAGTACAAATGCGAAATGGTGACAGGAAACACAACAGTACTGATTGTAGTTATACTCATACATTTTCATAAGTAATTAGTCTATTGCAGCTTTTACTGATCGGATTTTTGTGATATATTTAAAATTCGTTGAATCAGGAGCAGCACCTAGTAAAGTCCTAGATTTTCGATATGCAGTAAACGTGTTAAATTGCTGTATCTGTTGAGTCATTATGATAATCTGAAATATCTGTGTTTATTAATTATGTTGAGAACTGTAATAAAATTAAAAGTTGCATAGTCTATATGAATTTAAATAATATTAATATTACATGACTAAATAAATAATGTTATTTTTACAATACAGGTGAAGGAGTTACTGATGAGTTTTGGACAACTGAGAGCATTCAATTTAGTAAAGGATTCAGCTACAGGTCTATCCAAGGGTTATGCATTCTGCGAGTACGTTGACGTGTCAATGACTGATCAGGCAATTGCTGGATTAAATGGAATGCAGCTGGGAGACAAGAAACTGATTGTTCAACGAGCTAGCGTAGGCGCCAAGAACCCTATGATTGGTGCACAAGCTCCAGTTCAAATTCAGGTGCCTGGGTTATCAATGGTGGGCACAAGTGGGCCAGCTACTGAGGTAAGATAATTTTATTATAATAAATTTATATGTATAATATTAATATATATATATATATAAACAAAATATAATAAATAAATAAATAAATATATATATATTTCGGCTTCTTCCCAAGGAATGAATTTAGTTTTAAGATAATAAGTTATTTAAAATATCATATGCTTTTACTACTCACACTTCTCTCGCTTCTTTTTGGCTCTGTTATCATCCATTCCAAATTATTATACTAAATTATACTCTATTTTAACCTGTACTATACTACTGTCTTTAGTTTTCTAACTCTATGTTTACATCCCCTTCTATCCCTTTGTATTTTTAGTTTTGTTTTTTTATTGCACTGTTCTTCTTTAATATTGTTCCTCTATTTCTTTGATTATTTTGATACTCTGTTTCTTAAGCACTGTACGTCATCCTTTTTCCTTTCAGTACCTTATAATCTCTACAGCATTCCACCAGTTTCTCATTATATAGTTCCTCATGTATAGCATACTGCTTTTCCAATATCTATTATTTACTTTTTTCATTATATTCATTAAATCATAATTTCTTAATAATACATTATAAAACACACGCGTATTGCATTTAACAAAATGTATTATGACATATATGTAGGTTCTTTGCTTGCTAAATATGGTAACACCTGAAGAATTAATGGAAGAAGAAGAATATGAAGATATCTTAGAAGACATCAAGGAAGAGTGTAATAAATATGGTGTAGTCCGATCTGTGGAAATACCTAGACCTATAGAAGGTGTTGATGTACCTGGATGTGGGAAAGTATGTTTTTTAATATAATAAAATATTAATTTATTTTAATTTATAAAAATATATTAATAAGTTTCTTAATGTTGTAGGTATTTGTCGAATTTAATAGTGTGATTGATTGTCAGAAAGCACAGCAGACTCTTACAGGACGAAAATTCAATAATCGCGTTGTTGTAACATCATATTTTGATCCTGATAAGTATCACCGCAGAGAATTTTAAGACCTAGATTTTCTTTCTTTCATACCAATTCATAATTTACTACAGTGTATAATATATATATATATATACACATATATTCATTAAGTACATATATAATATATATTATATATATGTATTGAATGAATAATCTAAAGAATCTAAAAATTAATGACTCTCTTTTATCGGAATGTACAAAACAAAATGTAATTGTTTTTTGATCATACTGTGCATTAAATGGTAATTGTAATTTACGTATCTTTCGATAACATAACCAGATATAAATAATCCATAATTTATGAAATTACTAGTAAGAAAAGAGATGCTATAAAAGGATACCATTGTACAAATAGCGACATCATTGTTTACATCAATCAGTAGTGAGATTGAAATAATCCATTGTTAAATGCAGAATTATATAAAAATAAATAATAAATTGTCATACTGCATACAATTTTTTGTATAAAAACATTTTTTATCTACATTACATATATATAACATTTGATATCTAAGGTGCAGCTTCAGTTTGCAATGCAGGTTGGTATGATGCATGGCTTTCTCCAGTATCAGCATTATCAACCACAAATTTTTGTAATAGGACGTAGAGTCCACCGCCGGCAAGTAGCATGCTAATTCCTATTAGAAGTACTATAGACCATGCTGGTATTGCAGTTCCCCCTAAAAAATTGATATATTTAATTATTATGTACATCATCTTCCCTATATTTTGTTTTTATATTTTTTACTTACAATAATAACGTCTAGTAATTGTTTTTCGACCTTTCAAAATTTTACGTCTTGCTTCAACTCCATCCATAAAGATTCCCATGATTACTATATACAAAATTAATAAATAAGAATGTAAAAGTAAAAAGAATGTAAAAGTAAAAAGAATGAGAAATAATATTCCAATATAGTTTGTATTGTCATTACATATATTTATTCATATTCTTATTGACCACACTAATATATTTTACAATTCTTTACATTTATAAATGTATGTTTTTAATAATGTATTACATATATTCAATGTATATATTTTATTTATTTCAATTTTGTGTTTCATGTTCATATATATTTAAAAAATTTATTTAAAAAATTCTGGAACGAGGACATAAATACGTATATTGTGTACATGTGGTATAATTGCTACTAATACTATTTTATTAAGATATAATTTTAGGATTAATATAATTTACAAATTTTAATTAAGATTTCCAGAATTATAATTAAATATTTTATATTTTATGCAAGTCGATTCTTTGCTTTTTCATCAGTGCACAATAGATACGTTTAATAGTATGTAACAATTATTTCAAAAGTATTGTATTTGAAATATAATTAATTTAATTTATATACTTACATAGGCCAATAGCAACATAGCATAATAACTTTTTAGAACACATTGTTGTTTTTACCAAAACTAACCACGTTATAGATAGATTAGAATCAAAATTAACACTTGCAGGTAAAATAAGCAGGTGAATAACGCTCGAATCGTGTCAGAGATGAGGATGTGGATACGAACGTGTGAATCAACGTTTTGATAAGATATTTGATAACAAATGGAAACCCATCTTATCGCATTTTTACAAGAGATAAAAAGAATTTTTTGTATGAGCGCTTATGAGAGCACTAAACAAATTATCTTTGTTAATTGGTATTTTAAATTCCTTAATTATCTGTTTATTAATTCTGTCAATTATTTGTATTAGTAAATATTTAATATCTTTTACACGTATTAAAATTTGTTTAATTCGTTTTTGTAACTGCAGGCAAAAATAAAATAAATTATACTTATAATTTAATAATAAATAATTATTCAAGTAAATATGACAAACGATTTGATTTAGTTAAAATAAATTTATACAAGCATATAATAATATATGTACAAGTTTATATAAAATACTTCATCCGAATTGTACACTATGATTTAAGGCGATTTAAATATTTAAAAATTGAATTTTTTGCGTGCTTGACATTGAATAATCGCCTAAAGAAATGTGGAAATCCAGAATGTAGTTGGAATTTGACGGTTCGGATATGAAGCAGATTATCGGGAGTGCAGGTCGAAGATTCAGGTGAGTATGGGTAGGATCTATGAAACAGAAAAGATTTATAGTCAGTTAATATTTTTTAATCGCACATACTAACTTTTTATTAAATAGAAATCAAGGAAACCAAATTACAAGTAATAGATCATTACATAATAATCGTCGTAATATATTAAATTAGTCGATACCAACAAGAAAAGATCTTCAACTAAATATCAAATGAGATACTTTCTCTAACACACGAAATAGATATAGTTAAGATTAATGCCTTATATTAGAAGGTTTATAATAATATTCTATGTAGTTGTTCATTAATCCTTTGAAATATTTCTATTTAAATTAAATATATAAATATATCTTAATTAACTTTCAAAATAGTTACATATACTTACGAACTAAATTTGTAAAATAAATCAATAGCTTAGTATGCTTTATATGTATGTATAATGTTTCAAAGGATCATGAGAAACAGTTACTGAAGCAGCATTTAAAATGTTGGTATCGACAGTTTATATGTTGACTCGAATAATTAAATATATTCCATCTGTTCTTTTCATACAATATTAAAGTAATTTTACGGCGAAAATAAAGCTCTATGCAACTTACGGATATAATTACCATCATAATGTAAATAGAAATAGCTGGCACATATACAAGGCTTTCCAAAACATCACGTTTCACAATACAAGCTCTTCTCTGCCTTAAAAGACAGTACTCGCATTGTTTCTTCCCCTCTCGTTATTTTCTTCGTTTAGTTTAGTTATCATTTTTACTTAATACATTTTCTCTCCCTTTCCTTTTTTCCTAGAGATTGCAGTTTCCCTGGTATAATTGTGATTTTTTCCTTTCATTTTTTTGTTTATGTATTCAGCACCACATGATTTCGAGGAAACGTTCGCGCAAACACATGTTTTCTTTTTTTTACTTTCCTGTCTCTGTCTGTACCCATTTTGTATGCACCCTGTTGGCGCAAGAATTCCAAAGTCGCCGCACTTTATGGCGATTGCTTGACAACACTGCAATATGGTCGAAGAATATCAAATCTACTGATTTACAGCAGAAAAGATACACTTCGACATGTACAGTACTACGTGATCGTATATCTTTCATTAACACGCAAATTCTGTGCTATTATATATATATTTGATAGATATTCAACGAAAAGAACAAATCGATATAATGGAAAGAACATGCAGATAAAATGTATATGATGCGTACACATTAAATTGTTGATTGTTTTTTTTTAAAGCTGACTACATTTCGGCGCGAGAGAACATGAATTTGTGCATTAATGTTTCAAGTCGCGCACATACTGTACATATCCGGTACCGTAAAAATATCACAAAGAAATAATTATTCGAATGATCAATACAATTTTAATTTGCATTTATATTTACGAGTAATCAGTTAATAGGATTAAACACCACCTAGTAACATAAATTTTTACGTCGTTTATTAACATATAAATATAAGCATATAAATAAACAAAAAATGCAATATATAAATAAATTAAATTTGTGTAGTGGTGTGTATAAATATAAGAAGTGTATAAATATAATAGCAAATAAGACATCCTTGTAAAAAGAAAGTTTTCATTGGAATTCTGTTCCTTTAATAAAATAACGGGGCAGTTACATAAATAATTATTTTAGGTTGTACATATATTTTAAAATTGGAGTACGAAAAATAAATAAAATATAATAATATATAAATAAAACAAGATTATATAACATAATATCAAGTAAAAAACACAAAGCTGAACGTTGTTCTTAATATGTTAATCGTTCTTCGATTACTTCGTTGCATGCAATATATCTCAGAATGCATACTCCCGTTTCACGTGTATTAAGTTTCATACTCCTAGTTATATGCATTCATTTTTAAATTTACAGAAACATGAATCCCTCGTCGCAAACAAATATATTCTATTATTACACCAAAGAAGTGTAAAATTAAACAAAAAGAAAAAATAAATGTAAGTAATACTGCAAAACGCTTACGTTGTTTAATAAGTACTAATGTTCTCCGCAAATGTTCGTGACAACATCAAGTACTTTATTATCGAATAAATATTATATATACCAAAACAAAAACGGAGGATTCACAAAAACAATTTTTTCCTATAAATATACGAAACAAATTATCGATAAAGAAAATTCCTTGACTGTAGATAATAGAATGTATAATAATAATTTGTTTATAATTTACATACTACGTTAGAAGTATCTATAACATTGGACATTAATTGTCATAGGTTTCTGATCTAAATACGAATCTTTTTGTGCCTAAACTACAACCTATTTGCAATCAAAATCATGTAATTTCATTTGAAATATTGTATTATTGAATGGCATAATGATTTTTAAGATATTTGAAGGATAATGAATTTCTCTTTCATAAGGTTGGTGGCGTTATTACTCGATTGTATTCAGTGAAATGCATGTAGAATTAATAACTATTATTATCGTGTTTCTTAAACTCTATTGAGAAGTGTTTTCACATTGGCTTAACGTATTGCTACCTTTTATTGGTTACTTTATTTCTTCATTTTAATTTTTCTCATTCTTTATGCAGTGACAATACTTTTTCGCTTATTCAATATTTGACATTATTTTCTCCTTCCTTGTTTCTTTGTTTCAATAATTCAGTCAAACTGCGTTTTTGAGAAACGCCTTCTATTTTCATTGCAGAATTATAGAACTAAATGCATATATAGTATCCCGTGACCAAATATTAATTTTATATTCGTAAATATTATAATATTATGTATTATATATAATATACATATATGTATTTTTATTATTATATATTCTATATAACATCATAAATTAAATTGTGTAATATATCTCAGAAATTTACGAAATTGTATACAAGAACAAGATCTTATTTGTTCATACATGCCTATATGATCGTATTTATTACGTTACTATGTGGTTACTCTACAGTAACAAATATCTCTAGCTGCGGAGCAATGACAGCGGCGTTTCTGTTAAAAGTTATCGCTTGTTAGAAGTGGTGTTCATATTAATAAATAAATACCGCGAACATCATTGAACATATCTTTATATATATATTAATATATATATTATTATATATAATAATATATATATATTATATATATACATAATAAATTAATTGAATGTATTACCGAATAATCGTGTATCTTTTACGAACTAAATATTTTGGTTTAAATTTAGGTTTACCTTGTGGCTAGCTGATGGTATGATCCAACGTAATTTTCTTCGTTTCGCTTAGTGATGTAGAGGAAATATTCGTGGACGAAGATGATACACGGTCCTTTGATAGGCTACCGTTTGGATTTAATTTGGAACTTCCTTCACTGATCTCTTTTTTACTGTCGTGTTCCATTGTATTACTGTCAGCAGTTTTGCTTGTTTCGTGACCCTCGCTCTTTGTTTGCTCCTTGATATTTTCCCAAGTACGTACGTCGCTGTTCCTTTCTATAATACCCTCTTTAATCAGCACTTCTTTAAATATAGCTAAAGTTTTACGGAGTGTTATGCAGAAACCTCTAGACGCTGGTATTAATGGAAATTCTGGTAAAATTTTGTTATCTGGATAAAAGAGTAATTATTAAAATTATCGACTGCAAGTTTTCATAGATTAAAAAGAAAGAAAAATTACAACATACCAACGTCAGATATTTGTTTAAAAGTAGTAGGTGTTACTGGAGATAATGGGTGTTGATTATTATGTTGTTCAGAAATTTCCATCCACAACTCTAAACGTTGCAATAATTTGTTTGCATGCCTCTTGAAATGTTCAATAATAATATCTTTAAATACAGGTGGTGGATGTTGTAATAACTTAGTCTGTGCTTGAACCAATTTTAGTACAACCATTTCATTGTACATTCTTGAATTTTCTTTTCCTTGTTGAGAGCCTTTTTGTTTATCGAATCCAGCTTCATTAAAATATGGTTCTGGTACGAGAATAAGGCCTTGAATCGAGACTATAACTTGCAAGAGAGTCGAGGAACTTGTCCACACTTCTGTTCCACGGCCAGACCATGTTCCAAGTAAGCTTACACAAACTTTACCATCCTCATACAGATTGGGATTTAACCTATCATTACAGTAAGAAATATAATGACAAAGTGGTGGAGCAGCAGGATAATCGGCAGATAATTGAAAATCAAAAAGAAAAAGACCATCTTCGTATGGTGTTTTCTCAGGTCCACGAAACATTACAGAATATAAATCTATTCTATCTTCAAATCCCTTTACCCATATACCGGGTGGAAGTGAACTTTTTAAAAGTTTTAATTCCTTGGAAACAGTTCTGAAAAAGTTTGTAGGATCTGTAGGCTGAAACATTGTTAATTTAAATTTATGACTATCTGGTGCTGTTTCTTCTATAGAAAATCCTTCCCCTTCTGTATATATTGGTGGTGGAATTTCTATGGAATATTCTGATGGTTCTTGTAACAATTCTATACGTTTTTCTTCTTCTTTCTTCTGCTTCTTCAAAGGAGACGATCCTTTTTCGGCATCGGATAATGACATCTTTGATAACCCGAATCGTCTAGAAACTTCTGCATGCGCTAGTACAAGTTGAGCTTTTATTAAAGTGCACAATTTAACGCAAACTTGAGAACTAGCCACGTGAGAACTTGTTATGTGCATCTGAGTTTTGGAAGTTTTATTCATTTCTGATTTCTCTATTGAACGATCAGGTACATTGTTCACATCCTCGCTAAGTAGAAATTCGCCACTTGAGTCACTCGAACCCGATTCTTTCTTTGAATTTTCTGCAGAATACAATCCAGAATCTTCAGGATTAGGATTAACATTAATAAATAAACGATTAATTGATTCTTCACCTTTTACGTTCTGTTTATTGCTGGGTTCGTCGTTTTTATGATCAATGGATTCTGTCATATCCGTTACAGTGGTAATGATCTTTTCACAAGGATTACTTCCTGATTGTATATTATTGGAATTTTCTATATTGTTCTTTTCTATATTTTCTTCTGATCCATCAGATTTATGCGTAAATAATCTTGTTACTTGATCCGCCATACGTTGCGCTACATTTGCACGACCACGTTCACGGACTCTCTCCAGAAGTCCTTGAAAATGACATTCATGGAAGAAAGAGGTACCCATAAGTTTATCCATGTATCGACAATCTTTATAAACTTCTAATAATTTTCTCATAACTTCGGTTGTCTGAAGTGAGGGATTTTGAGTGAAAATCTCTTCCAGTCTAGACATTGCAATGCGAGCTTTTTCGATGTGTGCGGCTAACTTTGGTTTTATATTTTCTAATTCTGTTTGTTCTGTACCATCGGTATCGGCGATATACCAGTCTTCCAATTCCGTTTCCCATGACGCGTCAGACGATACATCGTCCCAAAGTTCTCCTTCGTCACTATCATATTCACCTACTTTATACAAATCTTGAGGCCAACACATACTTACATGTCCATCAACCCACCACACTTTAACTCGTCCTTCCGGATAATTATCTAGCACTTGACCAGCAGTACATCCAGCATCTTCTCCTTCAAAATTAGCTATTCGAATTACTAATGTACCTGGCCTGTACTGAAAGTCTGGATGATCTTTTAAATCATATACACTGACTTCACGTTCTTCTAGTAAAGTTGGCCTAACAAATATTTATCAAGTTTAATATTATATTTTTCCAATAAATTCCATTAGTTACAATGAAAAATGTATCAGTAGTAAATATACTTACTGCGGACTTTGACTAGAAGTGTATGTTTTAAACCATTTTATTTTAGCTGTTCTACCCTGATGGTCAACACTTTGAACTACACCATACATTCTAGACTCTTCCTTTTGATCAACTACAAAATCACCAGGGAAGAATTCTTTATCATCTAAGTGATGAATCGGATAAAGTTGTGTTGATGGAATACCTAAAAGCAGAAATAGAAGTTATACAAATTTTATATTACTGAAAAGTAACACATCATCAAAACAGCTATTTATAAAATTTACCAAATTCTACTGAACCATCTTGCCATACAACATTAGCTTTTGTACTTGTAGATAATGTTTCCACAACAATTTTAGTCCCTGGAATCAATGGAACTGGTGGAATCTTCTTCTTTGCCTTGCATAACTTTTTCTTTTTCAGAACCTTTGTCATTAAAGCTGGGCTTTTTTTCTTTTTACCCATGGATGACATGCTAGAACATCCACTAGATACCTGGAAATATTAAAATTTATTATCTTCATTCATTATCTTACGTTTATCATTGACTAGATATTAATTGAAAAAATTAATAAAAAATCTTACTGAAGCACTGTCACTTTGCGATCCAGTATCTTCTGTATCCCAATCATCTGAACTTTCAGTATTCTGGTTTTGTACCGGAGGCATTAGAGTATTATTGCTTGTAATATTTTGTAAATTGTTAATATTATTATGAGCATTCTCTTCTAATGTTTGCTGTTCATTAAGTTTATCTTTATCCTTCTCCTTTTTTCTATCTTCAACTGGCTTTGTCACACTGATATTTGGACGTGTTTTCTTTGGACTATGTTTAGGAACTTGAAAAATGTCTCTTTGTTGTTTTCTCCATTGTTCTCGTGTAATGACATTTTCATCACTTTTAATTACATAAAAGTTTCGATCTCCCACTTGCACAGTAGATGGTTCAAAAACATTCAATAATTTTAGTTTCTTCAAATTTTCTCCTTCAACTACGAATTTTGGTTGAGCTTGATCTGACCAAGCACCATCCTTTGAATATGCTCTACACTGCCAATGCACTCCTACCCAATCTGTTTCTACCTTTTCTACAATTACCTTTGTTAGTTTCTGTGGTTTAGATTTTCTCTTTGCTTTCATTTCTTTTGTACATGTAATCCATTGTGCATCTTCTAGGCAGTGAACTGGTCCCCACAAACTTTGACCAGGATAAAATTCAGAAGAATGAGGAAAATCATTATCCTAAAAAATTTTCATTGTAGTTTTAATCAAATAATTATTCTGGATTTAATTCTTACATTATCACGTCTCTCCTCTAATTGTCCTAAAACACGAGAATCTGTTTCATTTATGACACAACGAGATCCATCGGGTGTAGTAAGCCACAATTTAAAATTTGCCATTTTTATGCCACCAACCCATGAATCCATACAAACAGCTATATCCGTTGCAAATTCCTATAAACATAAACTATTAATCATGATGTATGAGTTACTTTGATAAAAATAACAGCTATAAATGTATGATTACATACTTCCAAAGGAACTAAATCTTCGCTCCTAATATTGGTAAGCACTTGTTTAGTACCAATCACTTGAACACAGGCAGTAAGCTCAATATCCCTACAGTATCCTCTCTGTGTATCCTTTCCTTTGATCATCCGACGTACAACATCTCCTGGCATAAGTGTTCTATCTGCTAAATGTACCTATAAATAAAAAAATTCATTTTTAGAAACCCTGATATTCTTGCAACAATAAACGGTTACGGTTATTATATCAGATATGGATTCAAATTTGAATGTAACATTCAATTGCAGATTCGTTGGTATGACAGGTGTCGCTTTTCATAGAATTAGAAACAAATACAATAAGAAAAAGGTAATAATGTAATGAAATATTAATAACCAATTTATATATAGTCTACTATTTTTAAGCGATGTATTTGCGTATTGTGTTAATTGTTAAATACCTTCTTCGAGCTGACCAACTCCTCGATACCGGAGGGATGCCAGACCACGCGAATCTCGCCCTTTTTCCTCTTTTGGCTCTCTTCGCTGTCAGAACTTTCTTCGGACAAATCTTGGTCGTCATTTTCCATAACAATTCCGAACACAACGTTACCTTTCTTATCCACACGATAGACGACATCCTCGTAAAAGTACTGACACTCTACGCCAAAGTTCGTAGCCATCTTTCCTCTAATCACTGAATACTCGCTCTCTGCCGACGACGGCTGACAGAAAGTTACACGGCGCAACGGTTACGGCGCACGTCGCAAGCAAGGAACTTGGCTCCGACCCCGAACCCGACCCCAACCCCGACTTAAAAACTACCGATTTTAGGTGCCTTTTGACTAGTTTTGATTGTTCTCACCGATCGAGATGTTATCGACTTTTCCCAAATCGAGAATTGTTCTCAATCTTTTCTCAATCGTCATTTCAAACCATATGTCAAAATATATTTTTATCTAATATGTACCTTATCAAGTATACATTTATACGTATTTATAAAGCACTTACGTATAGTTTGCGTATGAAATGTGTATATATGATACATGCACATATGTATGTAAAGTTTAGTTGATAAATTTATCTTATTTGGGAGCGGTTTCATGTACGATTTGACAGATGTATAGCTCATAATCATATGAAGTAACAAGGAATTAATGCTTTGCTTTTGTGAAAAAATAAGGATTCTTTAATGGAGTTACTTTTTTAATATATTGAGAAATATAAAATTCAATATATATTAATATTATTTATATGTATCAAATTAATATATGCGTAAATTTTAATGAATTTATTCAATTTTCTGTATGTATACAGGATTGATTGTCAAATAAATATATCTATGTCTATAGTTTGCAAATATTTAATAAACAATAAAGAGTAATACCTTATTTAATTAAATAAATATAATTATATTATATTTATTCAATTATACATAAATATTTTTACTTTATTTCAAAAAATGAAACAATCAATTTTATTTACTTTTTCAAGAAACTATTTAGTTTCAACATGATTGGAACAATTTTTATTAGAAAGGAATATTTCTCAAGGAATAAAATAAATAGAGAGCATAATTCATTTGGAATTGACTAGATATGTGAATAGAAACATTTTAGGAACATATTATTACATAAAGTCCGATTTGAATGCCAAAGAATAATTCTGTATAAATCTCTCTCGTTTAAAATCATTAAACTGCGAAATGAGTGCGTTGGAATCCTTGACCCAAACTTTGTAATATAGTTTGCACTTCGCTTTCATTTTGATGATAAAAGACATATGCATCAAATTTGGTTGCTAAATTGCAATTAGTGTCTCTGTAAAATAAATTAAAAGCTTATAAATTCCATAAAATGGTTTAATATTAATTATTATTATTTTTTACATTAAAACAAAAATATATGACACTTATTACAGTTCATCTTACCCTGCAATAAATGCAAAATAATTAGGAATGTTTCCAGTACGACCACAAGATGAAATTTCCATGTAACTCTGTTTACATATTATCTAAACATTGAATTAGAATGTATTCTCATGATATCATAATCTTACATATAATGAAAATTATATTTACATACTGCATCATTCGAATCCTGAGTCACCCTAATTCCTAGTTCTAAACATTCAAATTTCACAGGTACTGACTTCACTTCTTCTGACTTTAGTACTTGCAAAATTGCTCTTTCAATTTGTTTAACATCACCTTTTGTACCAATATATATTGAACCACAGTATTTAACAGAAAATCCAGCATTTAGTGATTTACTTTGTGGCTTAATCATTTCAGTTTTCTCATTCTCATCTTGTATTTCAGAATTAAATCTTTTTAAGATCTGTTTTAATCCCTCAATACCCGAGCTTCTTATAAGATGAACAATTGGTGCATATAATTCACAGGTTGATTTATTGCGGTGCTGAAAATGTATGATGTAAGGAATATGTAGGGTATATATTATATGCTTAAGTGTTATATTATTTGAATATACCTTACCTTAATTACATATAAATATACTGGTTGACCTATAGTTTTTCTCATAAATTTACGTAATTGTCCTTTGGTATTAGATGTTATAGCATTTCCATTTATTTCATCTAATATATCTCCAATTTCAACTTTATCCTAATAAAAGTAAAAGGTAAAGGACAGTTAGAGTCTTAAATTTTATTATGTATGTATATAGAAATTTTAAAAAATTATTCTGTTTATTACATCTTCTGCAGCTACAGAGTTTTTATCTAAATTAACTATTAAAGCTCTCCCTTTGGTAAAACTGTAATAATACAAAATATTATTCACAATGAACATTTGTTTTTACTAATGTAACTTTCTTACCATACAGAAATACCTAAACTTTTACATGGTACTAATTCCAATGCTAAACATTCTGGTAATTGCCAGGATTCATCCAAAAAACTACAATTCCGTAAATTTAATTTGAAATTTAATTTACTGCTTTGCAGTAATACTGATAAAAATATTTCTCCAAGAATATTATCTCCCAGAATACTGTTTTTATCATAATAATCAGTAGCCATTAATGGTGTTCTGACCTATGAAGTTTTACATACATAAATTATAAAAACATAATGATAATTATGTAGAATCAAAAATATACATTTTATTTAAGATATTAAATATCATTTATACACACTAGCATTTCAACTGGCATATGAAGGCACTTTCGCATTAAACATGTTTTAATTAAAAGCCTGAGATGCCCAGTAGGTGTATACACTTTTGGATTTTGTGTGACTTGTTCGACTACCAAAGAATAGGTACAAGAGGAACTAAAATAATGTTATTAATTTTTAATTTTAAGTTTTTACTTATTAACATTAAGTTTTAAATATTGAAATATTATAATAGAGATTTAATTAAAATTTATAAATACAAATGTTCTTATTTTCTTAAAATACTACAGTAGTGAGAAAAGAATTAAATAACCTATAATAAATTTTATTTATTACAAATCTTTTTGCAAACCTAAAATGTTTTTCTGCAATTTCTTCCATCCAGTACCAAGCATCGGGTAATTTTGGAAATCCTATGGGATTTAAACGCATCAATATACCTTTCTGGAAACATCTTTCTAAACATTTAAAAAAGAAGGGCAGGTCTTTATTATCTTCATCAATCTCAATGTTACTTTCAGTTAATTTTCTTGTCCAGCCTGAAATTGTTTTTTTTATTTAATAGTATACTTATCATATGACATCATTTCATCATGTTTAATGATATATTGACAAGATTTATAATATAATAAAAAAGAATAAGGATGAAAGTATGATTATGATCTAAAAATTTTTAATATTAATGAATTAAATAATAGATAACAAACCAATGTTGCAAAAATAAATTATTTTATTATACTATTTTATACTAATATTTGATTACATTTTAAATATCTTTTATTTACATTGCATTTATATCTTTATTTAACAAAATAGAAAATAATATGGAAATATATCTTTGGAAATTAATTCAAGAATTTTGTAATTCTAACAATAAAGGTTTAAAATTCAGATAAATATAAAGTTTATAAAGAAATCATTGTATAATAATTTTTTTAATGAATTATTAATTTCCTAACCTATAAAAGCGTTACATTGTTTAATTACCTTTCAATTCTTTAATAAGGGGATTTGAGACCGTCATGGCATTATCAATACAGATTATTGTCAAATATCGGCAATTAGTTCATTACATAAATTAGATATCAACTAGAAATTATTAACAATTAAAAGAGATATCATTTTAGTCATGTATTATTCTTTTAACAGCATGAGATGATGCTCTTAATACATCAAATGTCACTTTTACGAATTCTGTTACATTTGTGGTGCGCATGTTGTATGCATATACACGCAGAATACTTGCATTGTTATTAACGATACGATAAAGCGTACATTTCCAAGCATGTAACTGCACACATAATCAAAGTTGATGTATTGATAACGTATACGTGTGCTTAATACCAATTTTACCCGTTTGAAGCGTATTGTACTTATATTCGTATCAGTTCGTATTTTTACTGTGTTGTGAGTTACGTAAAATTAAATTCATAGATTCCACTGCATTTATCTTTTTAAAATTTTTATATATTCCGTATATTAAGTAACATTACATATAAATAGTTTTGAAATAATCGGTAAAAATGGCAACAACTGTGCTTAATGTGAATGAAATTAAATCGAGAGCTTTAGAAGCTTATGCAAATAAATTTAGGGAGAATGCGAATGTTTGTGTGTGCGCACCCGGTCGCGTGAATTTAATTGGAGAGCATACCGATTACAATGAAGGTTTTGTTCTACCGATGGTAAAATTTTTGATGTTTATATAAATACTACGTTTCTTTGTATATTACACAAAATTATTAAATCTGTAATTATTGTTTTTCGTGATTAATCGGAAAATATATTTTACAGAACTCGTTATTGTTCGGGAGAAGTAACGCTGATTTCAAATTATATCTAACTTATTTATACTTAACTCCTTATTTTTCATGCCATTAATGTATTATATTTAAAGATCCAATCAGTTCATTATCATCCAGTAATCGATTTAATCAAATATGTATGTTAATAAATAACATTAAATAAGAAATGACATTTTCAAACAATAGATTTGTTTAATTCGTTAAAAATTTGTTTCACTAGTTATCGATAACAAAATTTAGTTGAGCAAAGATATATTATGATTTGTATCTTATTATCTCTTATCATTTATTATCGTATAATCATACATTCATCTGATTTTTTAATTTTCTATCGATATGAACTACTGTTATTTTTTATAATACATGCGTACATCGATTCTAATATATTATTGAATATGAGAAATAGATTATTAAAAATTATTAATTACCTAATAATTGAATTTTCACACAGAATTTGTTAAATTGATATATTTTATAAATAAATAAATAAATAAATATATATTTATATCATTATTATTAATATATTATATATATGTATTAATTTCGGGTTTTAAAAATTTAGACAATTTTAATGATTTATCATCTATTAAAGTCCTAAATATGTATTACTTTTTAGAGTATTATTTTATTTATATACGACTTTTAAAAATTGTTTTATTTTTGCAGAAAATTTAGTTATATTAACAATATAATGTCTTTTAATTAAATTGTTACTCGATTTTTAAAAGTAGAAGTTATAAGTATGTTTGTATTTAATGAAAATATGTAATCATTAAATTATTTGAGATATAACAAATACCAATAATGGAATAAAGCGTAACGTTTTCCATATTTTTAGGCATTGCCCATGGTTACACTCATAGTTGGAAAACGTAACAATGTGGATAAATGTAAAATTGTTTCCCTTAGTGAAATAGTTAGTTCTGAAAATTATGTTGAATTTGAAGTTAGGTCTCATAAGAGTATAAAACCAGGAGAACCAAAATGGGCTAATTATGTAAAAGGATGTATAGCAAATTTTATTTGTTAGTTTATTCATTATTTTGATCCATTTTACCAAAATGTAATAAAAGAATTCTATTGTATAATTTAATTAAAACATTGATTTTAGATGATGTGCCATCTTTTAATGCTGTGATTGTATCCTCTGTACCAGTTGGTGCTGGTCTGAGTAGTTCAGCTGCTTTAGAAGTTGCTACTTACACATTTTTGGAAGCATTAACTGGTATAAAATCAGAAAAGCCAGAGGATAAAGTATAATGACAGAGTATATTATATAAATTATAATTTTACTAAATTAGAGAAATGTAAAGCTTATATCTTTCAGGCTTTAGCATGTCAACGTGCTGAACATGATTTTGCTGGAGTTCCATGTGGTATCATGGATCAGTTTATCTCTGTAATGGGTAAAGAAGGCTATGCTCTTCTTCTTGATTGTAAAGATCTTAGTACTAAACAAATACCTATGTCACAAATGAATGATTATATCTTTCTAATTACTAACTCTAATGCTCCTCATAAATTAAGTTCAAGCGCATATTGTGAGCGCAGAGATTGTTGTTATGAAGCTGCAAAAAGGTTAAATAAAAAAAGTTTGCGTGAAATATCTATGAGTGATATTCAAGGTAGAAAATAAATACAATTATGTTACAAGGCAAAATTGTGTTGTTTATTATGTTGATTTTATTTTTAGCTTTAAAATCACAGAATGTACCTGAAGAAATGATAAAACGAACTCGTCATGTAGTAACAGAAATTCAAAGAACAATTGATGCTGCAGATGCCCTAGAAAAAGGAAATTTTGATAAATTTGGACAGTTAATGAACGAAAGTCATGATTCTTTAAAGAAAGATTATGAAGTATCTTCCGTTGAGCTAGATACTTTAGTAACAGCAGCAAGAGCAGTAAATGGTGTCTTAGGAAGTCGTTTAACTGGTGCTGGTTTTGGAGGGTGTACAGTAACATTATTGAAAAAAGATGTAATTGACGAAGCAATTAATCATATGAAGGCCAAGTTAGATTTTTTCCTTAAATATTTCTCTTAAATAATTCTCTTCCTTTTTCTTTACACAACAATGTTTATAAATGTCTGTTTATTATAGGTATTCTGGAAATGCAACATTTTATATAGCAAGCCCTGCAATGGGTGCAAGAATCCTGGATATAAATTAAACAATATGATAATGGGAAGTAATTATTTAGTTTTAACTGATAAAAAGTCATGTTATTGGAGAAATCTAATTAAAAAGATTTATAATTTATTTTCATAGTTATATTAAACAGGCTTGTTTAATTTTAGAAAAAAATGATGTATTGTTAGAAAAATATGTATACCTACTAGTGGTTTTATTGAAATTTTGATTTTTATGGGATATTATCTAAAACTTAGAATAATGTGCCTGAAACATTTTTTAATATTTGTTAATATTTTTTGAAATGATATGAAGTATTAACATATGTTAAATGTAATAAGGAGTAATTTTTAAATAGCATGTACAAATAATGCGTCTGTATAAAAAGTCATGTAAAATACTATTGACAGTTTACGTGAATTTGCGTCAATGTATTCATTTATGTTTGTATATGCACAGGTTCACGAATGTATTCAAACAATTGTAGAGATCTTTTGTAAATATATTATGTGTGTTATATGAAACATTTTGAAATTTCATTAGCATTGTTGCTCTGAGACTTAATTATACTCTAAAAGATATTCAGAACATTCTACAAGATGTATATGATCTACAAGATATGTATATATACATATATATGTTTGTAATAAATATCTCGTTGATAAAATTCCAAAATTTCGTATATAACACGCATAATATGGGCATAAAGGATTTCTCTGATAAATGTTCAAATATTTTCGTGAGCCAATGTATATTTTATAATCCTACTTATAATCTGACCCTTTTGGCACAATATCGATGTAGTATATATAATCTTTTCATATATTTTCTTGTAAATTTTAAATTATTTTAAAATTATTTTATATTACTAATGTGTATCATATGTATTTTTAAGAAAACAGAATTTTCGTTTTGTAATGCAGAAGTACTTATGTACGTGAAATATCGTCGTATAGTATAACATTGTGTCGAAAGGGTTAATTGTTACATATTAAAATATGTAATTGTTACAAAGTAACAATTAATTATAAAATAAGATTGTTGCTCTTTATCATAATATTGTCTAACATATTGACCATCTTCGTCTTAATATAATACTGATACATATAAACTAAAGAAAGAGTACTTCCGGGACGGAATTTATAGAAGTCTAAATATTGTCAGTATCTGTTCATAGAAGCCGACGAAATATTTGAAAATTCTGGAAATAAATAAAAGTTTTATATAAATCATACATTTTTACATAAAATTGAACAAATCAGTTATTTAATTGCTCAACATATTATGTAAAAAGTAATAACATTTTAATTACCTTTCAAACAGTCATTAAGTTCAAGTTCGCTAGAGCTACACCTCAAACCAGAAGGTTTTACACCTTTGAAAATTTCTATAATACTTGGTTTCAAATTATGGAAAATTAAAGGTTGTCCACGTTTAGAAAAATCTTCCGTCAAACTTTTAATTCCCTAAATAATAAGTATATCAATTATAGCATAGAAATAAATTTTAATAAATTATAATAATTTTATAATTTGAATGTTAGTGCAGATACTTTACAGATAGTATTTCATAGTGTACCTTCGCGGCTGTAAAATCTGCTGCTTGAATATGCGTAGAATCTATGACAACAGGTACTGCGGTTCCCTGTTTCGTACCTTGCTTACTAATTACAGCTCGCACATATTCAACGCTCGGGAAAACGAGACTTCTGTCAGGCGTTATGACAAGATATTCACAGCCGTTAATACTCTGAAACAAAAATATCATATTATTAAGGAAACAGCGTAATAAAAAATATCATGAATGAAAGACATGAAAATATTTTTGTTCTTTACTATTACATTGATATTTCATTTTTATATAGAGAAAGTTAGTTAATAAGTATATTAAGATATAAAAGCATTCTTACTGTATCTTTATGAACTCTTAACGACGGCCTCGCTGAAGCGTAAAGTAGGAACAGAACGTTTATACCGATACCAATCACTATACCTATCTCAAGTCTTATAAAAAGACAGCATAGAAATGTAGCTATTGCTGGTATGAGATCAATTTCTGAAAAAGAAATGATGTATTAATTACACTAATCATTACACAGAGTACTATAAACATTTTTATATTTTACAACGTGATTTTATTCCCGTCTGTTTTCTATATTTTAGTATGTAGTACAATTTAGTATTTAGTATGTAGTAGAATATATATATATATATATATTCTTGTGTTAGCAAACTTCTATATTTATTCTGTTACACCTTCTATACCTATTTATTAAACTTCTATTTTAATTAATAGAAATTTATACAATCGTTATTAAAAACGTTTACAAGATGTTTTTTAAGTTCGTAGAATATCGTTTCTTAAAATTAAACTAAATACAAGAAAGTACTTTCAGAGTATTTAATTTAACCATGAGCTATGACCAGACTGCGAATGTTTATGTAAATTCATATACTTGCGAATAAATTTAAAGAAGCAGAACTTAAGTAAAAGTTTATTTTACTCATAAAATATTATAATGGGTACTATACCTTCGATATTTTATATATGTTTACATTACACGCTTTCTTGCATTTTTTCAAAAATGTATAAACATCCACAGTCTAGTTATGATTCTTTAAAATTCATAATTTAAGAAGTTACATTTACAAATTTTAAAAAACCTTAGCTAAATAAGAATAGATATAAGGATAAGCATAAGTATAAATGATACCAAGCTAGTTCATAACTAATTTAATTTATTCAGCAATAAATACTATTTACAGGCTGAAGCGGCGCAATACTTTATTTGCAAAATAATATTGATATTACTTGAAAAATAAGAGGGATTAATAATACAACGTACTTTTTGTTCGCCATATAGGCTTGATCACATGTAATTCCACCATAAAGATGACCGCCGCGATGATGATTGCAGCAAGGGCGGCGTTAGGAATAAAGTATAAGTATGGGGTGAGGAACTGAAGCGACACGAGTACTAGAAGGCCAGTATAGATACCGCCGAGAGTTGTCTTTACTCCAGAGGAATGGTTTACTGCACCTCGGCTGAGGCCACCGCTGACGGGCATCGAAGAAACGAAAGCCGACACAACGTTACACACGCCCAAAGCCAACATTTCTTGAGTTGCATCGATTGGTTTACCTTCATCTAGGATAATCGATACAATTGTTATGACTACATTAGCAAAAATTAAAACGAATATGAAAACATACATAATAGTTTCGAGATATTTATTTCAAGTATGCACTTTGCAGATAGTATCAGAGTATTTGAACAATCAGTTACTCATTATTTGACCACGGATTTTCATGCACTTATGGGAAACTTGAAAGTGCAAATATGCAAAGAACACATGTAATATACAAAAATATATAAAAAATTTAAAGTATAATATTCGTATATAATATTTTGTATGTAAAATAATTTTTACCCAGATTCTATCTTTTCCTAATTATCTTCTATGTAAACGTATTGACTGTACTTGTTGTTAGATGAAAATTACTAATTTTTAAAGTTAATCTCCTACATTTTGTATTTTTTCAATTTCAAGACAGTTAGGATGTCCTTAAGTAAAACACGTTACTTCGATTTTTTGGCTAATGTATGATAATATGGTCTCAGAATAAAGTCAAGATCAAAATTTATGATATTCACTTTTTGTGAACTATATTCTGTTATAATAATTTGTGATTGATACATTGGAAGCAAATCCTGTGTTTCTGGTAAGTTACAAATCTGAATAGCGACAATCTGAAAAACGGTCTCAATATATTCACATTTAAAATTCAAATATTTTACACTTGTGCAGAGAAAGTTCATTTAAATAAAGCCTTGTGATATGTGTAATAAGATTCGCGAAAAAGGACATTTGATCTTCAGAAGATACTCTTTGACTGATTAAATTTTCTTCTGTTATTTGATCTATTTCCAAATAATTTTTATCGAATTCTCTAATTTTTTGCTAAATTAATTATTACTACAATAAGTATGTTCGGAAAGAAATATTTTATTTAGAGAAAATGAATTGTGTAGTTGGTGAAAAACGTTTGTTATGAAACTTACTAAAAACTTTGGCAATGGAAATGGTTTCCAAGAGGCTCAACAAAGGAACGACTAGACATCCAGAGCCGAGGGCGGAAACCATGTCGACGAAATCGTACGTTTCGTTCTTGTGGTAGGTTTGAAATGGTGGTAGCCGAAATTCCGGAAGTCCTTGTTTAACGTGGCCAGTCAGTCTAACAGGCGAAGAACCTAAGTGACTTTCTAAAAGCCAGCACATAACGCCGCACACGAGGACCACGAGAATATTTCGCGCCGTAGACAGCAACCAGAGTGATTTTTGCATAATTACTTGTGCTTTTGATGACATTTTTGCAGCCTTTTTCATAAACGGTATGTCTTTGATTTTCTGAAAAAAAGAAATCATACAAAAAATATTCTTTATTTTATTTTTCTATAAAAAAGTAGGTAAGGTATAAGGTAGGTAGTAGTTGAGTAAAAAATCGCCGATGATAATACGTGAAAATATAAAATATAAAATTTCGGTAGTTACAATTCATGAAAAATTTTAATTTGAATCGTGTGAATAAATTTTAATTGATGTACATTCGTATCGTATACATTATGTCTTATACATATACATCTTATACATATGTATATGATGTTGAATGATATTCAAAAAATATTAAACAGTCAATAATGTTTGTATGTAAAAGTAACACGTGTAATAGCAAGGAATTAATTTGTAAGCAACATAATTCGACGAATCATTCACTAGACGTAAAGCACGATGCGGATGTGCAACTTTCATCGTTGCAATCTCGCTGCGATCATGTGTCTACTTCGTCGTTCTTAACTCGTAAAACAAAGAAAGATATATGATCACAGTGAGATTGCGACAAAAGTCACACGTCTGCACTGCAAGTATGTAAACAGCTCTGCAGAAAGTATGAAGAAAGATGAATCTACTTTGTATATATTTAAAAAATTATTTTTATGAGGATCTACTTGTGTTATTTTCCACTGAACGATGAAATAATACTAACTCTGAGAAGAAGAAGGATAATTATACACGAGATGCCCAATGCAGTATCCCAAAGCTTCGTCTCCCCAATTTTTTCAAATATATTTTGCCATACTTCGACGAATTTGCTACCGCCGATATGAATGCCTAGAATATCTTTTACTTGGCTAGTAGCTATAATAATTGCTGCTGCTGATGTGAAGCCGACCGAAACTGGTCCTGATATAAAATCCAATAAAAAGCCTGATAACAGAAGAAGATGTGTCAATATTTATTAAATATAAATATAATATATTATTGAATTGTTAATAAATAATTAATAATAACTGCAAAGTAAAATGAATAAAACAATAATAATTGAAAATGAATAAAAACAATAATTAATAAATATAATAAAATATACTATATATTATATATATATATATTTATAGTATAATATAATAAAATTAGTATAAATATATTATAAGATAAATTAATATAATATAATATTATTTAATATTAATATAATCAAATATATAATATTTTCTAATATAAATAGGAATATACACATAACTAGACTGTGGTTTTTTATGCATTTATGAAAAATTTAGATGCGTAAGAATGTGCAGGGCATATATATTGTAAAAATATAGAAAGTTTTCGAAGCAAGTTTCTCATTATAATATTGAGGGGATGAAATAAACCTGTGCTTAGATTTCACTCCTTCAGTTGTATTCATAAAAATATGAACTTGCATAAATATTCGCAGTTCACACATAACCGTTCTCTTAAAATTACGCTACAGAATTTAATTATTTGATTTTTATTCAATTATTTAAATACCACCGTCATTTCATTCGATATTATTCCACACAGAAGTAAATTTAAAAAACATATGAGCTCTAGGGCTATTCTAATAAAGAGGGGGAGTTTGAGAGTTTGTTGAGTTTCAATTAAAAAAAGTAATCGATAATACAATTACCTAAATGTAAAATTCCCATAAAAAAACAGACACAACCAGAGATGAGAGTTAAAAGAACCGCAAAGTCAGGTTCTAGATCAGATTTCTGTAATGTTTCTCTGGTTAATATCGCGATGATCGCGGTCGGTCCAACTGGAACGTCTTTACAGGATCCGAAGATGGTGTACACGAAGCACGCCATGAAAGACGAATACAAACCATACTGCAAAACAAACGAAATTATTAAATATTTTTACTTTTACAAGAAATTTTAATTTTGCCGTAATCTTCGAATTTTTATACTTCGATTTCAATGTTTAAAATAAAATTGAAACGAAATCGTGCATACCAAGAAGAATTTTCTTAAATTCTCATTTTTTTCAATTGAGATATTTTTTAACTGAGAAAATAGTTTCGTAGAGAAGTGTTGGAAAAATATAATTGAGCTGAAGATGTTATGCCGCAGGATTAATAAGGAGAAAGCGCCCTGAGTTTATTGTAATATTTGAACTAAAACATAAAAATATTCGTTTCAGGTAAGCTATCCAAAGTTCCATCTTAGGCCCGGTGCAGACGAGCGACTTTTTGGTGCTGTGTTCTCGTTGCGTCACGTATCTTTCTTTATTTTCCCAGCTAAAAACACAACGAAGACAGAAATACATCGTAACGAGAAAGCAGCGTCAAAAAGTCGCTTGTCTGCACCGGGCCTTATATTATAATGGGGCAGCCAATTTATCTCCTGCTTCGGTAATGCTTCTACCAGCTACCGTTAAGCGAAGCTCCAACTCTTAGTGCGTACACGCTAGTACTCGCAGAGTGAGCAAAAATGATTTTGGTACAGCTGGAAGACACGTAATGGGACCTACACAGTTTAAGGTTCGATGCACACGAGCGACGCGCTATCGCGACGACATCGCTACGATATCGCTATGCGATTCGGCAGATATATAGTATGTTACACACATAAATTCATATATGTTTCTAATCGTGCGATACATACGAGCGAGATTGTATCGCTCGACCACACAATCGCACAGCGACGTCGCTGCGACATCTTGTCTCGTCACTCGTGTGCATATTGTGCATTGGTTCGGGTCTTAGGCGGGTTTCGAATCACCAGATATCGCGCTGAAGTAAGAACAGTACGACTACGAATAAATCGAGTTGCAGAGGTGTCGGCTATAAAATCGACCGGAACATTCGATATTCGAGCCAGAGACTCCTTCTCGATTAGACACGATGCAGACGAGCGACTTTTGTCCCGCACGATATCGCTTATACGTCTTTCTTTGTTTTCCCAGTTCGGAACACCGAAGACAGACCGTAGCGATATCATCTACACAAAAGTCGCTTGTCTAAACGAGAAGGAGGAATATCGAAAGTTCCGGTCGATTTTACGGCCGGCACCTCTGCAACTCGATTTATTATTATTATCGAATCTAAGTTGCAGTCGACCGAGCCAGCGCGGCTGTTTTAAGATATGAAAATATATTTTATTAAAACACACTTATCAGCCAAGTTAATAAGAAACGTTGGTTAACGAGTTACGATTCAATGTTTCAGTTGCATAGTGGAAGATGTTGTGTGTCATAAATTTTAATAAATTTTCTTACAATTTCCGATGATTTTGACATTTTGTAAACATCATAATCGGTTTTACTAAAACGATATTCAAAACTGGTTGCGATAATGATGGAACGTTGGAATAATTTTGTTAGAGAACACTTTTGCATACGGAAGCCTTCAGGAATTTTAATTAGCTATAAATTTCTCGAGAATATCTCTAATAAATCTTTTGATTCAATAGTATGACGGAATAGTATGATACCACGATTAAACACGCGCACCAATACAAAACTATTCTATCCTTTCCAATTATATACTATTAATTTCCAAATTATTAAATTTGGCATAAAATTGTATGCAGTTAGATGCAACATTGTTTTTAACTTTGACAACGTTAATCGTAAAATTTTAATAGATATAATATGAAATTTTATAACATACCAGCACTCTCCTTTTGATATTAAATTTTTACTTCTCATAAAGAATAACGAGAATGATGTAACATTTCTTATTTCTTACTTCAAACTAAGTTCTAATAGTATTTTTTTAAATAGTAAATTAATCTTAATGTGTTAAAATATTTCAAAGAATATTTTATACATATTAGAAGCACGTTAAGAAATAACGTTACGAGTTAAGTTGCTAATGCAACGCTTAATAATTGCAATGCTTAATAGCTGCGAAAGTAAAGATGTATAAATCTGTTTAAGAGAGAAATAATCTTTTTTTTTTACTTCAAAATAAATTAGTTTTATATATACTATATATAAAATAATTTAATTATAAATATACTAAGGTATAGTGGTATGTTATTAAATTTGTAAAATTTCACGAGTGAACGAGCAAACTGTCTTACCTGCAAAGGAAGTCCTGCGACGTTCGCATAAGCTATTGCCTGCGGTATAACGGTAAGGCCTACGGTAATACCGGCAACAAGATCACTTACTATGTAGTCCTTGCGATACTTTGGTATCCACGCTGCTATAGGTACTCTTTTGTAAAGTAACTTCTTCCTGCAGGATCTTTTGATTCGTTGATATAACCACTTCCTTTCTAGAGAGCATAAGAAACCTTTTTCACGATTTTGTGGAACTGAAACAGGAGGGAATATTATAAAAGATATTGTAGATATACTATATCTTCATACTTTTTTATGATTAGTGTACAATGGAATAATAACGTCGCTGTAACTCCTGCGTGGTAATAAAATATACGTAATATGAAATAAAAATTTCATAGAAAAATTTCTTTTGTTAAAATATAAATACCAGTGCTGCATGTTAATGATAAAAACCGCATCGAATTTATATTAATTTTAAATTTAGAGCCATTTAAGATTAACTAATTTATTTTTCTATTAAGAAAGTACAATGTTTATCGAAAAGCTTAGCTTGTTAGTTAAGTGTTGCTTCTCTCGAAAGTATAGATGTTGATGTAGCATTTAAACGTCGTTCTACATAGCAAAAGACGTCGCATCGAACTACGCATCGCTGAGGAATGTTTGCAAAAAAAGATTTATTCTCCGCTCAACTGTTCTAGATCTTTATTAATATATTTTTATTGTTTTGTATGTCAAGCAAGAGAATGACCACAAGAGTGGTTAATTAAATTGTACACTTAATGCAAAAGGTAATTATTTGTAAATATAATGTGACATAAACCTTCAAATAAATATAAAATTATAGGGAAATAAATAGAGAAGGAGGTAAGTTGTTGTGTTCAATCTATATGTATTATGTTTCTAATACAAATATTCCATTATTTTGTTACATTGTACAGAGTACAATCTGTACGTTAGTAATTTCTTTTTCAATTTCTAAACGCATTATATTTAACTATATTTGATATTTATAATTCTAACGTTAATATTCCTTTACTTTAACTTATTTGGTGCATTGAGATTGTCTAAAATCACTGAATATGTTACGATAAATGTCAACAATAAGTGCAAAAATATTTTATTTTTATAAATGTATGAACATTGACATTTTTATTAACATAATAACAGACTAATGAGGCGTGCAGATGTTTGACTAATGAACATTATTGCACAGTCAACTGTCAATTAACCGTGAGTAAACAACAATTAAACGTATAGAAATGGTTAACATCTGTGTGGAATTCCGGATGGAGATGTAAATTCTTCAGATCATGTGACGACCTTTTGAAGGAGCGAGTGTAGAAAGTACTATGATTGGAATCAAAATAGAAAAAGGTAAAGGTGAAATAAAAATTGCAATCACGAGGCATCTACATACATATTAAGATTACCATAATGCATACAAGTATACAAGCTGCCGTAGGTACTGGTTAACTGGTGATAATTACGTCCAAAAGTGAAGTTAGACTGGTTTAACTGGTTTTACGCGGTAGCACGTGATGTTTGCGGGAAATAAATTGCTTTAAAAATTGATTTCCATTCAATTGACATTATAATCCTTACGTTAATTCGAACTTTATCGGATTCACAATTATTCTTTCGTTGTCTTCAGTTTTAATTCGAATAACAATTTAGGCAAATCAATAGAGAAGAAGGTAAGTTGTTGTGTTCGATCTATATGTACTATGTTTCTAATACAAATATTCTATTACTTTGTTACATTGTACAGAGTACTCTTTGTACGTTAGACTTAGATTTACAACCAGTCTCTTCCTTTTTTTTTTTTTTTTTTTTAAATTGAAACGGACGAAGAGGAATAAATGTTTTAATTATCACTAGACTGTGGTATGTCATACATTTATACGAAATTTAAGGATGAAAAACTGCATACGATGTACAAAAATATATGGAATATTTCAATTAGCATACAATATACAAAGATATATGAAATATCGTAGATAAAACACGCGTTATAGTTTTTGTTAAATAAAATGAACCTCTATTTAAGCACTATCGTAAAAATATAAATTTATATGAACATTCGCAAAAATAATATGCTCTGTGTTCATTATTAAATAGTAATGAAATTGTAAAAAATTTATTACTGCGCTTAGTGTGTAGAAAAGATGGAAATCCTCCATTGGGGTCTTAAACAGTATATTTATACAACAAAATATTTAAACCTTAACTTGTTCGATGAAATAGAAACGCATTAATTCTTTGATGGAGTTGTGAGGAATTTTCATAAAAAAATTCAATCCTGAACTTATTCCTTAGTCTAATTGAAAATCAAACAAAATTTGTAATTTGAAAATTTACAATCATGGAAGTAAAATTATCGTAATGTTTGTGATATCTGAGACTTTCGTTTAATGGATTATTTTATTCACGGAAGATTAGCAATTTAGCTAAATTGATTCTGATTTTTTTTCATTTCTATCGTACCTGAAAAGTGTATTAAAGAATATTTTTCTTGCTTAATATTTTTATTGCTAATTGTAATACTGGATAGCTCAAATAACGAGAAATAAAATTTTCTTTTCTCAAAAGATATCGACGTATATTTCCAATTAATTCGTTTCTTCGTCACTTCTGCGACTTGTGAACACTTTGCTCGTTATTATTTCTTGATAAGTTGTTTTTGACATTTTTACAATGATCTTTCAATAAATTTCTAATGTATAACAATTCATTATCAATTATCTGGCTGGGATATTTCATCGAGCTCGTAAAAATGTAGATACATAAAAATATAGATAACCATCTTTGTCATATCAAAGAATGAAATGAAAATTAGAAACATTTTTCTGAAACTATTAAATTTCAATCACGAGTTGGTTACATAGGGTATGAAACATCGAGCGTGAAATTGTGATTACTTTACGTTGGTTGTTTACCACAAGCTGTTTTCTTAGAAGTCGAAATGTTGTCAAGGAAATTTTAATCGAGAAGTTATAGTCATTGAAAAATTCATGAAGTTATAGTAAAATTATTGATTGTAGCGCGTTCCTAGAAGATCCAAATGAATATTTATGCTTCATAATTTGCACTATTCTATCGCGTTTGCAGGGAAAAGAAATATGGTAAGCACATCTTTGTTTATTTTTTGATTTTAATGTCATTCTATGACTAAAGAGTGACACGGTTGAGAATGAAAATAATCTTTTAGGTTCAAAAATATAAGCCTCATAAGAATAGCTTATAAGTTGTCGAAATTTTATAAAAATCAAAGATACAATTATTAAAGAAAGCAGTATTTTAATATCTTCGATATTTTAATATTATGATAAGGAATATTTGTAAGACTATGAAGAGCAAGAAACAATGTGCGTGTTCAACTCTAAAACAAAATAAGAAGACAATATATTATAGTTTATTTTGATACAACATGGTGCTGAATTTTAAAATTGCTCTTCTGAATAATATACTAAACAATGTGACTTATCACGTTTCCCTGAAATTTTCACATATGCAACAAAGACACTTCTAAACACATCTAAAGTGTCGATCAAATAATGAGCAAATTATGTAGTTACTTTTGAAATAACTTATCTGAATTAGTAAACAAACGATTAATTGAATAATTATATGTGAATTATAGCATTTATTAACTCGTTAAGATATGATTCTGGGATAAATGTGAATTCCTTTGTACAATCTTTTATCGTTAAATATTTTAAGAAAATTCATTCAAATAATTGCACGCGCATTATCGAAAAATCCAGCAAATAGAAATTGAAGTTATAAACTATACCGGTGTTAAATGTTTAACATTGACAAAAATTAATCTCAATCACATTTGCTTTTTCTTATTGCAACATCGTTTCTGTCATCTTTTCCCGTCAATTCGCACACTTTTACCATCGTATTTCTAAATTCATCAGGCGCCAAGCTTTCTCAAATCGAACAATTTTTGGCGAATTAACTCTTCCCTATGATTTGTGGAATGCGATGACACGATGATCTCCGATATATATATATATATATATATATATATATACACGTCCTCCTTTTTCGTAATAAGTTAAACACGCGAGTCGTTTGATACATAGAAGGTAGCATGAATTTCTTAATTTGGTCAATGCTTGGCACGTGAAAAGGAAAATACAGTTCATAAATTCCCAACGAAGTGTACGAAGACAGGAATAAATTAAGACAAAATACTGGCACCGATAACGATCAATCTGATAAATTATCCGCGGTAACAATCACGTGCTTACGTACGCGCTTTAACATGCAAATCTTTTGTCTGAAAGGATGCTAACAATGCTAGTGAAACTGTATTTTTTTTCTTTTTGTGAAAAGATATATATCTTGTTTTACATACTGTTATTACGGATTTCTTTAGAGAAATTTATTGGGTTTGTCAGCGATACTTCGACAATCGCATGTTTTAAATCGTTCATTACGTTTGTCTCGTATTCGAATCGGCACGTGTACGATGTGTGAATAATATTGACTTGAACGCAGGTGGAAAAATAAAAATTATGAAACATTGAGAGTTTCATAATAATTCATGTTAGCTTTCTCGAATTAATATTTCATACTAGTTTAAGTAATAATTTATATAAAATACATACTGCGACCACAGGTGAAAATTACGATGAGTTACGTTCCCTTTTTTTCGTAGAAAAATGATTTAAAGATTCAAAATAAAAGATTTTCAGGTTGTATGTATATATGCTTTGTCATTTTGTCGAACATTAATAACGTTATTTTATTTTATGCAGGTTAATATCAATTATATCGAACTAAGACAACAAATAAGCTAGTATTATTCGTTTTTTACAAAATACTGTGCATGTATCGCTCGTTTTTAAAAAGTTTATGTCTTGGAACGTTAAAATACTTCTTTCTAGCCATCGAGTCATGTAACAGCCAGAAAACCAACAAAAATAGGCTTGTCGTATATTCTTCGCATGGTCTTCGTACGTAAAACTGTATGATATAGTAACAGTCGTGATATAAAAATATTTTCATCATCATATGTGATGTATTTTATCATCATCGCTTTAATTAATTAATTAATTAATTAATGCGAAAATATTTTGATTTCAAGCTTCCACGATGGTTAGATGAAATATTTGTGGCTGTTCGGGTTTTCATCGTGTTTTTAAAATAGTACGTTACGCTTTACTTCGACATGAATGAAGTGAACATTCCAGTTCAGGTCTGCCCTGAACAAGTGAACTGGATTGTTTGCAACGAAGCGCAACGTATTATTGAGAATATTATCGAATCCCGAACAACCAATAAAAGTAATTTTTTATTGTTTATGTATTTGTGAGGAATTTTAGAGTGAAGAAATGTAATATTCAGAAATAGATGAAACAAACAAAATACTTGTTATACAAGTGTAATAATTTACGAATCTCCACTTATATGGAGATACATGTTACGTTCATAAAAATATAAAATTACTTAAAGATCTGCAGTCTATTAATGAAAATTCGAGTAGCAGTGATCGCGCTAATTATATAAATACTTTTCTTTCTAATTTTTGTCTATCTCTATCAATTTATATGTCAATTTCTATCCATATAAATAGCATGGATTCTTTAAAAATTTCTGTTGTCCAGTTTTTACTTATGCGAATACTTTTCTTCATAATGTCAATAATACTATCGTGGTGTTAGCATAAGTCAAAAAGTTACGCCACAAGTAGCTGTTCTACGATGTTAGAAAACAAATTACGAAATATCCGACGAATAACAAATTGTTCAGTAAACTGTTTTAAATAACTTACACACGCGATTAAACCAACCAGGTTTTTTTCATATGCGTTCGCTAATGTCCATATTATAATTCCACACTTAATACGAAATTACTTAATATTAACTTTATTGTATGAAATGTATATCTAAATGTCACTGACATTTATCTGGATACTTTGCAAATGATAAAACTTTACTTTGTAAAAATATATGTAAATGAATAATGAATTTAAATAATACCTATCTAATGATAAGATTTATATGTATACAGGATGAGACTAATAGAAATTATAGGCTAACATTTCGAACATCTGCTTGATTCATATTACATATGTGTTGCTATTTCTTAACTCATCAGTAAAATTGGCTTTGTGCGACAGAAGATATTAAATGTAAGGGACACTTGCGTATGCAAATTGTAAGATTCCATTTTTCCAGATATCATGATTTTAAAACGTTTTTAGCTTCTTCGTCTATAAAAAGATTGCATCGGATAATTTACTTAAGATACTTTACTTCTCTCTAATAAGATTTTTCCATATTGCACTTGTTTCATATAAAAACGAAGGAAATATAAGAAATAATAGATTATATTATACAAATTAACGTAAATTATTGTATATATTAATTACTGTATTATATATAATTGTATCATATATAATAAAATTAAGTATTGTATTATATATAATTAAGTATTGTATATATTAATTATAATAATTATAAATTGATATAAATTAATATAGTTCTATTTATACATACTCGTATCCTACGTGCAATGTAAATTTGTATGAGATGTAAATAAATCAAGCCTATGTAACCAAACTTTCGTTTGCTTACAAAAGTAAACAACTGTAACTGATTATAAATCCCTCACTTTGATTTACAAAGTAGGAACCAGTAAGTGTTATTAAATAGACTATTTACAATTAGTAGAATATCAAAATAAAGTGAAATGTCCATAATGGCAGGCAAATAGTAAGATAAGATTTAACACCTATGAATACGTTAGCTTTGTAAATTCTAACTCATATGGCGTTGATTAAAGTGAAAGAAAGCACGAAATAAGAAAAAAAATCAAAGAATAAAATCAGTCGTACGAAAAACATGCAAATCGTAGTTGATTCAACCGAGACGATAATTGCAGTTACACGTATCGAATATCAACGCAACTTCGGTAAATACGTGATAGTCTTTGATACACGTCATTCTCTCACAAATGGTCACGAAATGAGTCAGAAAACTCAAAGAACCCGCGCCTTGAAATAATTTCTCATTATTAATTTATGCATACGGATAGTATTATGAGTCAAATGCATCTGCTCAACCGCAAAAGTGAACGTATGAAATATTCTTTTCTCCCTTTTCAATCTCTTAGGAATTCTCCTTTCGCATTAACGACATGCTTCCTGTTTATAAGTTAATACACCGTGGCAAGTTTACCGCAGAACATCGTAAAGTTGATTTTGTTCTCACAATTTTTACAGATCACATCGTTAGTCGATACTAAAAAATACGGTTTTCTTCGTTGAACCGATAAGTATGTAATCGCAGTCATTATATCATACGAAAGAGTTGACACTAGTATTTCAGTGTAGTTGATGTAATCACGCGTTAAGCTGTCGGATCGTTATTGATATTTTTGCGACTGTTGAACGGCGACTTTTACGATATGCGCATGTGGTCCGCTGGTTGGAAAATTTAATCTTATATAGGGTGTTTCAATGTTCTTAATCAAAGCGCTGACAGTGTATCCCGTGGATATATGTATGGATATATAGAAAATGTTATTTATGCTATTTATTAGGATAAGGTTTAGGCGCAGGTAATATATATAATATAATATATTACACTATATATATTATATAATAATTAAAGTATTATGAATAGGCATATAATAATTTAAGTTATAAGGAGAAAGGGCATAATAATTCATGTCAAACACATATGTAGAGTTTTATTATTTAATATATATGCAAGGGGCGTATGCATTGTATGAACATAATTTGTATGTATCGGGTTGGCAATTAAGTGATTGTGGATTTTGTCATTAGGTGATATTGACAAAATCCGCAATAACTTAGAAGTACGTAGAAGTACGAAATTGACGTACAGTAACGAGCTTGCGATCATTATGCTGTAAAACTTCAATAGATTATAATAATTGGCTGTTTAATATCGTATTTCGATAGAAGAAAACTAAAAATTGAACTTATTAATACAGAAATCACATTTTGATTTCGTTTTATTCCAATAAATCAATTCTTTGCATTAATGCAAATTAATACTTGTTTCATATATCTTTATTCTTCAAAATTACTCACGTACAGTAGCTCACGGAAGTATTCAAACACTTGTAAAAACGGTTTATAAATATATTACGTGTGTTGTACGAGACATTTTGGAATGTCATTAACATCGAAGTAATGAAACTCGACGATCATGATTATATTGGCAAAAAAAAAATTTGAGGTAAATCTGAAAATGTACATAAAAGCACAGAATATTTGATAAGTATGTATACAATATGTGTGTATTTCGCAGAGACCGCAAAAGTATTTAAACAGTCAATTATCCATTATACTAACAAGCTTTAATATTCATCGATATTCTTTAACATTTATTATAAATTTAAGATGGTTATTTATGCTGTATATATTATTATTTTACTACATATACGTTAGCAGTAAATATCTTGTAACTTTTATATATAATCCCAGATTGGTTTCAAATTTGGTCAATGTAATCATGACAATCATTTGACGTTACAGTGCTAGTAAAGTTTTAAATTTTATATATCATATACAATATATATATACATGAAAGTTTTCTATGATCAGTATTCGAATACTTTAAATGAGCCACTGTATAAAAGTCCAATGCAGTAAAGTTTGAAATATTTCTTTTTTAATTGATTGTTTACAATTGTTCGATCAACCATTGCTTGTTAGCGTCTCAGCTGAAATCATAGGCTGAGTTTTATAATCGTTAGGAAAGATTAGTTGGTTTAAAAAATTTTGATATTAATTTAATTTAATATTTAATAGCAGAGCTATTTTTTTACAGAAGGGGAATTAATATTAAAGTGTGATCTAGCAGTAGAAAATTTATAATATTAGAGTCCGAGGTATTATTCTCTAATTTTAAACGACCTCTATCTTTATATAACATTTTTCACTCGATTATATTGGGTTGGCAACTAAGTGATTGCGGATTTTGCCCATGCCACCTAATGACAAAATCCGCAATCACTTAGTTGCCAAATCAATAGAATTGGTATATTCCTCAGTACGAATTTCAGCTGTTAAACACTATTAGTTTTGTGTAAGTACATACTTCGGAATAATCCTCCATTGCATCTCTGACAGAGATTTATCTCGTTTCATTGATCTGTAATCTGTCCTATTATTTCCTCACGTCACGCGTTGCGTAGAGTTTTTCTTCGATAGAACTGAGATTATCAGGCAATAGATTTACAATATTCAGTTGGACGTTGTACCCAGACTGAGATGGATCGAGTTTGGGCACTAAAATATTTTTGTTAATAAGAAAGATTACAAGAACATGTCTGTTGTTCGAGAAAAGAGCGAATACTTTTTTTTTTAGCAGCAATATGATATTTTTTATACATACCAAGAGTGAAAAAATAAGGAAGAATGAAAATGTTATTATTAATAGAAAAACGATAAAATCAAATAAAAAGGAGGAATAAAGATATTATTATATAACAGATAGTACTGTAATAGTATTTAAAAAAGATATTAGTAACGAAGAGAATAATAGCATTATCAAACACTGTTATATTTACAGTTTCAGTGACTAATTTTATTGTAGTTTAGTCATTTCCTAAGTACAAGTAACGGGAATAATTTGCAACTTTGGCGAACGAATAGTTATTATAGTTTCATTCGAATAATTTCAAGATCAAAAGTGTCGTAAACCTTGTGTATATTTGCAAATCGAATTTTCATTCAAATTAGACACCATTAAATCCAATGCCGATTTTTATGGTTGTAGCTAAACATTATAAATATGTAAACGTATATATATACTAAAATAACGGTATCTTAGAAAATCTATTTTAGTGCTTGTCGTTCGATCTATGCTAGATAAAAATTTAGTTCCCAGTCGATGAATAATTTCAAGACTATAAATACTTTGTGAGATAATGAAGATAAAGGCTTATGTCAAAGCTATACACCAAGCTAATCCATTTAATTAATCAATGCAGCCAATTGATCAAATAATTGATCAATTTATAAAATGTCTGCGGATCACCTGTTGATTAGAAAAATATTTTCATTCTTCATTCATGAGATGCATCTGAGATATCTATATTTTTTAATGTTTACAATTGTATGTATTATTTAGTATCACACTAGTGCGATTGATTTTGACGTTCATGAATGTTTAAAAATATTTTATATGTTCAATGTTATCGCGTTTCATCGCAATTTTAATTTCATTCCAATTTCTTGTTCAAACAGCCATATAAAATTATTTTCCTTCAGTTAGATTAAAGTGTTTGATACCTATATTTTCCTTTACCTTGAGAATTTTATACAGGATAATAAATTATATAATCATAAAAGAATGTAATATACTGCAATTTCCATTAAATATTGTTACCTCTTAGCAACAGGCGTAAAAAAGCGACTATAGAATAACGAAGCATTTTGATGAATAAATTATCAATAAAATGTTTAATAAATATTACTAGCACGGTACGGTACGATGTAAGAGAAAATTGATTCCAAATTTTCCAACCCAGCATATTCATCAGAAGATTGATTTAGTTCAATGATTTAATTCAGTTTGATAAATCGGTAATATGTACTATAGTTATTTATTATCTGAATAAAATTTCCGGATGAAGGAGAATAATTAAATAAAGTATTATATACGAATTAGTATCCAGATAATCGAAAGTTTGATGAATTTAAAATTAACATCGTGGACATAATTCCCGATTATATATTTCTATCATACATTTTAAAAATTATGGATCTAATATAGATTACCATAAATTATTCTGAATCATATTATTTCGATAAATATTGATGCTAGAAGTTTTCGACTATTTCATTTTCAGTCAAACCGTAACCCTAAGGAGAATGTGTATATCAGACACTTTCAAGGTAGAATAGGCTCTAAATAGAATGTGGCTCAAAGTAGAGAAGATAGTTATACTCATGAAATACTCTATAGTTTTGAACCCAATTATAAATACAAAATAAATTCATTCGCATTCTGTATAATAAAATATTAAATATTTCAATTACGAATAATGGCAGTTAAAGTACTTAATTAAAAAAAAAAAAGCATTTAGACATTCATTGTTTTAATACGTCAAAGAGACAATGTAAATCAAAATTTAATCACCGTTGTAATTATGCAAAATCAAATTTCATTGGATCATATCAATATAAAGATTTGTACAAAAATGCGAATTTACATATTTCGCTGTATTTTAAAAATTGCGTTATACAAGAGTTCCCGTTTTGAGTGTTCAAACAACAATTCAATACGTTTGTCTTGCAATGCAACACAACAGTTTATGATATGAAACGAAAAACAGAACACAAATAAATCAAACGAAAAATTGTCTTTGTAATTGGTGTGAAAAAGCATTTCAAAAAATGAATCTATGCTCTGTTGGTGTATACTGTTCAGAAATAATTCTGTATGATCGTTCAGAGCTAATAATTTTAGTATGAAAAAACTGAACAGACAGTAATTAAAATTTCATGTTTTCGCCTGGGGCGTTATATTATACTTTAATATTGTTATATTTATTATATTTGTATTAAAGGTATTATATTTTTTAAATAGCCGTTAATTTAACGGATATAAAGATATGTCTGCAATTCTTTCGGAAGAATGTAAATTTTGTTATATTTTAAGAATTTTAAATTAATTCTTTCAAATGAATCAGTTTTTTAAAAAATAACTGACAGTATTTAACAGCAATTTAATTGTTGCTTGCAATTTAAATCTCAAATAAAAGGATAGCGTTATGATACTCTAAGTAACATCCTGTAGAAATTTTGATTTATATGGATTAAGTTATCTAATTTAATTCACATAAGTGGGATATTTCAATGTAATCACGTTGGAAGAAAGTAACTTTGAAAATCTTCGTGTTAAAACTTATTATGAAAATAATTGCAGGATTTGTAACGATAGGCAGAATAATCCAATGTTTAAATCGTATTTATTGAGAGAGAGAAAGGTATAGGTTTCATATCCGAAAGTACTCAAATTTTTTACTAAGAATAGTAGGTGACTTATAATATTTGCAAAATAATCTCTATATGGAGATTTCAATTGCTTCAGAATCAAACAAATATGAATTTAGAGTACGTTTTAAAAAGTGATCCAACTTTGATTGATTTTGAGTTGGTTTTTGATCTACTCTATTCAAATTACTAGCAGTAAGTAGTGTAGCTACTTCCTTATTACTGCAATCTTTCCAATTGCAATTATATAAAATAATCACTGCGATTCTTTCAGACGTTGCTATGCGCAAATTGAAATTCACGAGTCTAATATACAGCGCGATGAGAAAATCAATTCCCACGATTTCTCAAATAGTTCCAATAGTCGGACAAAAAAATGTTTCGAAAAAAAGTTAATCAGTTTTCAATCGGCTGGAAATTGCAATGCTATGAATTTCAAAGAAGATTTTGCTTCGATAAAAAGTCAAGGTCATCGCTATTTTTTTAAATGGAATAATACATTCTTTTATACACCATTCGATGCATTTTTTAATTCTGCAAAAAAGTATGAAGGTACTTGAGTCGAAAAATGATTAGTTTAAAAGATATTTTAACTTTACCGTTGTAAAATTTACCCTATGAAAGACAAGTAAAATATAAAACCAAAAATTACTATGTCATCTTTCTTTGTCTTCCATACCACAAGTTTCACAATATCAAAGTTAAAATATCCTTTAAACTAGTCATTTTTCCGATTAAGTATCTCAATATCTTTTCGCAGAGAATTAAAACAATGCTTCAAATGTTGTATAAAAAATGTATTGTTTCATTTTAAAAAATAGAGGTAACCTCGATTTTCCATGGAAGTAAAACATTGTTCGAAACTCCTAGTATTGCAGTTTGCTGTCGATTGGAAGCTGATTAACTTTCGTTCCATACATTTTCCTGTCCGACTGTCGAAAGTGTTTGAAAAATCGTGAGGATTGATTTTCGCTCCATTCTACATAGACCGTGGATTTTGATGTATTTACGGAAGATTTAAGCTGGCAATAGCATAGAAAATACATATAAGATGCAAGAATATATAAAATATACAAAGTAACAGTATTCGTTGGAATATTTAAATTCGTTGTGGTAAACAAATCTTCGCTATACGTCCTACTACTTTGGCTGTATTTATGAAAATATTCATACGTATAAATATCCACCGTCTACTAACGTTTTCCATATATTCGTGCGACGTAACGTCGATTTAACGCCGTAAAGGAATAAATTACACAAACTTACCATCGTTGTTCATATTTTTGTCATCCTGGCTTGAGACGTGGACATTGCTAAGCCTGTTTTCTAGTTCAGCAGTCTGATCAAAATCGTTGTTATTGCTTCGAAATGGATCTTCGAAGGCAGCATTGCTGTATCCGGTTAACCGGACTTGCTTTCCAGTTTCGAGGTCGTACTCTTGGACGCTATACCTGGACATGTTTGCGAGTAGTTTTTCTATGCTGAAGAGAGTTCGCCAATTTTATGATTTCTCCGTCAGATATCGATGTATAAGGGAAGCTGAATTGCACGAGTGGTGCTCAAAGACACTCCATCGTTGAGTTCGTACGTGTGGCGACCCTAAAAAATAAAAACACCTAATTAATTCATGGCCCTTGTCGTCGTACCGTTAGATTTTCTTTTTGTTCGCTTTCTAAGATCGCTTTTTCTTGTCGGTTCTTTGCATTGTTTTTTGCACATTTTGCCGAGTTGAATTTCGTCGTACACGATGGATTCAAGGATATCTATTTTCACACCGCATCGCCTTTTTCCTTTGTCTCATGTATCTTTATTTTCGTTCCTCTGGATCCTTTTTGCGTTTTTTAATCGATTGTTTCTCGAAACTAAACGAAGGAGTAGAATAGCTTTCGATATTTCTGTTTCATTTCAATTATTAAGAGAATTTCGCTCCAAACGATAATAAATGGAATAATTACAATTACTACAGTTAACATAATAAATTTCCTTTTATTATTATATGATGATAAAAATGATGCACTGTGTACGGTCGTATACATTTGATTTTACAGAATACCATCTAATTCTTTCTTTAAATTTATTGTAACGAAGAAATTATGATATTTATTTTATACTGGGAATTTTTAGTTCGTTCCAATGGTTCGATACGCGATATTAATATTCTGACTTTTTGAAATACTTGGACGTCTTAATTTAATAAAATAATTAAATTAGTTGTTAATTGATTTTTTCATTCAACCAACAATTAATTAACAGAATTATTGTTTTATTATACAAACACGAATAATTGAATCAGAGACTAGTCAGAGTTGGAGAAATTGTAAATGACTTGTACAAGGGATTATGATATTTTTATAGCAATTATAGCGATCATAATGCAAAGCTAAATGTAATCGGAAAAATAATTATGCCAGTGTATTTCTCAAGAGTATAAAACATAAGCCGCGTAAAATTTCGCTGGCTCACAAACATTTCGTAACGTGCTTTACGAAAATCGATACAAATATAACTTTCGCAGTAACAATTCCATGAAGTATAGTATGCGCAATACAATTCTTTGTACGCATTTTTGCACACGATCAGTGATTTACTTTTTATCGAAAATCTAACATTTTTATCTACGGTTTGTTTCTCTTTTCTGGGTCAGTAATGGCAAAATATTGCAATTTTAAACTCACGCTACCAACAATTTTTAATTCTTCATATAACTGTTGGATTGTGAATATTTATGCAAATTCATATCTTCACGAAAACAGTTAAGATGAAAACGACGGTTTGTTACAGTTATTAATTATTATAGCGATCACGAGCACTGTACCTTGAATACTTTATATATCTTTACAAATCACGTGCATGTTATGTATTTTGGCATACTTAAATTGCCCATAAATGCATAGAAATCTATAGTCTAATAATTACATATTCAGCTTTGTATCTGATTGCGGAATTTGTCAATACCATCTAATGAAAAAATCCGCAATTACTTAGTTGCCAACGCAATATGTTCAACTATCTTCAATTCCGTGTAACTTTACACAATTGCACAAAACGTACAAGCAAAATTAAAGGTAGAGTTAAGGCTATTACTATTACATTATCGAATTATTAGTTAAGCTAGCTTTATCAATCTTTTTAAACATTTTTTAATTGTTACCGCGATAAGCAACCTACTATTAATTCTTTTTGCAAGAAAAATATCTTTTCTTTTAATAAATGGAGAAAAAGAAATAAGATATTTTTCTTATAAAAAGAATTGATAGAAAATTGTTTTTTATAAGAATAATCATACATTGACTGATTATAAAACTGAACTGCTTGAACAGATTATATAACACCGTCCATTGTAATCTAGTGGCTATAAGAGCTTTGGCAGACGAAAATCATAATAACGTATAATATAAATAAATTCATACATAATGCTTCACCGTACAGTATCATGCAGGAGATGATGTCACTAGTAATTACATCAATAATTTACTTAAAACACTAAAGAAAAAGAAAAAAAATGGGTAAGCTGCAGCTTGCACGAAATAATTAACTATAAGCTACAGCTATATATTAATACTGAAAGAATACATAAATAAAATATAATCTAACAACGTAAACAAATTTCTACAGAAACTTGTAAAGAACGTAAATTGAACTGTATCAATGGTTACGCTTAATTAAAATCTTTCTACGGCATATTACGTTGCTATTATTTTATTTTTTGTGATACAATACTATAATGTCATATTTATGTTAAGTCAGCAGTATCAATGTCAAAAGGATTTACCAACTATACTGATACGACATTATAAAGTTTCTCAAGTCTCGACTGATATTTCATTCATCGAAGAATCGATTGATCGAAAAGCTATTTAAACACTAATTTTACCTTCGCTAACAAAATATGATGCGAAATAAAATAATGTTGCATAGGTATATACATGTGTTGGAGATATTATTATCGAAATCTTGAATCGTTTTCTTTTGACTTAACTCACCGACTTATTAGAAACGTAGAATTAAAGTTGAAAATAAAAAATTCAAATTAATAATACAAAGTTTACGCGTAACGTCGAACGAATTTAGCGCTATATCAGGCATATTCGAGTGATACTTGATCTACCAGTATAATATTTTTGTAATTTCCATATGACATAGTTAAAAAATAATGTGTAAATAACACATAATACGTTTGCCACTCTGTAATTATTACAACTTCATATGTCGTATAGCTGATATATTGCATAACCGGTTATCGTAATAAATTGGTCTATCTGTTTCTTTTGATTAGCGTATCCTAGGTGAAAAATGATACTTCTCGGAGAAACAATAGAAATGTGATGTCATTGTGAGAGAGATAAAATTAAAACGGGAAATTATCGATGCTCGATGCCGTTCGTCGTAATATGTACTTACTTGTATTAGCATAATTTAATGGCTCGACATTATGATTAATTATTCCTCATACGAGTGATATTTGTCAACAATGTTCTATCTATTAAACGATTGGTTGAACAGAAGATTGACCGAAAAGAAAATAAAATTATATTCTCTAAGCTATAATTATTTCTAAAATCATACGTATTTATTATATTAATTATAATATATTATACTTAATAATTAAGATATATTAAAATAACTAGCAAATTTAATAAATAATTAAAAAGTAATATATCTTATAATTAAGATATACCAAGGATATATCAAATTCAATAATTTCTGAAATATTAGATTATCTTTAAAATATAAACTGGAGGTACCACAAATAAGGATAAAATCGTTCAAAAACAGTATTCGGTACGCATGAATAATTTTTATTAATTTTGATAATCAGTAACAAATGCCTAAGTTAGATAAGCAGAATTGTGTTTCACAGTCATCATTATTATCACTCATTATCATATTCTCAGTGAAGTATCAACTATCTCGTATCTTGTGTATTAGTACTTTGATCATTAGTCATTAGCTCCTTGGTATCGAAGGACAAAATATACCTTGCCACGTAATGTCTTTTATTATAAGCTTTGGGCGAAATATTTTTACAACTCAATGTTGTTTATACGGCGCTTTCTATTTATTAGGTTGTCCCAAAATATCTTTCGCTATCTGCATGCAGCTGGTTTATCTAGCTATGTTGATACGAACATGAAACCTAATCTGTCAGATGTTGTGATCTTTATCTTCGATCGTCATCTAGTTGTCGTAGGACACGTTTCGTTTGCATTAAAACAAAAAATGTTGTGCATCTATTATTTTCTTCTAAAACGAAAGAAACTTTTAGGACAACCTAATATATGGATGTCGCTCATCGGTCACTGTATCCTGGAATTGTATATAATACCACGCTTTGTACCGTGTCATATAACAGAAAACTAAAATCATTTGCTTGTCGAAATAAAACATTTTCTTTATTTAACATTCCTAATCCCCGTGCGAGTTATTTCGTTCAAAGTATCATATGAAGAATATTGCGTCGCGGGATATCTTGTGCAAAGAATCGCATAAACGACATTCTGTTGCAAGATATCTCGTCCAGAACGTACCACAAAAGATATTGCGTGGCGAGATATTTCGTCTTTCGATATGAAGGGATTGAACGATTTCGATGGGCGGTTTTGCAAAAAAAATATCTTCGTATTCGGACCTATTGATTTCAACAGAATAATTATATTTACATGACCGTAAATTTTATGGTGTAAATGCGCAATGGTAGTACCAATAGCTGCGATTATTACATGTTCAGAATATTTGTATTGCAATCAACGCGCTTTTTATATCATCACAATCGGTTACAAATCGTAAGAAGATACGACTGACTCTTAACAATAAATTTGTTTATCTAAACAATAATTTGCATCATATGGAAAATTATTAGAATGAATGATAATCCCTTCTTCGTCTATTACTTATTTGTACATCGTTGTACGAATTAAAAATATTTTAACGACATGCAGCGTCTTGAACAGCGGCAACGATATTAAATTTTGGACCAAAATAGATTTGCATCGTGAAACTACTCGAAGATTCTAGATCTTTCTAGATCGTTTCAGATCTTATTCAACGGTCGCATAGACACAGCTTTTTCTAAGTTGTTCTTTGCGTCAGGCATTTTTCGTCTTTTTTATGACGGCAAGATTCAAGTTTTGTAATTATAATTCTTATTCAGCATTTCTGATTGTATGCGCTACCACATAATCATAAAATTATGGTCACAGATGAAAAAAAAAGAGAAGAAAACATGTGGCGGTTAGGTAGTTCTACTTCTTAACGAAGTTGCAACATTTACTCGCTTTTTCAGGGACAACTTTTAACATTTTAATAACAACAGTCTTTCATGATTACTATTTTATATGTTCATCGCGATTCTTGAAAAGAAAAGTCCAAGGTTGCGAATAACACTAATCAATATGCGAAACGATTCTTTATGTCTTTGAAACGGAATAGGAAGTTACGTATGCATACATATTAAAATTTATTTTTATTTACTTATTGCTGTATCGTTATATTTTATCGTACTTTACTATTGCGTCTTTACGTATTCTATATACTGCATTGTAAGCAAATTATTTTCTTATAGCAATTGTTGTTTTTGTACGTTAGATTAAAGTATAAAATATAAAATGAGCTAATAAAAATATGCGAATAAAATAAAAATTGTTGCAATATTTGATTGTTTTCATTTTGCAAATATTGTTTTATTTAACAGTCGTGAAAGCACTTCTCAAGTAACTCGCAAGTTAATTTATTTCGGTCACACATAATCTGCTTTTGAAAAAATGATTTTGAAAATTTAATTGTCCCATGTTGACAGTTTCATATTTTGTCTAATAAATACAGGTATGTGTGATGACTTTGTACCAAGAACACGACGTTTCATATAAATTATAATATATGCAGCATGAAATGACATTCTACTTCGCATCAAACATTCATATCCTACCTGTCTTGAAATTCCGTTATATCTAATAACTTTTCACGAAAACACACCTCTTCATTCGCATGGCTAATGCAATTTTTTTAACACACGAAATATATCATATATTGGATACGACTCTAAAGAACCACGAGTTATCAATATAAGCTTATCATATGCAACAAAACTTATGCAAATTTATATTTTCATACATGGAACATCAAATAAATGGGATCTAAATAGAAATCTGTTTCATCTGCTAACAATAAATATCGTTAACAAGTACACACGCTACTTTACACATTTTCCATGTATTTTGCATCGTTGCGTCTTTAGATTTCTCATAAACGCATAAAAGTTTCCTCTTTATTATGTCAATCCCATTGAATGCAATTTCACTTTTTATGAAATGCGAACGAACTCGAGAGCGAGCCAGAAATGTTCTTTTTGCTTCAACTACAAGGTGATTTTACTACGCAGTCGTTTATAATCTTCTTCGTTGCATCTTAGAGGCAAACCTGATAAAAAGAAGTAGAAGAACGTAAGCAAAGAAGCTGTAGCTACTTCTTTATCCATAGAGCGAGGTTTCTCCGAACGATTTCAGACAGTCATCTGACATTGCCACGTATATACCGTATACATTTCTCACCTAAGAATATGAGTTTTCCTTTTTCTCCTTTTCTCATCGTATTGTTCCTTATAATTTATGCAGGCGGATATCTGATAAGTCGAGGCGGATATTTATTTAACATTGATTTTGATTTGCATTTTTCAATGGTCGTCTATTTCCTCTATAGTGAATAAGCATAGTATTTGAACATTATATTTACTCTAGCTAACTTTTATGTATATATTATGTCTTAATATAAAACATTTCGAAATTTAATTAACACTATAACGAGACACAACCGTCACAATTATATTGGTAAAATATAGAACCAATTAGAAAGTGTATATAAATGTTAAGAGATATTTACTGCGAACGTGTATATGTAGTAAAAAATTCATACACGTATAGCATGAACAACCATCTTAAGATCAAGCTATTCAACACGATCCCAATATTAAGACTTATTAATATAATGAATAATTGATGAATAATTTTATCACATTTGCGAGATACGTAGATACATACTTATAAGTACTAAGTACGTGTATACTCGGGTCAAGCTTGAATGAGGGAAAAAGCTGGAATGTTCACGAAACGCGAGAACAAAGTGCAACGCGCTAATAAAGATACGATTGAAAAGCCGAAGAACCACAGATATATCGTCTGATCATCGTGAAAGTTTAAAATCTATACTATATTTATTTCCTTTTTATCCGTATACATATTTTCCACTGTTGCTCTAACGTGACATTTCCAGACATAAAAATGCCATTTCGTACCGTTTAGTTTCGCGTGTGAACTGTGAATTGTTGGCTTACGATGATACGTACGATCCTCCGGTGGAATAAATGAACAGATTACGGAACGATTAGCTGACGTTACAGGAGCGTTTTTCCCATTAGATGATCACAGTTTTAGCACAAGGGGACGCTCATTCATATGAAACGATTTGATGCTTCAAGAATTGTGTCAACGTCGTAATTAGATACCGTTAGTGTTACTACTACGTGTATACTGCCTTGTGATCGAAGAGTTACGTTCGATCGATCGCATTCAACAGTATCGCGCACGAGTGCAATAATACTACGATCTACTCGAAGAAATATAGAATTCATTCGATCGAATAAATCAATGGTCATTAGATGGTAATTAGACGCGATAAGTTTTAAACGACATCGATCGCAGACGTTTATTCAGACCTTTTTTTTCTTTTTGAACGATGTGAGGAGACGATAAACCGGAATACATTTTTAATCGCATGTATCTGGTTATTTCATGATCAATTTTGTTTCTTGTACGCCCTTGGAATTTTCATGACAAAGTTGATATTTTGCAGTTAGCAACTAGAAGAATTGTAAGTATGTAGTAATAATACAAAAGTGATCGATATTAATGAAATGGAAAGGGATTCTGTTTTTTTATGTCAGCGATCGTTTACAATGATAATTGGAAATTATTACGTCATTTATTCTATTCTTTAGACTTAACATCGCTAGATTTTCATTTGTTTCGGCCATTGTTAAAGTAGTGTAAAGGATAAGCTTAAGACAATTCATCAAAGCAGTCATTTTATAACATTGACCGATCAATTGTCAATATTTCAACAATTTTTCAAGAAAGAAATTAAAAGATTATGATAAATTGAAACACAGTTCTAGAAAACAACTGTTAATGTTATCCATGTCTTTATGTTTTTTAAATTTTGTTCTAATTATCATAATCCAATTCCAAATTGAAGTCAGTCCAATCATTTGTCAAAATCTTAACAATTTTCCAAGGAAGAAAAATTACAACATTATCAGAAAATGTATTATAGTTCTAGGAAACGACATACGAGTAATTACTGATTAAATTTTTGTAAAATCACGAAAGTGATACTTATATTACGTGTCTGTATTTCTTAAATAATATTCTATTTATCTTCTATTTATTTTTTATTATTAACTTTATTATTATATTACTATTTATAATGGCATCAAACATTCTATTCATAGCAATTATCTAGTAATTCTCAATTTCCATACAAGACTGATATCAGTAAAAAAGATCTCTTTTATCATAACTAAATGAAATAGTGGCAAGTCATATATTAACAAGTACAATAAATTCTATTTTTAATATTTTATGTAATTACATATGTAAAGATGAGTTTCTTCACTGAATAAATTGAGGAGTCTACATTACAGTTATATCATAATTCCTCTGTTAAAATAAGTGATTCTATTGGGTTGACAACCAAGTGCTTACGATTCTTGTCAATACCATCTAGCGATAAAATCCGCAATCACTTAGTTGTCAACTCAATATTATGTAAAATCTTGACAATTATTTCTTGTTACTGTCTCGCTAATTTAAGTGAATTTTCTAAAACAAAATGAGCTTAGTTTAAATTCAGTCTGCATTCTTAATAATTAACATACGGTGGAGTATTAATAAAAATCGCGCGGTCTCTACACAAGTGCTTTAAATCACGAACGGAGATTTTCAATAAATATTTTACAAGATATGGTTCGTCGCAAAAATCTTATTGCAATATTAAGGCAGTGAAGACAGTAACGCATCTTAGGAATGATATGTGTAGCGACAGGTGAATGGCCGAGGATTTCTTGTACCATAATTTACCAACTATGTAACACTTAATAGTAGACAAACACAGTTGACAAACAATAGTTGACAAATTACAAGTTATAAGTTATAGTTTTCTGTTGCTCAAGCAGTTCTTATAATTTTACAGTTTTACGTCAATCAGGAGTTGATTTCTAACTTGTAAAATTTACTCGTAGAATTTCACTTGTTTTATTGGCGTTGTTGTACGTAGAAAAAATTTGGTAATATGTAACGCGTGAGTTATGACGTTCTATTAACAATATTAGTTCATTTGTTTAAGAAAATATGTGTAATCATAAAGTTGCATCCTATAAGTACTTTGGTGCAGTGACATATGGATTACGGATACTTATGCATTTGTGAGAAACTTAAAGATACAATAATTCATAGAATGCACATAATATGAAAAGGTATGTAAAATACTCAGAGTATAATATAATATTTGATAGATGAACAATTCTTTTTCCTACAACCTATTTTTTATCTGTGTTTTGCACATAAATATCCACAGTCTAGCAATAGGAATAAAGATATGAATACCTCGTGGATAAAAAAATATTAAAAGATTTAGTTATTAAATTAAATATTAAAACATTTTATCGTCAAACATAAAAAGTATATGTGTCTTTGTTTTAGTTTCCTTGTTACATAAAATTACTTTTATTACGAATAAAATTTGTATCACTACATACACTATTATAGCGAATACTATTGTGTCAATACCAATCACACGCTCCGCGAAACTGTAATTGTCCATCGAACCTTGAGAACCTCGTGGGGCATCGACATACATTTCTTTCGTACGCACACAATAAACCACGCACCAGAGGTGATAATTTCGTGAAAGTGTTAAATAATTCATCTATTATTGCTCAAAGTACGAATTGGCTTTCTAAATGGACAAACAGTTTCCTAACCAGTTTAGCGATGAGTAACTCGATTTAATTACGTGCTGCACACATCCTGCATGTAAATGTGTTCATTATTGTGGGCTATGATTTTGGTCGATGAACGAAAGATAGTACATATGTATCTCGTTTCTTCTTGTTTTTGATGCGCGCGTTATCAAGACTTGTTTCTTACAAACAGGAAATGTTTTCTAGCTACTTTCTTACTATTTTTCGTCAACTGCATCCAGTCTTACTGCATTCCTTCGATTATTTTCAACCCAATAGTATTTTTTTAACGTCAAAAAATATCACAAGATTGAGCAAATTATGAAAGGATTGTTATTAGTATGCTCAATTTCTCATTTTAAGTTTCTCATTCTATGTTAAAAACTTTCTTAGAACACTAAAAGTTTTTTTGTTTGTTGAGATAAGAACAGAATTGATATACCAAGACCACAGGAGAAAGCACGATGAATCATATTTTCCATTTTTTTACGGAGCAGTAGTTTTAAAATCTAATACATTGACGACTGCTCACATGTTGCAATTGCCCTTCTGTATCATTTTTAGGCTAAACATATAATTTTTTCTCCGCTGAATAATTTAAAAAGTTCCTATTGTCAGAATGCAAAATACCGTTTATCTATTATTTTTTAATGCTTTAACAATCGAGAAACTACACTGACCAACTTCTTAAATTGAAAAGCAGAAAAAAGTGACGATGAAACTTGAAATCGAAACATTATTTTTTAGATTTACTCTACCATTTGCTAGCGTTTATGTCGCTCTCTTGTAGTAAATGACTGCATGGAAGCAAGTAATTTAACTTTAATTTACTTTTCCAGAAGTGGACGTTAATCACGTAATGTAACGAATCCGAGAAACTGTCCAAACATATCAGTTTGACTTCTGACGAGCATAATTACACCTTTGACTGAATCTAACAGGTTCTTTCCATTTTCAGCTATTTTATATCGAAGTATTCCTTTTTAGTCATAGAATGACTTGAAAATAAAATATCCGCAAGAATATAGGTATCATTCCTTTTTCCTCGATCCTCCAGCAAAGATTCAGAGACTTAAGATCACAGTAGACTTAATTAAGTAAGTAGTGATTAAAGACGGAGGATTCGCCGCTCGAATCTGCTCGAGAGAAAAGAGCGTGAAATTGTTTTAAATATACCGGCTGTGAATCAGTCACGGTATGAATACCTTGTTATTTTCTTTAATATCTCGCTACGGCGAGTACAGTCAACGGAGTGCAATTTGCGATAACGGGCCTCCGGGAACGATCGTAACTCTCGAAATTGGATTTGAAAAATGAATTCTAGAGATTCGTAGGATTTCCATGCATTTGCATCCGATTTTACGAGCCCAGTGAGTATCTTAAAAAACGATTTTTCGTGTTGCATAAATTGTGTCGTTTTGCTCGAAAAACAGTTAGCCTATCGATTTTGTAATTTTACGACGGTAATTGGACCAGCGAAGGTCTCATCGTTACGTCTTTGCCGCTGAACGTTTTGTATCTTTTTGCTTCTCTTTTTCTTCCCGTCTGTGGTTACGGATTATTGGCTGCGTTCGTGTACCATCAAATGACAATGGTTTTTCCACTGCCCTTTTCTTTTAGTTACTTCTGCTGTTTTATAATCTATTTTGCAAGAGCAAGGTGAGTATTTATGTTAGCTTGTCCTTTTCAGTTAAAGTATTTTCTCAAAACATTCACTTCTCTAGTTTTCTAGCATAGACGAATAATAACAGACGAATGAAATTATTAGGCTGCGAATATTTATGCAAATTTATATTCCTCTGTGAACAGAAATTATATAAAATACTAAAGAAATGGAACTGAAACATAAAAAGATTTCTCCTTACAAGTACTAATTATAATGAATATTTTGTTTTGCATATTTTGTATATGTCTGCATAATACGTGCATTTTGTACATTTCTATTTATTTAAATTTCCTATATAAATACATAAATATATTCAGTTTTCCAATAGCTAAACATGCATATGTATGTGTGTTAAAATACTTCAAGTTCCCTAGTTTTTTTACCTTTTTAAGTAACGTTATGTAGGATGTTATGAAATAATTACTAAATGTAAATTGTACACGAAACAAAGAAAAACAAAGATGGCGATAGAAATAATAAAACGTCAATGTCCTTCAGTTTCGAAATGATAGATAAGATATTTGGATTAAGCAAGACAGAAATGGAATGGATAGTATAAATTAATATAACTATGAACAGGACTAATTTAATAGATTAATTAAAGGTGCAATTTTCTGAAATAGTCAGGTGATATCTAATTATTGAAGTTGAACTAACGCGATATTTCAGTTAATTTACATTATTGAATTCTATTTCTCAACATTGTGGTTATGAAAGGGAATTCCAAAGATTTGCTTAATATGTTTTCTATTATTTCCTTTTCCACCTAGATCCAACAATTTCACGAAGGTTGTAAAAAACGAAGTATTCATAAAAATGTGATAAACTATCTTTTTTAAATTATGTTAATGTTTTTCTTGTCTGTTTTTCCTAGAATTTATCTACTATTTATAAGAATCAGAAATCTGATTTTTGTAGAATTTAGTTACTCCATTTACGCATTTTAAGAATTTTCCCTTACGCAACTTTTATGCATTATTTCACAGCATGATTCTTAATGGATTTAAATAAGTTTAATTTGAAATTATTTACAGGCAAAATAAAATCAAATCTCCATCTATAATTATTATTATAAAAAATTGGGCCAGCTAATTTCAAACTAACGACTTTAATTGAAGCATCACATATTTAGGTGCTGAATATTACTTTATTCAACTGTTAACACTGTACTTATATATAACTGCTTCGTCCTTTCCATGAATTTTTTGAGCTAATAATGAAATTGATAAAATCTTTCTTCTAATAATCGAAGAAGTCGTGACAAAAATAATTCTTGCCTATGTTTATCTTTCATCAGGAGAGCAAAAGCATACGCTAGAATCTTTAATCTCTGCCAATATTTCAATTCTTTGAAACAAAAGTACACAATTCTTGTAAGTGCACATGTCTATAATTAATTATACCGCAGGAGAATTATACTTAATTAAGTCATGAAGCTGTGAATGTTATGATAAAGGTTTTTTTTTATAGAATTAGTTAATTTTTAATCGACAATAAATCGAGGTATCTTTTTCCATCGTCTATTCCATCATGTGGTGAATTCAGCTTCTCTGTTACTAAAGTTAAAAAAATTTGACACGAGTTGTTGTTATTTCTGTAAAATAAATCAATCTTTAACTGCGAAGGAAATATCGTGCTTTTGGCACGGTTATATTTGATTTAAATTTTAAATTGCTTGGCACCACGCTTCTCTTTTTCTGTCGCTGTAAGTAGTTTAATCTTGTTTTCTATTGGCCTAAATTCTGATTCCGCTAAATTCCTGAATGTTTAACACGCACGTTAGCATGTTAAAACTTTCAACGTATCGGATATCATACAAAGAGCTACGATGTTATTGGAATTGGCGATCCAATTGTTTTGAACGAGATCGTACTACATGCAGTGGCTCACGGAAGTATCTGGACATTTATCGTAAAAAACTTTCATTCACAGATTATATGTGTTATATAACATATCTTAAATTTTATTAACACTGTAAAATTTAAACTCAGTCGGTAAATGTACATAATATACAAGATGTATAACTGCAAACATTTAATAAAAAATTAGTATTCAACAAATGTATAATATAATATAATATAATATAATATAATATAATTTATATTATATTATTTTATGCCAATAATAATTATATTATTATAATAATATTGTTATATTATCTTATTATAATTATAATTTAAACATTATTATAAAATACATTATTAATATGGTAGGTAATTAGCCGTTTAAATACTTCTGTGATCTTTGCGAAATATATACTTACATTGAATATCTTTTAACATCTATGTTCATTTTCAGAATCGTTTCAGACTTTACTAACACACACAGTCGGTGCTACTAGGCTTTCGTACTGATGAAATTTTTAAATATTTAGAATATTTAGGTATTGAGAAATACGGGAATATTTTCATAAGCTATTGTACTTCTCTTCTTCTTTCCACTTTTTTACTGTTACATTCCAAGCAGCCATATAAAGCCGTTTTTTTACGAGTTTTTGTAACTAGATTACACGCGAATTTTTCACTCGATACAATTTTCATTTACGTATTCACGGCTATTCGCCTAAGTATATGTGCGAAAGTTTATTAGAAGGCCTATAATCCTACATAAAGGCGGATGATGCTTTCTCTGAACGATTTCAACGAACATTACGAAGCGATCAGTGAATTGATACATCTCATTCAACGTTTTGTGTGGCGACGCGACGCGACGCGACGCGACGCGATGCGACGCAACGCTTGAAATGAAAATCGTTCGGCCATGTATACAACGCGATAAAGAGTTGGAAAGACTTTTTGATTCAATTTTTTATAGATATTCGTTTGAAACAATGCTTCAAGATGCAAACCTGCCTAGCACGTTTCCTTCTATTATTTGTTGTTAATTGTTGTTATATCTAATATATCTCATCAGAGATAAATAAACAGTGCGTTAATACATATACTCGTAGTATATATATTAGTTACATTTTATCTTAGTTAGATGCATGATACCTTAGTTACATTTTTGATCTATTTTAATAAATTTGTATTGCTAAATACTGTTTTTAAACATTGTGTTTACGAATGAAATTTCAAGGATTAGTTCCATATGTATTTAGTTATTATCTGTAAGAATGTGAAGGAACTGAGACATTTGTGGTATTTTTAATTCATGGAAATTGTTATTTGCGTGTTTTATCTTGTGAAGTAATTTCAAGTAGTATACCTATTATTATAATGTATTACCTGTACTTCGGTAAAACAATATGCAATTTGTTTTATTTGTGTATTTTAATAACATCCAGTTCATATAATTTTTACGCATTATTTTGCTATTTGTTCCTTATTACACGAAACAATATTACATTTTTGCTTATTTCAATATCAATTTGCGTGAATTATAATATATAATTTATAAGAAATGACTTATGTAAGTTATAGTAATAATTGGTATAAAAATCAACACGTTCAATATGGATATTACACAAGCATATAATATAATTCTATAGATAGCAAGTAAAATAGTTCTCATGGAATTATTACCACGATAATTAATTCAATTCTGTCTAAACTTTCAGAATATGTAATTTACCTCAAAGAAGAGACACATGCCTTTTATAATCTTTTCCTTCTACGTTCGTTCAAAATCTGTTTAAACTTAAATTAATCATTTTCATATATTAGTAAACTTATATATTTATATACACCAGATTTATACTAGATTTATTTATTATATATTATTGGATATATTGTGGTAAATATATATAATATAAATTATTTAAGGAGCTAAAACGTTAAAAAAATTTGTTATATTTCTTCCTTGCATTATTTATCATGTCTGTTATTTGTTATTTCTATTATACTTTTTATTTTTATTCTTATAATTCTTTTGCTTTCATTGCTTGCTATTCATTTTTATTTTCATGGAGATATTTTATATTATGATATCATCGTTATATACCATTTGTGATATAAAATATCTAGATTACGAATTTTTATGCAAATTTATATTTTTATAGACATAACTAACGAAATAGAACATAAGTAGTATTAAAAATTGTCATAACGTATACCCTTTTCTGAACGTTTCATATATTTTCGTATATTACATATATGTATGCATTTTGTACATTTTTGTATTATTAAATTTCACGTAAGTTCATAAAAATTCGCAGTATAAGAATATATAATAAATAAAGTAAATAGTCTTTTCTGTAAAAAAATTAAAAACAATTTCCATTAGAATTGATATTTCAGAGTCTCGTGCACTAACGATTCTTTGTTTCTTAATTTTATTACACGTTCTAAAATCCGTTGATATCCGTTCGAAGCCATCCTACAAGCTATTATAAACTTCATTTAACATTAACCCATTCTACTTTCTCGTAGTTTTCGATCCTATGGTCGTACACGATATCATCGATTGAAAATAGAAACACCATGCTAATCTCGCATACATAAATACCTTGTATCAATGTCACATCACAGCCAACAGTGAAGCACGGTAATTGTAATTCCTAAAGCCATCATGACCAGTAGCGTGTCCACTGGCGTGTTGTTTTCCCTGCGAACGCCACGATCGTTCTGTTTCTTTTTTCTCTTCTTTTCCGAGAATACTCGCGAAGAGTTCACTGGCGTCGCGTCAAATGTGTTTCCGTGCACAGTTTTACAGCTTCCACGCAAAAACTGAACGCTACGATCGCGAGAAATTCAGCGAGAAATTTTCACCACGTGCGATCGTCACCGTATAAGAAACGCTCGAAGAATTCGTTTCAGATTATTAACAGAAGTAAATAGGTAAAAGAGCTGCGCGTTCCGTGAAAAATTTAGGTTACCGTTTGATCGAGAAAGTAACACTGATATGTTTTCGCTGAATTGGTCGATGTGGTTCGATGCGAATCGAACAGAAATCTTTATAAACGTTCGAACGTTGTAAACCGTGTGTCTCTGAGGGGAACGCTCACCTGAGCTGAAACTTGACAGCCGAGAATTCGCCTTTGCGCGGTGCGCTGATGCGTCTGCGCATTAATACCCATCTCTCCTAAAACATCGTCACGTGCTTCTGAGTCAGTCCACGCTACACGTTGGTCACTGTACTACACGCTACACGGTACCGTGCGTTGAAACGCGATGAAAATGAGGAAAGAGATGGCCGGCGTAAATCCCCGGAAACCCACCAATATCTTGTTAAAAAATGTAAATAACTCGACTCGACTGAACACTTTCCTTACAAAAAGCCTTCGGTGAGTATATTCGTTTCTCTAACGTAACATGTGGTACGAACTCCAACGTAATGAAACCTGTTCGACTCGCTTCAGGTATTTGTTTCGTACAACTTTTTCTGCTTTTCTCTCTTTGTTGAATAGTCATTTTGAATTAATAGTTTAACATTTGTCGACACGCGTGATCTGGGAATTATATGATGTTTAAACAATTTAGGTGAAAGTGTTTAGGAAGGGATAAAAACGAATAGACTTTTGTTCCATATGATAAGACTTTTCTTTGATCTAGGTTATAAAATACGTTTAGTGATAAAATTTCCAGTTATGTTAATGCTCTGTCGTATAATACTAAAACAAATCTTTGTTTGGCAATGGAATTTCAGCTGTTCAAATTTTATTTTATTTTTATAATGAATTTACATTGTGAAGATCTTGGAACATATTTTTTCCAATATAATTAGTAATACAATTTAAGCTTTTTATGATTTCAGTTTTATTAAAAACAGGTTTAAATATTTTTTATAGTAACTTTATAATGTTGGAATCTTAAAATATGGCAATTTTTAAATATAAATATTAGCATATATCAATTTAACAAATTTAAATTTAACTATTACCAAAAATAGGTGCAAATCGTAAAAAAGATATTATTGTCGGAATTTGTAGTTTCTATGTGTATACACATGTTACGAATCTCTTTAATTTGAAATTGATATCAATCATCCAATCTCTGCTTGTTAAGGTTAAACAAGATTATTAGATCGTTCTAACGATTTTAAAATCGTTATTGCAACAAAGAATAAGAAACAAATTAGAAATGCAATCGGATGATGACATCTCTTAATCAGCGGGCTGAAAATATGACGTTCGAATTTCCTAAACAAGATTCACATTACTTGTAAATAGATTGTATTTGGAGATGTGTTCTCGAGCGTCATTAGCGCATAATGTAGTTAACTTTGTATTGCTATATCTATTAAAGTATATTGTAGATTTAATATGTTATAGACAGCCAAATACAGAAAAAGATAGAAAATTTAACAAATTTATTTTTGTTCTTTGTATGAATTCTATTAAAATTTATCAACTCTATTGTTGTAAATATTAACTTCTAAATCTTAATAATTATATAAGTATTGAGAAATATGAATATTCCTTTCATGTAGAAAGATATATTGGCATACTATTGACATGGATCATTCATTTTCTAATAAAGTTACCAATCTATTAATAAGTTGCATTTAAAGTTCTAGGTATCTAGAAGATACATAAAAGACTATTATGAATTAGGTTTGTATACTAAATCCCGTACTACACAGTTCCTGAACTACACGATAGAAGCGCTTTTTATGTCAACAATCTGTTTCTTCAGAAAAAAAGAGTCTCCTCAAGCTAATGAAAGATGAATATAGATATTGTTTAAGAAAATATAGTAGTGTATTATTCGCACCTTACAAATATGTATATTTTTATATGAATCAATTATTTTAAATAGGTATATCATTTCTATCACTACAGCAAAAGATTAAGAAAATAAAAGGAAACATTTCAATACTATATAAATATGACAGATATTTTAATTGATTGAATGAAAGACTTAAGTAAAATTGCTTGAAAACTTAACTTTCGCAAATAGTTATATTTCTCTTCTATGTTTTTTAACATTACATTATATCGATTTATTGTATCATTCAATTCAAATTGCTCACTCGATCTTTATGATGCAATCAATAATTTGGATGCTACTTATACGTTCTGAATTACCAACAGTTATTGAGCAATATTTCCCAATGTATTAGATATATAATACATTATGCAATCCATTACTTATTGTATCTGTTGTTCTTAATAATTAATAAATATTATTCACGAAGATTATATATAGTATTATAAACTATATTCTTCTAACGAATGAAATTTAAAGAGCTTTGAGAAAGGATAATAAAAAAAAAAGAAAAAATAAAGAACACTAACTTTAACTTGGTAGGAATTCGTAAACATTTAGAGATATGAATAAAGACGACAAAGCATGACATACAGAAACTGTTATGGTCTTTTGTTATTAAAATCTACCGCTAATGAAAGTGTGATCTTCTAAAAAATTCTCTTACCGTGATAATATTAATTACTGTCTACCAGTTATAACGTTACATAACACGATCAGTAGTCGCGTGGATCATTAAGGATAAGCTCAATTGCCTTCTTTATGAGTTCGAGAGATCTTTTCTACGTGTCTGCTTGCTATCTTGCATTTTGTTTCCGTTCTCTTACATCACAAGCAGACGTAGTGGCGCATATTTGCCACAAATGGAATTCATGTGAATTCATACCTATTGTTAGCGTAATCAAGCCAGTAAATAATATCGTCGTTCAAAGCACGTTGCAAATCGAATCGAACGGAATGGGAAAAAAAGAAACGTCATTTACGATTTACCAGTTGCATTAGATTCGGTTCCCTGGGAGTTAACATCCGGCTTTATTGTGCCTGGCACGTTTTTCCTATAGAGAAGAACTTTGTTCCATTGAAACGTGTAGTTCTTGATGGACCTTCGATCTAGAATGGGATTTACTGTAATAGAGGAAAAAAGAATATGTTACAATATCGGTAATTCATTTTTACGTCATTTGTGGTATGTCCACGATGCAAAAATAGAATTCCTTTCTTCCTGTACATTGGAATTACCCTAAAGTTAAGGCAATCGGTAAACCACGTTACGTTTTGAAATCCCAGAAAGAGTTTCTTCAACGAAACAATAGAAAAGTTCGCAGAATGGTTTACCTGCGTATCATTCTTCTATTATTATATATATACACACACGCGCGCGCGTACCTTCAATTATTTATATGCAATTATCATCTTCGATAATTGCATCCTCTGAAATGTTGGTAAATTTCGAGAGATAATCTATTTTTTACCGTACTGTCTATGTTTCAAGTGACTATAAATTTTGTCGTAACGGACATTCCATACGTTAACCTTATGTTCGTAGTTAGTACTTTATCGTAATCGGTTTTTTTAAAGAGCTAAAAGCACGGACATTATTGAGTGTTTGCAATAAAAAATTTTTATTGGAAACCAATTAATTCGTTGATAAACGAAATTGTTTGACCGATTGTTCGTGTAAGTTCTGTCATTATCGGTAACCCTATTTTAATAGTCGTGGATTGCCCTTGATAAATTACGTAATATAACATGACTGATTTTAAAATGAATGACCAGACGTCGCCGATGATATTATTTTTATAATACCAAACTATATATATTATAATAATACGTATTATATATATTATTATGTATATTATACTTAAATATATTATTATATATTATTCAATTATATGATTGCCTTCAAATTATCTGAATAATGAAAAATTCACATTTTTCGGTTATTAAGTTTGGTTTCTAAGTGATTAAATTTTAATTTGATTAAAATAAAGTAAAATGGACAGATGAAATTTTAAAGGATATTTCAAATTAAGTTTGAAAAATAATCCTCATATTATCTTACTTGTATATACTTATATATATTGTAAAGAATCAATAAAATAATAACAAAACTCCTTTTCTTTCATTTTCGATAACAATGTGAATATAATTAAATATTAAACTGGCTTAATAACATATTTATATTATTAATTACTTTTTGTTTATCAGTCTCTGCAATAAGGAAAAGAAATAAAAATGGAAGTGTTTAATTGTGGAAAAGAGTAACTTCAAAAGCGCATTCAAGTGTAATACTGAATAATTTAACTGCTTATGTATAATGAATGCGCAGTGCAGTTTATTCGGGTTGCGTAGATTTCATTACAATTACCAGTTCCTGCAATTTTAATTTGCTACCACCGAGGACGTCAAGATTACAACGTCAGCATACATTTCCTTTAAGTTACGGTTACTTTTGTCGTTTTCCATTTAGTTAACTAATACTTGCTCGAATCACGGTAATGTATCTTGAATAATAATATAATGTGTCGTTTTCATTAGTCGTTTGCTTTTCTTATGAATATATGAAATAGTACTTACTCGTTTCACGTAATAAAGGAACTATGTGAAATGCGTGAAAGACGATTGTAACGTTGTTTAATGTGCTAAATACGTCGATATGTCAGTTTTAGAAGAACAGTTAAACTTAACGATTCTTGTAAGGACACGAATAATATTATTCGAAGATTGGTTAGAAACCGTTTCGCTAAAACTTGAAGTTCATGGAAATGAAGTGCGTTGACTTGAGAGATAATCATGTGATTTAAAGACTACTTAATTTTTCGCCCGAACCTCGTTCAGAAATTTGTGGACGATACGATTGGTCAATTTATATTAATAATATATGAATGTTTGCAAAAATATGTCAATTAATGACAATTTATCTATCTATATATCTTCTTGTAGAATCGACAGATACGTACATACTAACATTAAAAAATATCCGAACATTTCCTTATTTCTAAGAAGATAAGTTAGTTTAGGTATAAAATAGGATGAACGGCAATAATTATATAACAATCATAGCTGTGCATAATAGTATATTATCACTCGATTAAATTCGTGTTTTTACAGGCAATACCGAGTAATAAAACTATTGTTAAATCTTATAGAATTATTACTTAACGATTATTTGTCTATCCTCCAATTTTTTAATTATAAAATATCCAATATTAATATAAACAGTGATATTTAAATAGGAAACGTATATAAATAGTAATGTATATGTATAATAAGTACAGATAAGTACAGACGTATGTATATTATTACCATGTTTATTGTATAGTTAATTTATATTTATAGCCTGATTATTTCGGGAAGAGATAGTAAATGTTGCTTTTAATTTATAATTCATCATCGATTTGAACATTTCGATAAAATTTATATAGGTACCTAGTGTTATTACAAATTGGCAAAAATGCCCGGATACTTATAAGCCGTGGTGTATATTATACGAAATATAAAATCTTATCAATGGTATATTAAAATTAAATACTTTTAAATACTTTTAAATACCGTTGCTTGAACTAATCACGATATTCTATCTATCAATTTGAAAAATGTTTTCTATCTTATCTATAGCTTGGTACACGAATTCCTTCAATAAGAAGCTCCTTAAATGATAAAATTGCTCTATAACGCCAATTTTACTACTGAATATTAACATTTATGAATATATTTTGTGTTATAATGCTCTACAGCTGTTCAATAAAGTGTAAAATCAAACTACATTAGATTTTATCAGAGATAACTGTCCATATACTTTCGAATGGTGATGTGAACAGATAAATTCAATGCACGTGACTCTTCGTTAT